>NC_064852.1:116869455-117180993 GCF_024139225.1 Suncus etruscus
AGTCTCCTGAACACCAGTGCAGGTAACCCCTTGAGCACCAAGCCAGGAGTATCTCTGAGCACCATGGGGAATGCCCCCCCCCAAAAAAAAACCCTAAACAACAGATAAGAATGAAAACTTCTGTTAATCAAGAGGAATTAATAGTGTTAAAATAAGTGGGAGGGAGCAGAGGGGACCAGACGTCCCCTAAAGAAGCTGCTGCTACTCCAGTGGATATCAAGGTCTCCCACAAGCCAGTGGGGAGATTGTCTCTGATGGGTGAGTCCCCGTACCCACACCCCCGGCCCATAGCAGGGATGGCTTTTGGATTTCATGATCATCTTCTTCCTTGACTCACCATCTAGACACAGGGACATAAAGGGTTAAGAGGCCCTGCTGGACTCAGCTGCCAAACACACTTACTGCTCAGTCCCTGCTTGTATTCTTACAGGGCCCTGTGGCCTGTTCATGGCATCTGGTTCCCTGGCAACTGCTTTCAGGGGCTCAATCAAAGCCCTTTCTTCTTGGGAAAGCTCCTACTGAGACGCCCACCACCACTAATCACCGTCTTAACTCGGGTTTAAGGGCAGCTGGTATGAAGAATAACATGTGTGCATGTGAGCAGAGTCATGAGCTGAGCATAGACACCTGCCTTCCGTGCTCGTGTTGCTGGGGCACTCCGGAATCTGTTGGAAATTACCTGTGTTTTCACGGGATAGAGAGAGAAAGACAAACAGAGACAGACACAAAGAGAGTCCTAGAGAGATACAGAGAGACAGACAGACAGAAAGACAGAGACAGATATAGATACAGAGAGACAGACAGAGAGATAGAGAGAGTCAGACAGACAGTCAGAAAGACAGAACCAGAGAGGCAGAAGAGACAGAGTGAGACAGAGAAGAGACAGAGAGACAGAAAGAGAAAGAGACAGAGACAAAGAGAGAAACAGAGAGATAGACAGACACAAGGTCAGAGAGACACAGAGTGGGACAGAAAGATACAAAGAGACAGACAGACAGAAAGACAGAGAGATAGAAAGAGAGAGACAGATACAGAGAGACAGAGAGACATAGACAGAGACAGAAAGAGACAGAGACAGACAGAAAGACAGAGAAACAGAGATAGAAAGACAAAGACAAAAAAACAGACAGAGCAAGACAGAAGAGACAAAAATAGAGACAGAGTGAGACAGAGAAGAGACAGAGAGAAAGAAAGAGAAAGAAACAGAGACAAAGAGAGAAACAGAGAGATAGACAGAGAGAGACAGAGAGACAGAAAGAGACTGAGACAGAGACAGAGAGAAAAAGAGAGAGAGTTGCAGGGCTTGAAAGTTCCCCAATGCTGCAGGTCTTTGTTCTGCAGAAACCCATGATTCATAAGTCGCTGTTCCCTGAGCTGACCTGTGGTACAGAAGAGGGTCCTGTGTTCTGACAAGGGCTGTGGCTGAGCTGAGGGAGTTCAGACAACGAAATCCATATTGTGCAAGACTTGTCCCCGGTGGGCCACAAGCTGGGGAGGAACTCGGTCTCCACTTGGCCAGAGAGTCTGGCAGCTGCTGTGCCACCCAAGGAGTCTATGTAGCTCCTGGTTTGGTAAGAACCACAGGAAAAAGTGGGTCTCCAAACAGTGTTTCTTGTGTGTGTGTGTGTGTGTGTGTGTGTGTGTGTGTGTGTGTGTGTGTGTGTAATGGGATTCTTTAATATATATGGGCAGTAGGTTTCTGTCATCTGGCTGAGAATTGCTTTGAATAGTCTTGTCTAGGGAATAGATAAAATGAAAAGCAACAAACTAGAAGACGAAGGAGGCAGAAACCTCTTCTCTCTGCACATCAGTATCAAGCCACTTGATTTTCTCTCTCCCTGCTTTTCTCCCCTGTGTTAAAATTGTGGGTTCCTCTCCCCACTATTCTAATTCCCAGTGGCTGTACACACACACACACACACACACATACACACACATACACACACATACATGTGTGGTGGTGTTGCTGGCATACTTGGTCATGATGCTCTCCTGGCATGGCACATTGTGGGACCAAGAATGGAGTGTCCTACTTTGGGCCATGGTGTCTGGACCTTCTTTCACTTGTGTACTTGCTGAAGGTCAAGGCCTTCATCTCTGGTGTTTGTTCTCACACACCAACTTTCAGGTAGCCAGAAATCGCCAAAGGTGCTGGGATTACAGATAGCCAGAGACCCAGGAGTGGAATTCTCAGTCTCATGTTTGCAAGGTTGGTCCTTTAGCCATGCTGCCTACTGGCCTGCCTCGGTTTCCTTTTTTTCTTTTTTGTTTGTTTATTAATATCTTTATTTAAACATCATGGTTACAAACATGTTTGTAGTTGGGTTTCAGTCACAAAATGTGCATCCCTTAATGGGCTGAGTGATAGCACAGTGGTAGGGCATTTGCCTTGCATGCAGCTGACCCGAGATGAACCGGGGTTCAATTTCTCGCATCCCTTTTTTTTGTTTTTGGGCCACACCCGGCGGTGCTCAGGGGTTACTCCTGGCTGTCTGCTCAGAAATAGCTCCTGGCAGGCACGGGGGACCATATGGGACACCGGGATTCGAACCAACCACCTTTGGTCCTGGATCGGCTGCTTGCAAGGCAAACACCGTTGTGCTATCTCTCCGGGCCCCTTCTCACATCCCTTATAATCTCCCACCCCCACCCAGAGCCTACCAGAAGTGACTTTTTTTTTTTAATTATAGTTGGGTTACAGTCACAAACATAACACTCCCCTTCACCAGTGCAACATTCCCACCCCCAATGCACCCCTCTCCTTCCCATCCCCTGCCTGTATTCCAGACAGGCATTCTACTACAGTTATTTTTTTTTACGTTCAGTAAGCTTTTTTATTTTTTTCTTAAAGGGTAAATGTTAAAAAAAAATACAGTAGTAAAGGTGTGATAGCCAGGAGCGATTTCTGAGCATAGAGCCAGGAATAACCCCTGGGTGCTGCTGGGTGTGGCTCAAAAAACAAAAACAAAAAAAGTACATCCCCCTTCACTAGTGCAACTTTCCCATAACAATGGCCCCTATCTCCCTCCTGCCCCAACTCTTGCTTATATTCTAGACAGGCATTCTATTTCTCTCACTCACTATCATTGTCATGATAGTTGTTGGTGTAGTTATTTCTCTATCTGCACCCACCAATTTTTTGGTAAGCTTTGTATCATGGGCTGGTCCTTTCAAACCTCATATCTAATGTCCCTGGGTATTATTATCATACTATCTTTTATTTTCTTAAATTCCACAGATAGGTGAGACTATTTTGTGTCTATATATCTCCCTCTGACTCATTTCTCTCAGCATAATAGTTTCCATGTCCAATCATATGGAAAATTTCATGACTTCATTTTTCCTGATGGCTGCATAGTATTCCATTGTGTATATGTACCACAGTTTCTTTAGCCACTCATCTGTTGTCAAACATCTAGGTTGTTTCCAGATTCTGACTATTGTAAATAGAGCTGCAATGAAATAGGTGTGCAGAGGGCATTTTTGTATTGTGTTTTTGTGTTCCTAGTGTATTCCTAGGAGTGGTATAGCTGGATCATATGGGAGTCAATTTCTTTGAGGAGGCTCTATATTGTTTTCTTAAATGCTAGATGGCATTCCCACCAGTAGTGAATGAGAGTATTTTTCTCCCCACACCCCAACCAGCACTGATTGCTCTTGTTCTTTGTGATGTGTTGCCTCAAAGTTTCTGGGTCATACCCAACAGTGGTCAGGGACTACTCCCAGCTCAGTACTTGAAGGTCACTTTTGGCTCTTCTCAGGAGACCATCTGGTGCTGGATATTAAATCCAGGTATCTTGGAATGCAAAGTAATTCTCCAGTCTGTTGAACTCTCTTTCCAGTTCCCCCTTTCCATTTTTAGGCCACACCAGGCAGTACACAGAGGTTACTTCTGACTGCACTCAGAAATTATTTCTGGCAGACTTGGACCAAATGGGACGCAGGGGATTGAACCTGGATTGGCTACATGCACTTCTCCACTGTGCTATTGCTCCAGCCCCAAGTGCCCAGTTTTCAAAATCCAATTTTATTTCATACATTCTTACTCACTGAAATAAGAACATACTATCAGTCAGGAATTAAGTGCCTAATATCCACAGTCATACTTAGAAAGATGCTGACTGTGGGCCTCCCACCCTGGTATTTGTGCTTCTGCTACCTTCCTTAGGATCTCCAGAGAAAACAGTCCTGTTGATGGTGATGCTGAGATAGAAGCTGGCTATTCAGTCTGGTGGTTGACCTTTGATATCTGTGCTTGCTATGTGCAAATGAGGGGCTTTACCCAAACTCACTGCATCTCATACTTTGTGTTTAACTAGTCAACAACATCTGAAGAGGCCCTGAGCTCTGAGCAATGGTATTTCGCATGTTGCTACAAAGTCATGGGAGACATTTAACAAAACCATGGACTTCGGGGGCTCTTTGTGGGCCAGAACTGTTCTCTCATTATATATATATATATATATATATAAAACAGGAAAATTCAGAAGTGCTTGGAGCCTCCATCTCCTTATCAGAAAAATGAGGGATAGTAGGATATCTCTGTGGGGCTATTGCAAGGACCAGGAGAAAACAGTGAGCCTGGCATCTGCCACCCAAGGTTGAATGCTCTGAATAGAACCTGGCCTAGATAATGTTCAGAAACTCCTCAGGTGATTGTACTGTTAAACCAGCATTGAAAAGTCCAGATTGGCACTCTGGGATTATCATTTTTTATCAGCTGATTGATCCTTGGAGGCCTCCGGGTGGTACTCAAGGGGTCCCTTGTGGAGATTCTTGGCCAATTAGGCCAGTGGCTCAATGTGAACGCTTGAGAATGTGGGGCTGCTCAGACCTAGCAGTGTTGAGTGTCACCAGGGGCCACTCCAGGGATGCTGAGGGACACTCTATGTTACTGGGGAGATGCTTGGGGAAACCCCATAATTCTTAAGAGGTCATGTGGTGCTGGGGATAAAACTGGGGTTATAAAACTGGGGTTACATGTACCTGAACACTTGGATTATTTCTACAGCCCCTATTTGTAGTTATTATTATTATTATTATTTTGCTTTTTGGGCCACACCCAGTGATGCTCAGGGGTTACTACTGGCTATGCACTCAGAAATCGCTCCTGGCTTGAGGGACCATATATGGGACGTGGGGGGGATAGAACTTCGGTCCGTCCTAGGTTTGCAGTGTGCAGTGTAAACGCTTTACCACTTGCACCACTGCTCCAGCCCCTGTACTTAGATTTGAGGTTGGGAAATTTCTTGGCTATCTGGGATTCTTGGGGTGGAAATGAGGAAGAGTTGATTGTCATGGAAAGAAGGTGCCTTCACTCCTGCCCCAGATCTCAGAATGAGGATGGTAGCAGTTATGGTGCAGGAGAAACTTCCTTCCCCTTTGAGTCCTTTCCCAATCAGTCTTAATTGACTCCTTTATTTTTAATTTTTTTTTTTTTTTTTTTGTGGTTTTTGGGTCACACCCGGCAGTGCTCAGGGGTTATTCCTGGCTCCAGGCTCAGAAATTGCTCCTGGCAGGCACGGGAGGACCATATATGGGACGCCGGGATTCGAACCGATGACCTCCTGCATGAGAGGCAAACGCCTTACCTCCATGCTATCTCTCCGGCCCCTATTTTTAATTTTTTAAAAAAGCAAAAAAAAAAAAAAAGGATAATTTTTGATAATAATGTTCTGATAAGAGAATCTAGTTCCTGGCCTCAGGAAAGTCACAACCCAGCCAATGAAAAGAGGTCAAATTACACAGAGCTCAAATTCCAGCCCTCTCAGAATGCAGGTGTGTGTGGAGCTCAGGAGCTCAGCCCCCACAGAAGGGGTACCACAGCTGAGGAGTGTGCAGGCACCAAGGCCAAGATGGGGCCCCCACCCTCACTAGGATATATCTGTGCCCCAAAAATGCCATGTGCACTTGGTCCCAGTAAAATATATTGCTTCCCTCATCTACTTTCCCTGGTGTGACAGAAACTTTGAAAACATTCTGAAATTGGGGATATATTTTCAGCTTCCAAAAATCTAGGCAGGAAGATTTCTTAGCCTGAGCAAAATATGATAACAATGCAATTCAAGTTCAAGGAGAAAGAGGAAAATAGTGCCATGCATGGTTAGGGTGCTTGCCCAGCCTCATGGTCCCTCTAACATCACGGAGTGCAGCCCTGGAGGTCCCTGAGTACTGCTAGGTGTTAGAGGACCCAGCACCACTGGGGTGGCTCAGGTATCCCTGGTACTGCAGGACCTGATTAGGATCCTGGTACTGCACTGGATTATGGGGCACTTGCATTGTACTACTGGCCCATTTGGCTGAGAATCAAGGGTGGAGGGTGAGCACAATTTGAGAGACCTTCCCTTATTGCCTGCTCCCATCCTCCAAAAACCCAGGAAAATAAGACACTAAACTTATTATTTTTTTTTTTTTGGTGTTTGGGTCACACCCAGCGGTGCTTGGGTTACTCCTGGCTCAGAAGTCACTCCTGGCAGGCAAGGAGGATCATATGGGATGCTGGGATTTGAACCACCACCTGTGTGCAAACACCCTACCACTGAAGACACTAAACTTTTTTTTTTTTTTTTTTTTTTTTTTTTTTTTTTTTTGGTTTTTGGGCCACACCCTGTGACGCTCAGGGTTACTCCTGGCTATGCGCTCAGAAGTTGCTCCTGGCTTCTTGGGGGACCATATGGGACGCCGGGGGATCGAACCGCGGTCCGTCCTAGGTTAGCGCAGGCAAGGCAGGCACCTTACCTCCAGCGCCACCGCCCGGCCCCAACACACTAAACTTTTAAAGCATTAAAGTTTACGAAGAATCATAATCATTTTCATTAGTTATTCAAACAATGCATTTGTAGGTCACATGTCAAGGAAAAAAAGCTTTTTTTTAAATTTTTTTTTGGTATTTGAGTTATACCTGGCAGTGCTCTGGGGTTTCTTCTGGCAGGCACGGGGGACCATATGGGATGCTAGGATTCGAACCACCATCGGTCCTGGATCGGCTGCGTGCAAAGCAAACGCCCTACCACTGTGCTATCTCTCCAGCCTCAGAAAAGCTTTTGAATAAATCAGTGGAAAGAGATTTAGTACTTCAAAATTGAACATATAGTAACATATAAACAAAGACAGAATTTGTAGTTAGTAACAAGAAGAGTTGGTACCAAATCATATAAGATAGAGTTCAGGAATCTGTAAGAAGATTGAAACTGGATCCAGAACTGTTCTTTGGGACTCATTACTATGGGGTTTCATCAATCTTTAAAATATATATTTTTAAAATTTTTATTGTGACTGAAATTCATTACACAGAATTATTTACATTACATAGTGACAATGAATGAAGGGCATTCCCACCACCAATGTTGTTCTCCCTCTACTCCTGTTCCCAGCATGTCTCCCATATCTCCCTCTTTTACCCCCACCCCCCAAGAATACTAGTGTAACTGGTCTCCACTTTACAGTTTGTTGTAGGTTGGGTAACTATTCTGTTTGTTGTTTCAGTCTGGTCATTTTTTATTTACACTACATGTTCATATGACTGGTCCTGGTATCATCCTTTTCCCCCCTCAATTTATGAGGCTGAATGATTCAAGTTATACTATTCTGTTGGAGATAAAAAGGTTAAGGAAAAGAGAAGAAAAAACTTGGTATCAACTGCTAAAAAAAAAAAAAAAAAGAAAGAAAGAAAAAAGAAAAGAAAAGAAAAAAAATCACTGAATAATATCCACAAGAAAAAAAGAGAAGGAAAATAATATAAAAAACAGACAAAAAACAAAACAAAACAAAACCAGAAAAAGGAATGCTGGAGTGGCAGGGTTTGGTGTTACCCCACTTTTTTTTTTTTTGGATAGACACAGTAAGTATTGGGGAAGGAAGGAAATTTCCGTGGCCAAAGAGATTCAGGGTTTCTCCACTCTTGAAACATATTGTCATGGGAACAACCACTGGCTCCATACCTTCTCTTTGCCATATCCCAGGTTTTGTGTGTGTGTGTGTGTGTGTGTGTGTGTGTGTGTGTGTGTGTGTGGGTGTGGTGTTAGGAAACTTTCCTCTTGGTTGTGGATGAGAAAATAAGGCCACTGTAGCAAGCAGTCTTGGTATTTGCACAGGTCCTAGGACAAGGCCTAGGATAGAGTCTTTAAGGTTCTAGAGGTTCTGTTCCAACATCGTTGGTGTATTCAGTGTTCTGTATCATGTGCTCCATGTTTTGCTAGTTCCCTAAGCCAAAGTCTAGGAAATTATGGTTCCAAAGGTTCTGCTCAGTCTCTGTTGTCAGAATTGGGCCTCTGTACTAAGAAATCTTGATTTCTTAATGGTGTCAAGGTAAGTTCTGCCCAGTCACGGTTGTCAAAGTCAGTTTTCTGTAGTTAGTGCTCCTATTTTCAAAGGGCGTTCAAAGGATGATATATCTTCTGATTTCCCCTTAGTGTTAGGTGATGTGATAGGACCTCCTGGTCTTAGATCAAGTTGTCATATCCTCGCTGTCCTCGTCATTTAACACTAGAACAAGTATATCTCCCGACGGAGCTTAGTTCCTGGTGTTGTTGCAGGGAGTTGTTTCAATTCTACATCTAGGATCTAGGATTTGAAAATGAACTAACAGTGTCCGATCTCTTGAACCCTGAGTTGTATCCACATGAAATATGTCCAGGATGGGAGGCACTCTTGTGTAAAAAGTGTGAGTTCTTATCCTTAGAAGATAAGATCTTGTGTCTGAGTCCATGATTTCCCCTTATTTACTGTGCCTATACAAAAATGTATGGTGTCCTTTTGTATTGCTGGTGCTATTCCGGGTAAGGATGACAGGCTACACATACAGTATCTGTGGTGTGGTCTGAGCTTTTTATCCCAGTCAAGATGTTTTCTTGGTTTTTGTACCAAGCTGCATCAAAACTGGTGAGGATAAAGAAAATATGCATATATAAAATATAGAGCAAACAGATAAAACTGAGATAAAAAGGTAAATTCAGAGAGAAAAAAAGGAAAAAAAGGTATTTGAAAAAAGAAAGTGATGGGGAGGCTATCTGTATGTTTAAGAATACATATCTTAACATGCATTATTATAAAGGTATTAAGCTTACTATGGGGTTTCACCAATCTTTAAAATATATTTTGAAGGGTCAGAGTGATAGCACAGTGGGTAGGGTGCTTACCTTGCATGCTGCTGACCCAGGTTTGATTTCAGTCATCCCATCTGGTCATCTGAGCCTACCAGTCATGATTCCTGAGCGCAGAGCCAGGAGTAACCTTTGCGCATTGCCTAGATGTGGGTTCGAAATCTATCTATATATATATTTTTAATTGAGATGACAATAGTTTTTAGGTAGGTGTTTTAGGGTTATAATTCCATACCTCTTTGAAGTATATATTAGTACAACACAATCACTACTAAAGTGCCAGTAGCCTCTACCACAATCCCAGGGGACCCCAGCACTTACATTAGGTGCTATTTTCCATTAGTTTAGTTCATTTCTTGGATTACTTCTTCCTAACCTACCATTGAGTGAGATCATTTGATACTTGTCTTTTTCAGAACTTCCAACTTATTTTCCTTACCATCACCCCCTTGGTGGTCACTAATTCTTTAGGACAGATAAAGAGAATTTGGTGTTAAAATCCCTTGTCTGGACTTAATTCTATGTAAGAACAGAGCAGAGGGTCAGAGAGACAGCACAAGAGTTAAGGTGCTTGCCTTGCATGCAGGACTTGGGTTAAATTCTGCCATCACATATGTCCCCCCAACCATCAACAGTTGTGATCCCTGAGCACCATGGGATTTTTTTAATGGTTTTTGGGCCATACCCGGTGATGCTTAGGGGTTCCTCCTGGCTGTCTGCTCAGAAATAGCTCCTGGCAGGCACGGGGGACCATATGGGACACCGGGATTCGAACCAACCACCTTTGGTCCTGGATTGGCTGCTTGCAAGGCAAACACCGCTGTCCTATCTCTCCGGGCCCGCACCATGGGATTTTATTTTTTTAAAAGCCCCAAAATAAAATGGAAAAAAAAAAAAAAGGAAAAGCACACATCAGGATAGAAATATGTGAACTAAATCAAATCAGCTGGAAATGACTGCCTGCTCATTTGACTAAGAGTCATTGGACTAAGAGTTACTCTGTAGATTCCTGGGCTGGGGAACAAGAGTTCTGTGGTTATATTTTCCAGAGGCAGAGCAGGGGAGCGACGCATCAACTGGAGTTTGGCAACTCACTGTGTAAACTGTCCAGGGGTCTCATGATGGTATAGCTTCAATAGTCATAAATTGATGCAAAACTTAAAAGAGCCATCCCATGAATTTTGCACTCTTACGAGTCTTTATTGTTTAGGATTCACTACTGATTGAATAAAAGTGTTTTGGTTTGTTTTGTGTTAGGTTTTGGAGTCAGACTTTAGTGGTGCTCAGGGCTGGTCCTAGCTCTGTTTTGGTGGTACTCAGGGCAGTAGTAGGTGTGGGGCATTTGTGCTCATAGCAAGACTCCAACCCTGAGTCATTCTTCTCCTAACAGACTGTAAAGCCAGAAATACAGCTTACTGTACTGAAATGTTCTCTGCAGGAGCATGGCTTCAGTCCCTTTGGTCCCTGCCACTACATGCTCTCCCAAGCAACACGGGGACTAACCCCCAAGCACAGAATCAGGAATAGCTCCTGAATACCTTTGGGAATGGCCTCTAACAAAGAAAAAAAGAAAAAGAAACATATGCTACAGTAAATACAGTAGAGACTAACATTTGACTAACAGTGAATTTTGAGAATCAATCTCTTTCAAATGCAGCCTTTGTTTGTTTGTTTTGGGGCTATACTTGACTTTGTTCAGGTCTTACTCTTGACTCTGTGTTCAGGGAATACTCCTGGCAGGAATCAGGAGGACTGTATGTGGTACTGAAGATCCAACACTACTTGGTCACAGATAAGGCAAGCGCCCTACCCACTGCTCTATATCCCGGCCCATAAATGTAGCCTTAGATCAACAGAGCTCTGTATAGATGGTGTTATGAGGACTCTGCTTCTCATCACCTTGTCTAGAGATTCAATTCCATAAGCAAATGCAGGTTAGGCAATATAGTTGTTAGTCATCATGTAAAATGGATCATTATTTTGGGGGGAGGACAGGAGTGATAGCATAGTGAGTAGGGTAACCTGAGACCCATCCCTGGCACTCCATAGGGTCCTTTGAGCCTGCCAGGAGTAATCCCTGAGCACAAAGACAAGAGTAACTCCTGAGAGTTGCTGGGTGTTGTTCAAAAACCAAAAATAAACTTTTTTAAATTATCATTATTTTATAGGAGCCACACCTAGCAGTGTTCAGGGTTTACTCCTGGATCTTTGCTCAGGGATCACTTCTAGCAATACATGTGAAATTATATGTGGTATCCTGATCTAACCTGGGTCCTAAATACTAGGCAAGCACCTTAAATTTTGTGTATCCCTGACCCTTCTGCTCTGTTCTTACATGAAGCCAGACAAGAGATTCTAACACCGAATTCCTCTTTCTCCATCCTTAAAATTTAAGTCCTGCTCGGGATAAAAGCTCAGGTCAAAAACAGAACACAAAGATTATATTTCTTGACATTCTTATCCCCAAATGCACCCTCAATATAATATGGCATCATTCTCTTTTGCATAGACATACTAAAAAATCTTATGTATAGAATCTTATGTATAGAAACAAGCTCTTATCTACTAGGGATAAGGACCCATACATTTTATAATACAAGGGCGCCTCTCATCCTGGACACTTGTCATGGGGACTCACTTAGACTCTATGTGATTGGACAGTGACCGTCCAATCCTGAACCTCAGATCCCAACCTTAGAACCAACACAGTTCCCTGCAACAGCACCAGGAATCAAGTAACTTCTGGGAAATTCTCAATACCATTCTGGTACCGACTTGCACCAATTTGATATGACAGCCTGCTCCTGCCCCCTTCTTTTTTCTTTTAAATATATGTATTTATAGCTTCTAGATGGGCTCCTCCCAGCCTTTTTTTTTCTTCCTTTCTCCAACAGAATCACAAAACTTGAATCATCTTGTTCTGCCTCAAAAATTGAGGGGGGAATAAAGTGGATGGTACCAGGAGCAAACATTCATATAAACATTGAGTGGAAATAAAAAATTGATCGTACCTAAACGCCAAACCCAAAGTCAACAATAACAGAATCAGGATTACCCATCTACATCAAGCTATACACAGAGGGTACCTATTACACTAGCAGCTCAGGGGGCAAAGGCAGTGGTATATGATGTATGCTGGGAACAGAGGTGAGGAAAAACAAGATTGGTGGTGGGAATGGCCCTAATTCACTGTCACTATGTACCTTAAATATAACTGTGAAAGACTTGTAATTCACATTGGTCACAATAAAAATTATTAAAGAAATTAAATGCAACCCTTTATCTCTTTGACCCCATTAATTACTTTTTTTTTTTTTTTTGGTTTTTTGGGCTACACCTGTTTGATGCTCAGGGGTTACTCCTGGCTAAGCACTCAGAAATCGCCACTGGCTTGGGGGGACCATATGGGACACTGGGGGAATCGAACTGCAGTCCGTTCCTTGGCTAGCGCTTGCAAGGCAGACACCTTACCTCTAGCGCCACCTCGCCAGCCCCCCATTAATTATTTTCTTTTCTCCTTACCCCCATTGTTTTTGCTACTGGGGGTGTATTGTCATACACACTTTATTCTGGCATCCATGTTGGCTGTTGTGAACCTGAGACCACACCTGAGTCTCACTTGGCTGTAAGACTGGGAATCTCTATTGGCTGTGGGACATGTTTAGGATCAATGTTCCAGCCCTGTGCTGTATCCTACCAGTCTCTGGGCTCTATGGCTATTGTTTTAGATTTTTTTGTTTTGTTTTTATTCCTTTTTCTTTCCCTTTGTTGTGTGGTGTGAAGGGGCCTCACACCCTTGGTTGTGATGTACTGGAGACCACATACTTCTCTGTGGTGCTGCCAAGTCTCCCTTAGCACAGGTGGGGAGCGTCCAGAAGTCCAACTCATACCTCATGCATACAAGGTGGGTGCTTAGTCTTTGAATTCCCCCTGCCGCCTCTTGCCCCTCCAGTCAGATTTCAGAATAACATGATTTCCTTTGTATCCCCAATTTGTTCAACAGTTTTATCCTATTATGAAGTTTCTTGAAGGCAAATGGTTACTCCTAAATCATCCAGAAGATTCTGAAGGGTATTTAGCACCTGAGGGTGCTTTTCTCTTAGTCAGTTGTCCATACCAACCTCCCCATGCTTTGAAAACTAATGCTGATTTTGCCCATTTTCACCATATGCAATAACAGTGCCCATGGTGTATCCTGGCAATCCTCAGCCTCTTTCTCTGAAGTGCTTGGCTGTTGTTTTGCTAGAAAACATGAAAGTGGAGTCATGCCTTTAGCAATAACTGTTTGCCTCTCTTCTTGTAAATATACTCAGCTAAGTTCTCCCATGGGCAGACAATAACAACTCTGTCTCATCTTACTCTCCTGCCAGTAGGTGGCAAATTTCTTTTGACGTACTTCTAAAAGTGGGATCTCAACTGCAGAGATGTTCAGAGGCAGAGGCTGAGCAGTTAGGGAATAAAGCAGCTATCTAAATAAGGCAAATGCTGGTACTCGAGTCAAGATTCCAGGGGCCAGAGTAAGCAAATATAGTAGACAGAGCTAGACTTCCTCTCACCACCCAAGTACCCAGTCTTACAGGACTCCTTTGTTTCTGGGGAGAGCTGCATATTCCACACATAACACATGGTTGCAAATATTACAAGGAAGCAAAGAAAGAGGAAAAGCATTAAGTCATAAAAGAGAGTAGGAGAGAGCAATGGTTCTCTGGTTGATTGCACATTGGGAGTTTCTGAAAGCACTTAAAGATGCTGAAACATTGGGGTTGGAGTGATAGCACAGCAGGTAGAGTGTTTATTTTGCACAGGGCTGGGACCAAGTTTGATTCCCAGCATCTCATATGGTCTCTGGAACTCACCAAGAATGATTCCTGAGTACAGAGCCAAGTGTAACCCCTGAGCACTGCTAGGTTTGGCCCCCAAACAAACAAACAAACAAATGATACTGAAACCTTGGGTCTGGAGCAATGGCACAACAGGTAGGGTGCATGCCTTGCATACTGCCATCCTAGGTTCAATCCTTGGTACCTCATATACTCTAGTTCCCTGAGACCACCAGGAATGATCTCTGAATACAGAGCCAGGACTGAGCTCTGAGCACAGTCAGATGTGACCACAAACCCAAACCCAAACCCAATCAAACCAAAACAAGGAAAATAAAACAACACCCAAACTAAAGCTTGAGTTGGGTCTAGTAAGTAGTCAAGGAGGTGTTTTCTTTACATGTGGCTTGACCCAGGTTTGATCCTCAGCACTGCATATGACTCCACAGAGAGTGATCCTTGAGCATTGAATCACCTAGAATCAACCCCAGTTCTGTGAAATATGACCCAATTGCTTCCCGTGCCAATAATGAAACTAGTATTTCTCCCTAAAGATGATTCTGCTGTCATTGTCACAGTTGTATTCTGGCCTTCAATCCTATTAGATTATTTTGATATTAGGAACAATAGAAAGATTTTAGGATTTTTTAAGTCACTTCCAAGTGATTCAAAAAAGAAATTAAAGATTTGTGCTTGGCATATGGTCAACCTAGCTTTAATCTCAGCACCCCCTATGACTCCCACCCCAAGCCTGCCAGGAGGGATCTTGAGCATAGCCTCAGGAGTAAGTGCTGAGGACCAAGGGGTGTGTCTCAATTCCCACCCACTCCTACACACAAAAAAAGTCAGGTCTAAGAAACTCTGGACTTTCTTTCTATAAACCTGGCCTGAGGAGCAGGTTTCTTTCCACTGAGGTTGAAGAAAAGGTGTTGGATGGGGCCATGGTGGCTTCTGGTAGCCACAAAGAGTTGACTATAAAGAACAGAACCAACTAAACAATGGGGAACCCTAGCTCCAGAAAGAGCTGGAGACAACAGTGATTTAGAACATTGGTTAATCTTTCACATCAGGGCCAGGGGTATATCTCAGACTGACTGATAGCAAAGACAGACACAAAAATCAATGTGGCTAGTTTCTATTTTCTAAACCCAATGTTGTAAAATAACAGTTTTTAACTAGTGTGATAACTGCTGATATAGCTATTACATGATGGGGGTTGGTCCACAGACCACAAGCAGAAGAGCAAGGATTTAGAGCAGTTTCTCATCCGATCTCCACTGTAGCCCCCTCTGATTCCTTTCTTCTCTGGGTCACCGCATCCCACCCCCGCATCCTACCAGTTGGTCCCTAATCTCATGACATAGCCTCCAATTTATGTGATTTTCTATTTGGACCCTTTAAAACACTCTAGAGTTCCAAGGATATACCTGGTTCATAAACGCAGGTTTGGAGTGT
This sequence comes from Suncus etruscus, assembly GCF_024139225.1. Lineage (NCBI taxonomy): Eukaryota > Metazoa > Chordata > Mammalia > Eulipotyphla > Soricidae > Suncus > Suncus etruscus. Next base: position 116,884,832 of record NC_064852.1, read on the forward strand.
GAAGTGCCAGCTGCCCTCAGGTTTGGTTTGGACTCTTGGCCATCTCTGCTGTCTCTACCAGGCTCTGCCAACCATGGACAGACAGGGACACTGCAGCCAGGTGCCCTAGAGTGGTTGTGAATGGGAACACAGTGGATTTGAAAGTCATACACATGTGGGACCCAATCCTGCCTAAACATTGCCACAGGAGCCAGGATCAGCTATTTCACCCTGGAGAAGCTCATTTGTCATATTTGTAAATCTGGAGGTATGCTTGCCCCTTCCAAGGCTAGTGTATGTAGACCCTATCTGGAGTGGAGAGCTGCTGGATGGATGAACCGAGGTGAGGAAACAGAATTTCTTTCAATTCTATATAGAGCAGGTCATTAGGAGGCCTTTGGTACCTCCAATTCCTCTTTGAGGACCCCCCCAGCCTTTATTTTTCCTTTTTTTTTGGGGGGGGGTCACACCCAGCAGCACTCAGGGGTTACTTCTGGCTCCATGCTCAGAAATCTCTCCTGGCAGGCTCGGGGGACCATATGTGATACCAGAATTGAAACCAATGATCTTCTGCATGAAAGGCATGCTATCTCTCTGGCCCCCATCTTCCCTTTTATTTGAAACTCCCTATCAAAGAAAATGTGAGACTACAAGAGCACAGAGCAGTGAGGAATTTTAGATAGTGCTTCTGCTTCCAAGTGGTTTATTTTTTATTTTGCACCTTCAGTTTCTGTGAAATGCACTTTGTTTTCAGCAGGCAGGTGGGCAATGCAGCGTTGGGGACTGTGGGAAGAAAGAATTCAAGTTCCCCTCCCCGCTCTGCAGAGTAGCTCTGTTCACTGACTCACTATCAAGTGTGAATACCAGCTCCAGAGCCTTCCTTACTCCTGAAGCTGCAGCCCTTGGCACTCTAAGTGCTTTGGACAAGGGCAAGGGAAGATTACAGAACTGTTCTCCTTGATATTGATGGCTCAGCTCAGTTCTGCCTTGGCGACTGCCACCCGCTGAGGCTGTCTTTGGAGTCTGGCATTTGGTTGGGACAAACTCAAGTCCCAATGGCTGACTTGAGTTGTAATGGAAAGTAGATTCCAAAGCTGGCCCTGGAATGTGAACTTTTCCTGGAAACTTTCCATGCTGCCTCTTAGAGAACAGCAGGCTCCAATGTAGTCACACCAGGAGTCAATTAAAGAACTCAACATAGTGCCATTCCAATGCATGGTGAACTCTTCTCCTCTGCAAATAAACTTGTTAGGGTGGCCTAAAAGCCAGGTTGAAGTACATGATCAGACAGCATAAATCTGATTAGAAACTTTTCATCTATTAATTTTCTCCACACAATCAGAGCTATTTTATGTCAATATAAAATATGTATTTAAACAACATTATTGTCTATTTTAAAAATCTACCAAAAGCTCCCTTTCATTCATCCTTCTTTCTTTCTTTTTTGGTTTTTAGGCCACACCAGAAAGCTTTGAAATTGCTCCTGGAAGGCTTGGGGGACCATATGGGATGCTGGGGATTGAACCCAGGTCTGTCCTGGCTTGACCACATGCAAGGCAAATGCCTTACCCTCTGCCATTGCTCTGGCCTCCATCCTTCTTTCTGATGAGGCTTAATCTTAAGATACAGGATTTATCTTAAGATAATCTTAAGATATAGGATTCTATTTTTCATATATCTTAAGGTATAGACTTCAAAAGAAAATATTTAGGAAAATACCATGTCTTCCTAATTTTCCCTGTGTTATAAGTACTTATATTCCAGTAGGCTTGGGGATTTCATATTAGAAAGGGGGTTTTGAGAAACAGTTAATTTTTGGATCTACTGGAGGGAAAGGAACAGAGAAAATGTAAAATTGGTGAACATATTGTTAGGGTCCAGAGTCAAAGGATGAGACAGCACAACTAAAATAAAGCAAAGTAAGACTTTATTCCTCTAGCCACAAGTCCCAAATTGACTAGCCAGGGCACTTCCTGCAGGAGGCGACCCCCCCACCCAAGGTCACAAGCCAGTTTCTATAGGGAGGGGATGAGGAGGTTCTACCTTCCTATGATCTTTAAAATTATTAGTTGTTTTCTAGGGTACCTTTCTACCACTCCCATGTCCTTTCCAAATAGGCTACCTGGTATGGCTAAGTAGTTCAGGGCAGTGTTAATGGAAACTTAGGCTTGAGAGAGAAAAGCCTGGCATGGAACCCTTTACAAAATGGCGTATCTCCCTCTTCCCCAATCCCGGCATTCAGAACCTAGGGACCCACGATATTAGCACTGGATCATAACAACACCTTATAAACTTTTCTGAAATAAACTTTCTAAAGAAAACCATGGTGTTGACTACCTTTTATCCACCTTTTTCCCTTCCACATTCAAGACAATTCCCTCTTCCCAAGGTGCATATGTCCCTTCAAATGCTGAGAGGTCTGAAGGTCCAGTCGTTTAGTGATTGTGCTGAGCAGCAGAATGTGCACCATTTGCCTCTAACTGATTGCAGTGTCTGCTGCATAGTAGGGAGGAGACACAGAGAAAGAGAGAAAGGTAGGAGGGATGGACAAAGGTCAAAAAGAGAAAAAGGTTCCCGTAGAGGGTTAGGATTCAACACAGGCATCAGAAGGTCATTTTCTGGATATAAATTATGAGTGGCAAAATTTGGTGAAAAGAGGTTTGATCTCATGCTGAACCTAACTAATGCTACCCGACACATACCCTTAGATGAGAACGTAATTCTGGGTGAACTCTTCTTCCTTTGTAGTGGCATTTCTTAAGGGTCTGTGTAAATATTCTATGTCATCTTCATGTTGATGAAAATGATTGCTGTCATTTTAGATTTCTCTCAGTTCACCCTGTCCTTGTCAATTCTGAGGATTAAAAAAAATCCCTTGAGCTTTTTTTAAAAAAAAAAAAACAAATTCTCATAGAACTGAAGCAATTTCTTCTCCTTATCTCCACCTTTTTTTTGAATATAAGAAAGATAAAGTTTGTAGTTTTTATGGTTGTCTGCAATTTACTACTAAAGGGGAATAGAAATTGTTTTTCTTTTTTCATAGTTTGTAAGTTTTAAAACCTATGCCATACAAACCAATAGTTACCACATTGTTTCCTTTATTTTTCAGCTTGCCAAGAACAACATGGAAAGTTAAAAAAAAACTGCTGGGGACGGGGGAGGGGAAAAATTGCTGGGGCTAAAGCGGTGGTGTAAGCGGTAAGGCATCTATCTGCCTTGCATGAGCTGATCTAGGACAGACCTTGGTTCGATCCCTCAGCATCCTATATGGTTCCACAAGCCAGGAGTGATTTCTGAACGCATAGCCAGGAGTAACCCCTGAGAGTCACTGGGTGTGGACTCTCCAAAAAAATTTTCCTAAGAGGTTAAAAAAAATCAAGCATCCATGCATGAAATAAAATTAATGTTCTTTAATTGTGAGTGGAAATTAGAGGACGCTCTGCACCATCCTGACTTCAATGTAGGATATACAGACTCCAGGATCTTCAATACAGAAACATGATACCAATAATAGAGACTGTGTGGAAAATAAAACTAGTGGCACTACAGACAATGACCTGGATTGAACAAACTAGTTTGCCTGGAGCCTAGAGTTGGTCTTATGCCAGGAAACTTCAGGGGTAGGGTCCCCTTGTATTTAGGCCAAGGCTTTTCCTTTCCATGCCCGCCATATTTTGGTGGCCTATGCAAACGATAATTGCCACTCTAACATGGTTTTTACTGTGCTCTGACTCTAAACCTTAAAAAAAAACAAAACAAAAAAAAAACCACTTAAACTTTTGAGGTTAACTTAAACTAAAATACATGTGCATGGAAATGTAAAAAACTACTATGCCTTTAAAGGCCCGGAGAGATAGCACAGCCGTGTTTGCCTTGCAAGCAGCTGATCCAGAACCAAAGGTGGTTGGTTCGAATCCCGGTGTCCCATATGGTCCCCTGTGCCTGCCAAGAGCTATTTCTGAGCAGACAGCCAGGAGTAACCCCTGAGCACCGCCGGGTGTGACCCAAAAACCAAAAAACAAAAACAAAAAACTACTATGCCTTTAAGTTTAAAGAGTTACATAAATTTTATGTAACTTTAGATTACTTGGTGTACCACTAAGAAATGTTATAATGTACTACAGTCTGGGAACTTGAGAGACAAAGTAATTGTACAGGGGCTTGGTTTTATTTTTCTTAATGTTCCTTGACTGTAAGATCAAAATTAAGGTGTCAGCAGGGGATTTCTTCTGAGAACTCTGTTTTTGGGTGATTGCCCTTTCACTGTAACTTTACCTTGTCCTCTTTCTTTGCATCATTGTTCACATAATTAAAAATTAATTAATTAGTTAATAAAAATTAATGTTCTTAATAATACATTTGATGATCTTCATTGCAGTTCATACACACCAAGGTAAAGGGAGGGAAGAAAGAATTTCCTGATGCTTATGGCTTTAATATGTGTGCTCAAAGAGATTTGGGGCTCACTGTTAGTTCAAGACCTTTAATCAAATGTAGCCAAATTATCTGTTTGCTCTGTTCAAAGGAGGTGATATGGTCCATTTATCAGAGTCCCCAAAACCAAAGTGCAGGGGACCTCCCACACTTTCTGCCCAAGAGAAAGAACTCAGTGTGGCCAAACAGTAGATAAGAAAGAGAGCTCACATGGCCGGATAACGGCAGGCTCGCTTGAAGTTTGATAATGTCTAGTAATATCTCATGCTTACTTAGAGTCTTTTCCTGGGGGCAAAGTGTTTTTATCAGCATTATCTCATTAACCTGTCCTCTGACCCTAGGAGCATCCACAATTTACTGAGGTGGAGAGTAAAAGAACAGAAGAATTAAACAATTGGACTGTATTTGGATTATAAGGCTCACTTTTCAGATTTGCTTTCTCTCCTATAGACCACTTAGACAAGCCATTGAAACCCGTCTCAAATAAAGAGAGATGGGTTTAGTCATGGTTTAGTTGAGTTTAAAGAAGAGAGATAAAATAAAAATATTGCCTTTTTTCTGGTTTGAAATGTGTCTGAGAAATGGAGGGAAAATCCTAAATATTCTACCATTCTTTTCTAATTCAGGATTTCTCAATCTAGCTCAATTGAATTGGGAGGAAATAGAAAGGACTGTCTGTAGTCTTGGGCCAGTGCGACCATACTTTTCTTTTTCTGGAAATCAAGTCCAGAATTTCCATGAGGGTCCAAGAGCAGCAATGATTCCATGAAAAGAAACTTGGGGTTTTTACTTACTTTTTTTTTGACCATCCCCAGTAATGCTCAAGGGTTACTTGCAGCACAGCACTCAAGAATTACTCCTGGTGGGAAGTTCCATCGCTGGGATTGAACCTGGGTTGGCAGTGTGCAAGGCAAATTATTCCCTACTCACTGTATTATCATTTCAGCCTCAGAAACTCTAGGTTTTTAATTTTTATTCTTCAACTCTAGGGAGTTATTGTAAATAGTCAACAGAAAACTAGCATTTAGAATTCTAGCTCTATTTTCAATTTTATTGTAGGTGTGGGTTAGGAGAAATGGATCTTGCCCGATATTAGATATATTATATTTTGGGGCTAGAGAGATCGTATAGTGAGTAGGGTATTTGCCTTGCACATAGCCCATTGGGTTTGATCCCTGGCATCCTATATAGTCCTCCACCAGGAGTAATTCCTGAGTGCAGAGCCAGGAGTAAGCCCTGACCACTGTTAGGTGATGTCCAAAAACAAACAAATAAACATATATCATATTTATTGTTTGCTGATACTTTATTTGGCTCTAAAGAATTTTCCACATGTGATCTTTTTATTTTCTTTTCTTTTATTTTGGTTTTTGGGCCACACCCGGCGGTGCTCAGGGGTTACTCCTGGCTATCTGCTCAGAAATAGCTCCTGGCAGGCACGGGGGACCCTATGGGACACTGAGATTCGAACCAACCACCTTTGGTCCTGGATAGGCTGCTTGCAAGGCAAACACCGCTGTGCTATCTCTCCGGGCCCTTTATTTTTAAGACCTGGATGTACTGCTTTCCGGCTCTAACCAATTACCACAAATTAGGAGACTTAAACTACAGAAATGTCTTCTTTCTGTTTTAGAGATTAGAAGTGTGAAATTAAGTATCAACGAAACTGTGTTCTCTCTGACCTTTCCACAGGGTAATTAACCTTGCTTTTTTAGTTTCTGGTGGTGATCTGCAGACCTTGGTGTTCAGACCCATCCCTGAAATCTCTTCCTCATTATCTGAGGCATTATTTCTTATTATATCGCATTCTTTCACTCTCACTCTGTGTATATGTTTTGTGTGTGTATATGTGTGTGTGTGTGTGTGTGTGTTTTCTTATAAGGACAAAAGTAACATTGGTTAAAGGACTACTTTGTTCTGATAAGGTTTTATTTTAACTGGGTTTTATTTTATTTTACCTTTATTATTTATTTTAACTATTAATTTCATTGCCTATTTTATTTTAACTTTTATTTTCTACTTTAACTTTATTTTATTTTATTTTATTTTAATTTACTGTTTATCTTATAGTTATTCAACTTTATTTTTCTTTTGGTTTTTGGGTCACACCCAGCAGTGCTCAGGGGTTATTCCTGTCTCTGCACTCAGAAATCGCTCCTGGTAGGCACGGGGAATCATATGGGATGCCAGGATTCAAACCACCATCTGTCCTGGATTGGCTGCATGCAAGACAAATGCTCTACCACTGTGCTATATCTCTGGCCCTAAAAAGCCATAATTTATATTAATTGGCATCTTAGTTTTACAGTTTTAACTTTGGGTATTCATGTACAATGACAGGTTTGTGAGAAGATACATTGTATTTGTTGTACTTTCGTGTTTTCAAATTCTTTTATGCATTTAGTGGCCTTTCCTGACCATCTGGAATGCCGGGGATTGAACCTATATTGGCTGCATGCAAGGCAAATGTCTTACCTGCTGTACTATCGGTTCAGACCTGAACTAGATGTTGATACTTGTCATATAGGTTTTTCATCTGTTGACCTACTTCATCTACTAATCTGTCCCCCTGTCCATTGTTTGATTTTTATTTTAGGGCCACCCAGTGGTGCTTGGGGTTACTCTTGGCACAGTGCTCATAGGAAACATTGGGTATTAGGGATAGAACTTAAAGTTTCTAAAGGCAAAGCTTATGCTTCAGCTCTTTGAGTCATCTCCCTCACCCTAATATGTGTGTGTGTGTGCATTCAATAATGCCCTTTTTTCTGGGGTTGTCCTGAAGTGCTATAGAAGTGTTTGGGTGGGGCCTGGAGAGATAGCACAGCGGTGTTTGCCTTGCAAGCAGCCGATCCAGGACCAAAGGTGGTTGGTTCAAATCCTGGTGTCCCATATGGACCACCCCACCCCACCCCCGTGCCTGCCAGGAGCTATTTCTGAGCAGACAGCCAGGAGTAACCCCTGAGCAATGCTGGGTGTGGCCCAAAAACCAAAAGAAAAAAAAAAAGAAGTGTTTGGGTAAATGAATATTTCTAGATCTTCCTTATATTTATCATCTTTTTTTGGGGGGGGTCACACCCGGCAGTGGTCAGGGGTTACTCTTGGATCTATGCTCAGAAATTGCCCCTGGCAGGCACAGGGGACCATATGGGATGCCGGGATTCGAACCATGAATTCTTCAGCATGAAAGGCAAATAAATGCCTTACCTCCATGCTATCTCTCCGGCCCCTATATTTATCATCTTGATTAACATTTCTGTACATTTTTTCAGAAAGTTGGAGAGCTGAAATGCATCCATGAAGGATCTTTCACAAGTCACTCAAATTCTCCCTTTTGTCCAAAATGAATTGCTGTGCTACACAAGATATTGTAAAATGATTATCACAGTGCTCTCATCAGAGTAGGAAGGGCAGAGGATGAGGACAGAAGGCTGGATGACGGTCATGGAAGGACTCATATGTCACAAACTTGGGGTTTGAACAAGGGAGAGCCTTCATTATGGCTACATTTACCACAATCCCCCCCCCCCCCAATCATCGAATGAGAATGAGTGAAAGGTACTGGAGTAAAGGCAGAGAGACCATCAGAACTGTTACAGGAGAAGATGCTCTAAGGGTTCTCTCTGGGGGAAGGAAGTTGGTGGGGTGGAGGGGATGAGGAAGAAAGCAGAGCCAAGGATAAATTTCTGTTACTGGCAATGTGAAATAAACACATCAGTGACTGACTGTATCATTTAGGGAGGAGGGCAACCCAGTGGCACTCAGGAGTTATTTCTGACTCTGCACTCAGAAATCATTCCTGGCAGGTGCAGGGGACTATATGGGATGCCAGGAATTGAACCTGGGTCTGTCCCCGGTTGGCCACATGCAAGGCAAATGCCCTAATGCTGTGCTATCACTCCAGCCCCTGTATCATTGATTTTTAAGCAAAATTGATGACTCTTAAACATTAAGGGTGGCCAGGGAGGCAGGAGAGCAAGGCAGTTCCTGACAACTGTGGGAAAAGCAAGATTGTCCTTTCCCTCCACACTGCCTATGCTCCCCTGGGAAAAGTCTGTCTGCCCCTTAGAGGGAGCAGCTATGAATTACCTGACCCCTCTCTAACAGGGCTTCAGGTTTTGTCTTAATGGACCTTAATGGGCCAAGTGTGTGCATGGGTGAACTGTGGAAAGGCCACAGTTGAGACTGGGAGCAGAGAGGGTGGGAAGTCTGGATTTACTGGGGGATTTTCTATGTCTCTCCACCAAGCACTCAATAGCTGAGCTGAACTTTATCCAAATTGGAGTAAAGTGGTGGTGTTTCATGCTTGAAGAGAGCCAGGAATTCATGTATCTTTCCAAACAAATTTATCATTTCAGATTCTATCAAAAATCTATTCGCCCTAAGACTTCTCAGTTTTAGAGGGCATTTGGGGACTGAACACAGGGTGAACCCTGGGGAGCACATGCAATGAATCATCAGAATTGGATGCTGACCTGGAATCACTTGCCTTGAGGTGGGGGAAGGGGTGACTCTTAAACCTGTTTCATGTAAGAACACGAGGATTTAAGTTAAATTCAACTCACTTTGGCTCTACTGCGTATCACTTCCACTGGTGGCCCTGATCATACCATACCATAGGAAATTAGGAAACCGAAATCAGAATCAAATTATTGCTAATAAATAACAGCTGATCAGAAATGGACATATTTCACAATCCCGAGAAAGACTAATCACTCAGTGACATTTCCAAGAAACAGAAGTGAGTCTTTGGATAACAACAACTCCGCATTATTGGAATAAAGGCAGGAAAAAGGATGTGGGACGGTATCAGATTTACAGGGTCTCCAACTTAGCTTTCCCTATCTTCAAACTGGGGATAGTGTAACTATCTCCGAGATGGTTGAGGAAACCAGATAACAATGCATGTGGAGAGTGCTTAGTACTAGTACCTTCTACTTAAGTACCACCAAAACCTTGATGTTATTTGTTTTTTTCTTAACTCTGACCTATAAGGATATCAGCTAACAGTTGTCAAAAGAGTAATGGAATCAAGATGCCAGTGGCTCAGAGGCAGGGATGCAACCAGAATTTTTTTCTGGCTATCTTGTTCACTCTTTTTCCTCCCTGGTTTATCCTTTGATTATTTTTTTTTTAAAGTACATTCCATTTTCCTTTTTCTGGGTTCAAAGTGGCAGGTAAGAAAGAAGGTTAAAATAAGTATCCACAAAGAAAATGAAGCTAAATCCATTCTAATTTTTCTTGAAGGATGATCCTATGCAAAAAGGTTTATGTTCTTTTTTTTTTCCTCAAAAAAATCAAGTTGCCAAGTTAAGCGACACAGTAACGTAGTCTTACACTTGACATAACTGTTTTGGTGGTGGAAATTGTAGGTATTTTTGTTTGTAAGCAAAGTTCAAATCTCATGTTCTAATGAGCTAAAATTTTATTTTCTAATTAAAAAGCAAGAAGTGAATATTGGATAGCAGCTATGGCATTTAGATTTTTTTCAGTAACCCCTTCAACTGTCAAGCAGAGCTGAACAATCCTGAGAGACAAGCACAGAACAGTTATAAATATATCATGTGTGTTCCCTGAAAGGAGACTTAGTTATCTGAAGTAAATATTTTGTACCGCTTGTGGACCCAAAACCACTTGGTGAATGGAGGGATTGTACTCTGCCTTCCTCGCATCAGAGATGAACTAACTGAATTTTCTGACTATTTCACTGAGTCTGTAGAGTGGAATGGATGTCCACTTTCAATGAGACATAAATCTACTCTGATTGTAGTGAATAACTTGAAAGTTCCATTTTTAGCTTCCTTTTGGGGTCACCAGGTATACTCACCATACGATGGAGCTTCTCTGTGACTTGAGTGAATGGAGGATTTGGTTAGAAACATTTATTCATATTTTCTGGAGCTTTTCTGACTTTCTCAGGCTGTTTAGTTTTGGATAAACTGTGCAGGAAGACCTGGCAAGTGCTAGGTAACCAGAAGTTCTGGTGATGAATCTGTGTGGCATCACCTTTTTCCCCAAACAAGTATGCTAGCAGTAAATTTAAGGCCTTGAAAATATTAAGTGCAAATGATGAAAAAAATAAGAAAGGAACATCTCCCTTAGAAGAGATTCTTCAGAAAATCAAGTTGGCTCAGTTTGGAATGAAATCTGTCTCTCTTCAAGGTGTAAGATGACATCCATGTCAATCTTCATGAAACTAGACACAGACATTATCAGTAAGAAATGCAACTCTGGAAGGACTGAAGTGATAGTACAGCTGGGAGGGCACCACATGTCATTTCTTGAGCTCTGCCAGGAATGATCCCTGAGCACTCCCTGTGTGACCCAAAAATCAAACCCAAGCAGAAGAAAACAAATGATTAGATGGTATAAGCAAATAGGGCAAGTGCCTTCCATGCAACCAATCCAGGTTCCATCCCTGGCATTGCATATAGGTCCCCAAACACTGCCAGAAGTCATCTGAGCACAAAGTAAGGAGTAAGTCCTGATTTATAATCAATTGCATAGTACTCCTATTGGGAAGCAGAGGCAGACCCAAAATATTCTCTATTCTACCTTCTCCACCAGTTTCCCAGCCTCCCTGAAGCCTACGCCTTGGCAGGTACAAATAATTTACTTAATATTGCTTGGTAAAACTACATAGCAATAAAAGTATTGGGAAAAAAGCTTTATTAAAAGAAAATTGTGAAAATTGTCATATTTTGTGATGGGATCTATGTCATTGTCTGAAGGCCTACTGTGCTGTAAATTGCAAGTGGTATATACTGTTGTTGATTTTGTTTGTTGAGGTTATGTGGTTTTTATGATAATTTCACTTCTAATTTGGTGGATTCCTATTGGGAAATTAGTATTAAAATTATGGTGGTGCGTGCAGCCACTTACACTGCAGAGCAGTCTGTGGAGCTGGGCTGATGAGCTCATATGGTGACATTGATGGTTCCTAGGGTCCCTCCAAAAGGTCTCCCGTGATACTAGCTGCCAGGCTAGTATGACCATGAAATTTTCCTGCTTGTTGGGCCTCTCTTTTGGGAGTTAGATGAGTCTATGGTGTTGACCACTTGTGCAGACATGGTGGAAGGCTCTGGATCATGGGTGTGGCTAAACTGATGGTATTAAAGCCTAGTAAGTGTAGGGCGCTTGTATAAGTTTTCTCTTGGAGGAAGGTGCTTCCCAAACCATGCTCAAGAGACCAGAAGTGGCTGTCTCATAGACTCAGAGTCTTCCAGGCAGGTGGCTGACTGAGCATGCAGCCATGACTATCCTGGGTCACCAGGCAGTGCGTAGATGCCCCAAAGACCACGCTCAGGAAAGCTCCAGGGAGCCAATGAAGCTGGGGTCAATTAGGGTCTATGAAGGTGGGGTCAAATCAGGGTCATTTGCTCACAAGGTTAGTAGTGCTTTACCTCCTGTCTTAGCTCTAGGATCACCCCTGTAACTTCTCTTTTGAGCTCTTGTCTGACTCTAAAGTCCAGTATGATTTCAAAATTTCATACTGAGAAGCTTATAAATGAGATTAAGAATTATTCTTCCTTCCACCTCATAATGTTGCATACATTAAATGAGTTAATACACAAATACTGAAAAGAGTATTACTTGCATATAGTAAGCCCCACTGACAGCATATTATCATTTCATTATGACAATAACAATCTGATATATATGTTAATCTTGTGAAATCCTTGTGATTCTCCTAGTAGCTTTTAGGAATGCTTCCAGGGCTGGATAGTAACTGAGTAGTACAGCGTAGACCTTGCATTTGTGAGATATTGGGTTTGATTCTAGAGCTCTAAGACAGGAAGAACAGTATTTTTTTAATTTTAATTTTATTGAAGCCATTGTGATTTACAAAGTCCATAGTTGGGTTTCAGACATACAATGAATCAGGGCCAATCCCACCAGCAGCGTCCACCTCCCCCCACCAATGTTTCTTAAGTACATCCCATACCCTGTACCCTGCCTTCCAGCCTGCCTGTATAACAGGCCCATTTTAAGTTTAGATTGTTAGAATTTGGGTTGCTTAATTCCATTGTTGTTGCCTTTGGCTTGTATATTTAGTTCTGTCCATTTTTTGGGGGGGGGGGCACATCTGGCGGTGCTCAGGGGCTACTTCTGGCTCTGCGCTCAGAAATCACTCCTAGCTCAGGGGGAACATATGGGATGCTGGAGTTTGAACCCAGGTCTGTCCTGGGTCAGCTGCATGCAAGGCAAATGCCCTACTGCTGTGCTATTACTCCAGTCCCAAATTCTGTCCTTTATTAACACTACCAATGCACCTGAGATCGCTTGTCCTCTGGCTCCCATCCTTTCATACTTGTGTTTCTTCTCTTCCAGTTTCTTACTTTCTCTTCACTATACTCTGGGCCCAAGGGTGTTTGAGACAAATACTATTTAGATCATTGTGTTTTTTCATGCAGCTATTCTGAATACCACATATAAGTGATATAAGTCTGTATTTATCTTTCTTCTTCTGCCTTATTAGGAAGAATGTTTTTATGGGAGGGAGGTGTTAGGGCCACACATGGCTTTGTTCAGAACAAATTTCTGGCTCTGTGCTCATGGCTCACTCCTGCTGGGTTCAGGGGGCCATATGGGGTGCAGGAGATCAAACCCAGGTTGGCTGCTTGTAAGGCAAATGCTTTCTCCACTGTATTATCTCTCCAGCCAGGCTTGCTTTTCTTAACCCCTTCTTATGCTTTGCCTTCTGGTGAGCAAAAAGCATAAAGAGCATAAAGGTTCTCAGAAAGCCCCTTGAGTAAGTAGGAATGGAAGGGCTAGAGGAATTCAGTCCAACCCTCTGAGGGGCTCCACGTGGTGCCTGGGCAGCATTTCTATAGGCTCATTCTTGCTGCCAGGCCATTGGACCTCAGTGCAGAAAGTCAAGCCAGATAAGAAAGAGTAGGGAGTATCCTAGCAGATGCATCGAAGCTGCAGAATTGATGAGCCTTCTGCTCTCACCAAAATGTATGAGCCTTACTTCCCAGAGACTAACACTCAAAATCACTTCCACGATTCCTTTTTGTCCTAATGCAGATTCTTCGCTTCATTATTTTTCACTCTAATCTTGTATTAAATGAAAAAAAACTTAAACGACCAACCTGGGATCAATTCCCAGTACCACATATGATCCCGTGAGTCTTGCCAGGAGTGATCTCTTGAGTGCAGAGCCAGGAGTAGGCCCTGAGTGCCACTGGGTGTGGCAAAAAAGAAGAGAGAGAGAGAGAGAGAGAGAGAGAGAGAGAGAGAGAGAGAGAGAGAGAGAGAAAGAAAGAAAGAAAGAAAGAAAGAAAGAAAGGAAGGAAGGAAGGAAGGAAGGAAGGAAGAAAGAAGAAAGAAAAATAAATAAATAAATAAATAGTGGGTCAGAGAGATAGCACAGTGGCAGAGTGTTTGTCTTGCATATGGCCAACCCAGGACACACCTGGGTATGAATCCTAGCAACCTATATGGTACCCTGTGCCTGCCAGGAGCATTTTCTGAGCGCAGAGCCAGGAGTAATCCTGAGCACAGCAGGGTGTGGCCCAAAAACCTAAAATGAAAGAAAGAGAAAGAAGAGAAAGAAAAAGAAAAAAGAAAAAGTAGAAAGAAAAAGAAAGAAGAGAGAAAGAAAAAGAAAGAAGAGAAAGTTTTCTTTTTCTATGGAAAGAAGAAAGAAAAGAAAAAGAGGAGAGAAAGAAAAGTAGAAAAGAAAGAAAAGAAAGAAAAAGAAAAGAAAAAAGTAGAAAGAAAAAGAAAGAAGAGAGAAAGAAAGAAAAAGAAAGAAGAGAGAGTTTTCTTTTCTTTCTTTTTTTTTTTTTTTTTTTTTTTGGTTTTTGGGTCACACCCGGCAGTGCTCAGGGGTTACTCTGCTCAGAAATAGCTCCTGGCAGGCACGGGGGACCATATGGGACACCGGGATTCGAACCAACCACCTTTGGTCTTGGATCGGTTGCTTGCAAGGCAAATGCCGCTGTGCTATCTCTCCGGGCTCTGAGAGTTTTCTTTTTTCTATGGAAAAGAAGAAAAAGAGGAGAAAGAAACGTAGAAAGAAGAAAGAGAAAGAAAGAAGAGAGAAAAGTAGAAAAGAGAAAAAGAAAGAAAAGTAGAAAAAAGAAAGGAAAGAAAAGGTAAAAAAAAGAAAAGTAGAAAAAGAAAAGAAGAGAGAAAAAGAAAGTCGAAAAGATGAAAGAAAGAAAGAAGAGAGAACAAAAAGAAAGAATAATAGAAAAAGGAAAGGGAAAAGGCAGAAAGAATCAAGAAGGCTGTAGATAAGGCTTAGAAGTAGAATACATGAGTGGGACGATATTAGGATAATAAGAGCTGATGTTTATTGGTGGCCTATTAGATTCCAAGTACTATCTATACATAAGAGCTTGAAAGGCCTGACAGTTCATTGCTCAGAGCTGGCAATAAGGTGCTGGGGGACTTACAGGGAGGTGCCATGTGGTGCTGGGATCAGGCCTCTCCATGCCAGGCATGTCTCCAGTCCTGGCACTTATCTCTGGAGCTCTGGTGGATTACCTTAACCATTATTCCTTATGTATTGTACTAGGGCTTTAGCATGGAGTCAGTGATGGGGGGATGCTTAACAGAAGGAAAAAGATCATTATCAACAAAGCGAGAATTGCTCCTCCTCACTGTCTTGGGCAACATGTTCCACCTTATGTTCTCTTTCACCTCCGGTCCCCTTTGCCCACCACTCCCTTGTCCCATGATCTCTACACATCTAGGCCCACCATATCTTCCAATCACACAGCATTGGGAAAAGGGGCTAACATTTAGAGCTGAGTCCTCCCAGAGTTGCTGAAGCAGAAGCTGCACCCAGTTTTCAGAATGTGAGCAGGACCCTTCTACCCATTTAGGTCAGCACCCTGGGACACTGGCAGCTGAGACTGGACTGATCAACCAGGGGCACAAAGGACAGAGCGTTCCTCACTATACTGTGTTTCTCACTACAAAAACCAGGCCGGGAAATCAGCACAGTAAGGACTGTGTGTTTGACTCTGGCCACGACTCAGGATAACTAAGCCCAGCAGCCAGTACGCTAAACTCAAGGCCCAAAACAGTATCTGTAAGAAGTCTTTGAGAAGCAGTTTGTTGGTGTTAAAAAATATTCATGATTTAATCTCAAAGATTTGTTCTCTACGTTGATTGCAAATAGCAACACATGGACCAGCTGCCACCCAGACCTGAAACTGGCACTTGGTGCTAGATACCATTTGTTTCTCTTTGGAAACTTTTTTTTTTTTGGTTTTTGGGCCACACCCGGCGGTGCTCAGGGGTGACTCCTGGCTGTCTGCTCAGAAATAGCTCCTGGCAGGCATGGGGAATCATATGGGACACCGGGATTCGAACCAACCACCTTAGGTCCTGATCAGCTGCTTGCAAGGCAAACACCGCTGTGCTATCTCTCCGGCCCCAAATTTTTTATTTTTGTTTTGTTTTGTTTTGGTTTTTGGTTTTTAGGCCACACCCGTTTTGACGCTCAGGGGTTACTTCTGGCTATGCGCTCAGAAATCACTCCTGGCGTGGGGGGACCATATGGGACACTGGGGGATCAAACCTTGGTCCGTTCTACGCTAACGTTCGCAAGGCAGACACCTTACCTCTAGCGCCCCCTCTCCGGCAACTTTTTTATTTTTATTTTTATTTTTATTTTTTTTGGTTTTTTTTGGGCCACACCCAGCGGTGCTCAGGGGTTACTCCTGGCTGTCTGCTCAGAAATAGCTCCTGGCAGTCACAGGGGACCATATGGGACACCGGGATTCGAACCAACCACCTTTGGTCCTGGATCGGCTGTTTGCAAGACAAACACCGCTGTGCTATTTCTCCGGGCCCAACTTTTTTATTTTTAAAAAGAAAAATAATTAAGACTAGGCTTTGCCATACTGATTTTCATTATCTGTATGATATTTCCTAATCCCTGTCTCATTCACACACTCCCTAAATCCAAAGTTTAGATTGAATTATTTTCTCAGCTCTGTAAGATCAGTATCAGATTTTTTTTGAAGAGTGAGGTGCTTCCCCCTGCTCAGAGTTTACCCCTGGCACTGCTTGGGGGACCCTGGAGTGGTGGGAATATAATCCAGGTTCCTGCACACTAAGTACATGCTCCAGCTCTTTGAATCAACTCAGTCCTGGGGATGAATTTTTGCTTGTTTGAGTAAAAGATCTTGTCTTGAGCGAGACTATATGGGAGTTTAGTTTCTTAGTTCCTTTCCCTGTATTTCTTTAAATACTATCTTACTCATGACACACCATCGCTTAATACCATTCCTTTAGCTGAAGTGATTGGCAAGACCAGGTCACATCCAGATTTGTAACAAAACAACAACAACAACAACAACAACAAAAACAACAACCAAAAGAAGCCAAAAAGCAAGAGAAGAAGACTTGAGTTTCCTTCAAAGTGACCTAAATATCCAGTTAGAACACTTTTGACTTACTCACAAGAGATTTAATTTTTGTTTTGTCAGTTTGAAGTCCTCTGAAAGAGGGTTTGGAGACAGTGAACTAGAGAAGCCTTGATGTATTGAGCAGGCTAGAGGGGCTGGGGAGATAGTAGTAGGGTGGAGGCACTTGCATTGCATGTGGCTGACTCCAATTTGAAATCTAGGATCATACCACCTGGAGCAAATACAGAGCACTCTGAGTTGTGGTCTCAATGCTCCATCTAAATTCTTTGAGCTGGGTGTAACTAATCAGAAGCCTAAATCTGTGTCCAACATCCCACAAAAGATGTTGATTTGGCTTTTATATGCAACAGGAATTCCAAGAGTGTAGTCAAGTATGGCAGTGATGTGAGGCTTTTTCAGAGAAACCAAGATCTCATATAACAAAAGAAGTTGGGTTTTGAGAGAGGTGAAGCATCAGATGGAGAAATGCAATTGCTAATTAAGAGGATTTGAAATGGCCAGGTACGCTGTTTATTTATTTATTTGGTTTTTGGATCATACTCAGCAGTGTTCAGAGGTTATACTCCTAGCTCTGTGTTCAGAAAATACTTCTGGCAGTCGCAGGGACCATATGGGATACCCAGGACCGAACCTGGATTGGCCTGCATGCAAGGCAATGCCCTATCTGGTGTGCTAACGATCTGGTCCCAAAGGGGAGGGGTACCCTCTTTAAAAGACCAGATAATTTCTGAAATTTTGTTTTGGTGTCAGTAGACATTTATACAATCATGATTTTGCTGTTTAAATCTGCTTTCAAGGGCCAAGGTAAAGTTCAGTTTCCTTCACTGAACATGTATTGGCTTATATAGACTAAACAGTAGGACATGCTGGCTTACCAGAGGGAGATTCCACAATCAAAATGGTGGTGGGTGACCCACAGATGGACCAGCTGATTTATAGCATGTTTCCTTACTACATGGAATTATAGACTTCCATATCAGAGTCACTTTCACCAGAGGAGAAAAGCAAAATCTACAAAGGGAAAGGAGCCCATAAAGAACACACAAATTGGTAAGAACACCTCATCTATGTGTTTGAAATATGTCTTCTCATAGCGATAGCACAGGAGTTCAATTATTTGCCCTGCATGTGGCTGACTTGAATTCCAATTCTTGGCATTGCATGGCCCCTGATTGCACCCCCACCAAGTCCAGAGCTAGGAATAGTTCCTGAGCACTATTGGGTGTGACCATTCCCCAAAGAAATATGTATTTTTGCTTTTGATCCCCACATTCCCAACTCCCACAGTTAGATGAGTGATTCTCAGCAGAAACTCCACTGCACTGTTTGGCTGTCAAGGCACATTTGAAGAAATGTGCAGGCTTGAGAATTGAGGACTTAAGATAGATTCTGTCCTCTTCTGGGTCTCTTCAGCTAACTGAACCACCTAGATTCTTCATCTTTCAAATGGGAAGTACTGGGGCCCGAGAGATAGCACAATAGGGCATTTGCCTTGCAAGCAGCCGATCCAGGACAGATGATGGTTCGAATCTGGGCATCCCCTATAGTCCCCTGTGCCTGCCAGGAGCAATTTCTTAACACAGAGTCAAGAGTAACCCTTGAACTCTGCCAGGTCTGTGACCCAAACACCAAAACAAACAAATAAACAAACAAAAACAAACAAAAAATCAAATGAGAAGTATTGCCAGAGTCAGGAAGATAGCTCACAGAGATAGTCTTCATACGCTGCATGTGGGAGTCCCTGGTTTGAGCCCCAGAGATACTTGGTTCCCTGAGTACCACTTGGTCCTTTGAGAACCACTCTTGGGTTTCACACTGGGAACAATAGCTCCAGAGAAACTCTGGGTGTGGTCCCAAGCAAAAAAGTAGAAATCATTCTGCATTGCAGGTTTGTTATCATGATTGTGAGAATCAAGTCGAATACTGAATGTGAAAGCAGATTTTAGAAACAGCAAATGCCACCAAATGCCAAGTAATCTTATTGCAAGAAGCATTTTTGCCTCTGTAATGAGGGTTGTCAAGTTCTATTGAGCAATATAGTTAACTTATTTCATCCCTCTAAAACCATGTCTTATGTTACTTCAGAAGATAGTCTTCTAGTGTGTGTGTGTGTGTGTGTGTGTGTGTGTGTGTGTGTTCCAAGCAGTGCTCAAGTACGTAGGGGACACTCTCAATTATACTTAGCTAATCAGGCCTAATCAGCCAGAAAGACAGTACAAAGATCAAAGCAATTGTCTATAGCATGAGGCATCCACAATACTGGTTTGAATCTTGGCCCTGCCTTTGTTCCATTGCACCTTCCCCTCCCCCCAATGGGTGCAGACCACTGATACCAGGGCCCACTATTGGCAATCCCCACAGCTCTATATCTAAGAACTCATGTGGGAGCAGAAATTGGATCTGTGACACCATGTTCCCCCAACCCTAATGCTATCTCCCTGGCCTGAATCTTCTGGTTCTTTTTTTATGTATTTATTTTGGTTTTTGGATCACTCCTGGCAGTGTTCAGAGGTTACTCCTGGCTGTGCACTCAGAAATCACTCCTGGCAGGCTTGGGGGACCATATGGGATGCTGGGAATCAAACCAGGTCCCTCCCAGGTTGGCTGCATGGAAGGCAAATGCCTTACTGCTGCACTATCTCTTCGGCTCCAAGAGTCTTCTGTTTTAATCTATAATGACTCCAGTCCAAGTCATGGTGCCTTTTAGTGACAGCTCGACCCACACTTCTTGAACTGGATTATTTATAATACACCACTGTTGAACTGGAGAAGCACAGACACATGTCTTGCCCCGGTCAGGTCAGCCCCCGTTTGATCTGGGACGACATACAGTCCCTCCCCTGAACTCCATCAAGAGTTATTCCTGAATACAGAGCCAAAAAGAAGACCCAAGCATCAATGGGGCTCACCCAAACAATAAATACATTCTTGTTATTTTTTATCAGACTTTCTTTCTTTGGCCATGTGTTACTAATTGAAAAAAATAACTGACTGTATCTCCTCTATTTCTTTTAAACAACCAAAGAGCTAAGTGCCATGTGTGTTTGTGAAAGATCTGATATTTTAAGTGTACTATTTCAGTCATTACCTTTTCAAAATGAGCTCAGCTTTGTATAAAATGTGAGGAATGTCTGAGATTGAAATAAAGGTCTTTAAGTAGAAATTAAGAATTGGAGAACTAAGTTTCAAGAAATGAGTTTAATACCACTGTGGGTTTTGAATAAGAGGAAAAACTAAGTCTGTGAAGCATTTAAGTCCACACTGGAGTGCTTTTGCTCCCTTCTAGGATTTCCTGGACCCTGGAGACTGTATTTCACCATCTACAAATGCATATATAAAAATATACCGTCTATAAATAGCCACCTGCTTTTTCAGTGAAATTAAAGATGGGAGAGTGAGAAGAGAATTTCCCAGTATGATTGTAGGGCTCAAATCTACAGCTGTTACTCTCCAGTAGCTCTTTATCCCTCAGAGATTTTCTAATATCACTATTTTCTATCAATCCCACTTGAAAAATTCTACTTTTTCTCGAATGAATAAGCTCTTGTCCACAGGACATTTATGTGTTACCTAGATTTCTCACATACCTATTAAAAAAGGTGAGGTGTTGCATGTGGTATTGTGCAGACTAATTTTGTTTTATAAATGGCAAATTTTTTTCACACGTGTTTCTGCTCCTTATCTTGGGATTAACACCCAACTCCTGCCAATGTTTTTCTCAAACACCACACATGCCCTTTTGTAAAGGCTCCCTCACACATTTTCTGCTAAAATGTGCCTCCTTCAAAATCCTTGAGCTTCTAAAAACCGGAGGTAAGAATTGACTGCATAACATTACAGCCAAACTGAGAGAAATCAGACCAAACATTTTGATATCTTTGCTTACCACAACCACAAAAAAAAGGCAGGGAGCCATTTCTTTATTCCATCTTTGTTACTTCACTTAAGCCCTCAAGGACAAGGTAGATCCGACCAGAAGGCACTTTCCTCTATAAGGAACCCTACGAGACTCTTCCACAGAAGGGGCTAAGTGCCTGTAGCGGTTAATTTGTGAGCAGAAAACCCCATTGGGAGCCTTCCACCTACTCTGAAAGCAAACATTCTCCACACGCAACATTAGAGTGGTGTTAAAAGAGGCATACTTGAACCTAAAAGGTGTCATTTTATGAGCAAAAACTGGGTAAACCTTAAAGAGACTTGAAGTAGATCGTTTTCCTCCTGCCTTGAAGTTGAAAATCTTTACAGGTTAAGATGACTTCACCCCCATTGTGATGTTCAAAACCCTAGAGGAGCTTAAAAAAGCTGCTTTGCCAGGCGAGCTGCCTGGCTTCCTCCTGGTGAGGGCAGCCTGCCCGTCTGTCACTGCTGTTCATTCCGTGTGTTTGTAAAATACGCCAGCCATGTGTGTGAGTCTGTTAATTAAACAAAACACAACTGTTTCTGCTGAACCTTAGAAGTAAAAAACTTCAAGACCAAACTGGAAAAGAGAAAACAGCAGCATCCAATGGGCTGCTGGGGCCTGCTAGTTGCCCAGAATATGGCATCTCTACCTGGGAGAGCCAGGACACAGGGTCCTCAATTCCATGAGAGGTGAGAAAGGACCTGAGAAACCTAGAGCTGCAAGTCTTTTGAATGACTTTCTCATTTTCCTGTAGGACTGCTTAATACTAAAGTGCCTGAGAGTAAGGCTCCTTAGTCTCATCTGACCCACAAGTCAGCCTACTCAACTTGGAGAGAACAGCTTGGTGGCTTCTGAGGCTCTGTCCTGGGGACAGGCAGGGAGCTGTCCGGCTAGCACTGCTGAGTCACCTCGGCCATCACTTGACCTTTGGCTCAATTGACCTAAAGTGAAGCCTGTGGCCGAGGAGTCTCCAAGCAAGGCCGGCCCTAGCTATTATCTGGAATCATTCTTGTATCAACTTTCCCAGCTATTTAAGTATTAACAATGTAGATAAAGGCCAATTAGAATACGAAAACACCAATTAGCTTTAAAAGAAAAAAAAGTCCTAGAATTCTTCTCAAGGAAGGATAATATTACCAGGAAAGACCCAAACTATCTTCTAGTCCTCTTTTAAAAAGGACTTCGTTTGAGAGGGTAGTAAAAACAGGAATCAGAGAGCACCTTTTTAAAAGAGATGCTTATTCCAAACCTTCTTACCCACAGCCAGATGTGGAAAGCTTAAGGGTAGGTATGCTGGTGTGAGGTAAGAGGCAGGAAGCAGGAAATTCAAAAATTCAAGGACAGGCCAGAAAAATCTCAAAATAATACATAACATCTTCAAGAATAAGGCACATATTCTATATTGTTCCCTCAATATTCTTTTTCCAAAACAGTAACAGTTTTGTATTTAGTATTAAGCCGAAGAAGAAATAGACTGAAAACTAGATAAACTAAAGAAATAGCCACTCTGTATTTAAAAAAATTTATTTGTGATCTGTACACATGATAAAGTGGAGCTTCCTTGTAGACTTTAAAAGGCAAAACGAACTCAAAGTAAAAATGTATAAATACAATATATATTTTCTTACAAAAATGGGAAATTTACAAAATATACATACTGCACTTGTCTCTATTTTACAAATTTCACATGCAAAGAGATACAACACAAAGGATGTCAAGAACTATGTAGTGGAAGTTTAAAAAAAATCTGACAAACAAGAGCTTGGAGGTTTAACAAACACAAGGTCAATATAATTTTTATATAAAAAAGCAGCTCTGCTCAAACTGAACATCACATATAAAAAGTAACTCGTACCCTCCATGGTTGAAAAGCTGTTTTTGAGAAATAGGAGCGTTGCAAGATTGGAGGGAGGGGTCATAAGGAGGAGTCAGGGTTAACTCCTAGGATTCTCTTCAGCTTCAGACTCTATGCAAAAGAAACCATATTCTTATCACAGAATAAAAAAGTACATGTTTGAAGTAATAAATTTCATTCATCCAGCACATTTCAAAGAACTCCAGAATGACTTTGAAATTTACCTTCTTTTAGTGACTTTCCCTAAAAATGATTTGAACTGTCTTCATTCACCATCATTTCTACAGGTCACCTCCCCACCTAGCCACACAAAGGAAGGGTCAGTCCACACATGTCTTATAAACGGATTTGGGGAACTAAGCAAACAGAACAAAATGGAGCTCTTAAAAAAATTAGCTTTCCTTTATGAAAAGGCTGAAGGCATTATGCTTTCCTTTCTAACCTGAAAGATTCAAATTGGAGGGAAGAAAAAACAAAAAACCCAAATGCAGTTTTACCAAAAAAAAAAAAAAAAAAAAAAAAAGGAAGGGAAGGGAATATTTTCCCTGAACATTTGAACCTAGCCTATAGTAGGATCATGTATTCTGAATTATATTTAAAACAAGAGTAACAAACACTCACATTTCCTTTAGCCAAGTCAGAATCTCAAATTGAACTGGATTTGAAAGCACCGTTGCTCTTCACTTTTCCTTAAAAAGGAATGCTTACATTAATCAAATTAACATCCAAGAGAAACCCCCAATTTGCACTACTTTGCCTAGGACTGTGTCATCAGAGAAGCCTTTCCACTGGGAGACACTTTGGTTTCCTCTTTTGTCTCTTGTAACAAAGGAGGGGGTGTGCATTCCATTTTTGAAAAGCAACAAGTCATCTCTTCTTTTCAGGGTATTAAACTGCATAAAATACCACTCCTCCTCCTGCCTTGGCCAGGAAATTAAAAAAACAACTGAAATGCCTTCTCTCTCTCTCTCCTTTGCCTCATCTCCAAATGCCTTCTTCATTTCTTTTGCATCCTCACGGAGGGATTTATTCAAGGCTGCAGGCCTCCCAAGACCTCCCCATGCTATTTTACAAGACTTGAAAGAAGAAAAAGCAGGCGGGAGGGGGTGAGGGGCCGAGGGACTGTAATACCGGCTGACCCTGGAAATTAACCCATCTGGGCTCCAGTTTGGCCCCAGTGAAAAGAGATTATGGGTTTGACCACAGCTTGACAAGGCCGCAGCGGGGAGTCCTCTTCTTTCCCAACAGAGCTGTATCTCTCCCTGGACCTCACTGGAGTGAGTAAAGGCCACTTTTCTTGTGGCAGGGGTATCGTGCCCAGTCCCAGATTGGCCACCCAAGCCGGGAAGAACTCCGGGCAGTCTTGGGGGCTGTTCTCAACCTTCCCGATAGGTCCCGGTGGGCCAGTACCAACACCCCAATAACATCACCGTTATCACCGTCATTATCCCGCAAGTCTTTGCCAGAAGGATTTTCATCCCAACTGTCTTTTCCACCGGGCCTTATCTCCAAATTCACCACTGGCCTCAAACCTACACCTCTCTCTCTCTCTCTCTCTCTCTCTCTCTCTCTCTCTCTCTCTCTCTCTCTCTCTCTCTCTCTCTCTCTCTCTCTCTCTCTCTTCCCTCCAAGTCACTTTATATTGAGGCTGGGGGTGCGAATCATGTGTTCCCCCCTTCCGTCCTTGGGCTCCAGCACCTGCCACACGCGGAGGCTCGGCGGCATGTGTGTGCGGGGAGCAGGGGAAGGAAGGGTTCATACCGCCGTCTCCCCCTTACTGCTGTGGCTGAGTCTATGGTAGAAGCGGCGCCACGACTGCAGGGTCTTGCCCGACCAGATCCAGAACCCGGTGGTGATGCCCACGATCATGGTCATCAGGTACTTGATCATGAAGACGGTGAAGTCGGGGCTCATGGGCGCGAAGTGGCCGGGCGGGCAGGGCACGGCGTAGCTCTTGCAGGTCTGCAGGAGCCACGTCCGCTCCCAGTGCTCGCGGAAGGCCTGCTCGTAGAAGTAGCAGGCCAGCACGATGGTGGCGGGCACCGTGTAGAGCACCGAGAAGACGCCGATGCGCACCATGAGCTTCTCCAGCTTCTCCGTCTTGGTGCCGTCGTGCTTCATGATGGTGCGGATGCGGAAGAGCGACACGAAGCCGGCCAGCAGGAAGGACGTGCCGATGAAGAGGTAGACGAAGAGGGGCGCCAGCACGAAGCCGCGCAGCGCGTCCACGCTCGACAGGCCCACGTAGCACACGCCGCTGAGCAGGTCGCCGTCCACCTGCCCCATGGCCAGGATGGTGATGGTCTTGATGGCCGGCACGGCCCAGGCGGCCAGGTGGAAGTACTGCGAGTTGGCCTCGATGGCCTCGTGGCCCCACTTCATGCCGGCCGCCAGGAACCAGGTGAGCGACAGGATGACCCACCAGATGGAGCTGGCCATGCCGAAGAAGTAGAGCACCATGAAGAGGATGGTGCAGCCCTCCTTCTTGGTGCCCTGCGCCACCGTGCGGTAGCCGTCGTCGGAGAAGCGCTCCACGCACACGGCGCGGTCCTCCAGCAGGAAGCCGGCCACGTGCGCCACGGCCACCATGAAGTAGCAGCCCGACAGGAAGATGATGGGGCGCTCGGGGTAGCTGAAGCGCCGCATGTCCACCAGGTAGGTGAGCACGGTGAAGAGCGTCGAGGCGCAGCACAGCACCGACCACACGCCCACCCAGAGGCGGGCGAAGCGCCGCTCCTCCTCCTTGAAGTACATGAGGCCGTTGGCGCGGCCCGGCTCGCACGGGGCGCCGCAGTCGCGCTCGCCCAGGAAGCGGTAGCCCAGGTAGGGCGGCACCTTGAGCTGCCGCGGGCACGCGAAGGGGAAGGCGGCGCCGCGGTGCCAGCCGTCGGGGGCGGCCGGCGGCTGCGCCGTGAAGGGCAGCTCGGGCAGGTAGGGCGCCGTGGGGAAGGCGGTGGGCCCGCCGCCCGCGCCGCCCGCGCCGTCCGACGTGTTCTGGCCCACGCAGATCTCGCCCGCCCCGTGCACCGGGAAGTTCTCGCAGCGCAGCCGCTCGGGCCACTGGAAGCCGAACTTGTTCATGAGCGCCTCGCAGCCCTGGCGGGCGCGCTCGCACAGGGAGCGGCAGGGCGGGATGGCCTGGTCGAGCACCGTGCACACGGGCGCGTACATGGAGCACAGGAAGAAGCGCAGCTCCGGCGAGCACTGCACCTTCACCAGCGGGTAGAACTGGTGCACCTCGAGGCCCGCGTCCTCCTGGTTCGTGTGGCCCAGCAGGTTGGGCAGGATGGTCTGGTTGTAGGCGATGTCCGTGCACAGCGGGATGGAGATGGGCTGGCAGAAGCCGTGGTCGGGCACCGAGATGCCGCGCTCGCTGTGCTGCGGCTGCGCCCCGGCCCCGGCGGGCAGCGCGCCCAGCAGCAGCGTCAGCAGCACCGGGGGGCTCAGGCCCGGCGGGAGGAGCGAGCGCCGGGCGGCCGCGCCGGGGTCCCGCATCGCCGGCCGAGGGTGCACGCGGCGGAGCGGAGGCGGGAGCGCGGCCGGGCGGCCGGGCGAAGCTGCGATCCGGGGAGGAGGAGGAGGAGGAGGCGCCGCCGCGCCCGGCGCATGAGAGTCTCCCCGGCGCCGGGGCCGGGCCGTGGGCGGCGGCGCGGAGCCGAGGGCGCTGCGGCTGGAGATGGGGGGCGGGGGGTGCCCGCGCCGCGCCGGGAGGGAGGGCGCCGCCGCCGCCGCAGCAGCCGCCTCCGCCCAGCGGAGAAGCTCGTCGGCCGGGGCCGGGGGGTGCGGGCCGGGGCGCCTTGTCTCGCCCGGACGCTCGTCCGTCCCGCGGCGGCTTGGGAGGCGAGGAGCAACAAGCGTCTCCGGTTGTCCTTCAAAGTTCGCCCGAGCGAGTGAGTCTCCGCGTCCGGAGCGCAGGAACAACTTGCAGCCGTGCAGGCTCAGCTCTCCGAGAGCCACCAAGCAGGCGCCTGCAGGGCCGGCCTCTCCCGAAAGCTGGGCCCCGAGTTTGCTTCAGTCGCCCGGGGTGGGACGGATCCCTCTCCGAAGTCGGATCAGCCCCAAAGAGCGCGGAGCCGGGCACGGCTGCAAAGGCAAAGGCAAAGCTTGCACGCCGCCTCCACTCGGCTCAACTAGCCGCGCCGGCGTCGTCCTCCGCCACGTTCCGTTCAGTCCCGTCCGGCCCCGCACAGCGCCCGACCCCTGCCTGGAGCCCCGCCGCCGCCTCCACCGCCGCCGGAGGGAGCGAGCGCCGAGTCACGCCTCGGAGCCGCGCGACTCGCCAGAAGAAGCGTCGCGCGACGCTCGCGGGGGTTCCGGCCAGCCCCGCCCCCTCCCCTCCCCCCATTCACAAACCCGGCGGGGGGCGGGCCCGCGAGCTCCGCCGCGGACCAATGGGAGCCTTTGTTTTCGGCGCCGCCGCCTCCGGATTGGACGAGAGTCGGGCCAGGGGGCGGACAGGACGGCGGAGGGGGCGGAGCCTGCAGCGCCTCTGGGCGGATTCCTGCGGGGAGAGGCCGGGGGATAGAGTGGAGGGGGGGATGCGCCTAGGAGGGAAAAGTTGAGGAAAAAGTTTTCGCCCGAATTCACGCTCGGACGCGGGGGTGCTTGTGGGGGGCTGTGTGTGGGGGGGTGTTCTTAAGCTCCCCCCAAAAGAGAATTTGCAAGGAAGAGTCGTTCCTCTGTCGGGGCCGCCAGTCGAAGGCACATTCCTCAACTGAAGGGCGCCCGGGGGAAGGCGTTCGAAGCCCAGAAATAGCGCAGCGCCTCTGAGGGGAGAGGGGTGACCCCGAGGCGCAGGCGGGGGCTGGGGCGGGCGACTATCGGGGAGTTCGGGCTTCGATTAGGTGAGAAAACGGGGTACGCCTTCACCAGCCCCTTTCTCCTCAGGCCCGCAGGGATTAGAGCACGTGAGGACCCGACGAACTCTTTCGCCCTCAGCCCGTTGACAAAGACGGGGCGCCACGTCCGAGCAGAAATGGGGTGTATGTGTGTGTCAAGGCGGGAGCGGCTGTGCCCCTCTTTTCTGGAGGGCGCAGGGGACCCCAACTTAGTCTCCTCACTGAGGACTCAGCCCAGATCCTTCCTTGTGGGCCCACGGCACGGAACTCGCTCTGCTGCGGGGGGAAATGTTGGGGAGTGTAGCCCGAACCCCAGCACGCGGGTCTTGGTATCCCCACGGCCGCCCCATGCGCCCCCTAGTTCTCCGGCGCGTGCGGCCCACCGGGGACCCTGATTCCGTCGTGGACGCGACCGTGTGATTGGGTCCTCGCTGGGGAGGGGGCAAGTTTCCCTGCGAACTGGAAAACGGGGCCCAGTTTTCGGAGTACAAAGAGCCGAGCCCGCGGGGCGGCAGCGTGTCCCCCGCGCCCGGCCTTCTTTTGTCTGCAAAGATCTTCGCCCAGCCTCGGCCCCGGGGCGCTCTTGCACGCTGGAGCACCGCCCCGAGCGGTCTGAAGTGACAGATTGGGGGGCCCAGAGCGCTAGTCCCTTAAAGGAGCATCGCGAGCTCTTCCTGGATTCCTCCTGTCCAGGAAAGTGACACTTTGAGAAGCTCTCTCTCTCTCTCTCTCTCTCTCTCTCTCTCTCTCTCTCTCTCTCTCTCTCTCTCTCTCTCTCTCTCTCTCTCTCTCTCTCTCTCTCTCTCTCTCTCTCTCTCTCTCTCATACACTCTCATACATACACACACGTGACATGTTCAGAAGGGATCTTACACACACACACACACACACACACACACACACACACACACACACACACACACACACACACACACACACACACACACACCAGAATCCCTCCAGCCCCCTGCCTAGAATGCCTGCTGTCTGTGTGGTGGAGCAGCTTCTCCTGGACCAAGCCGATTTTGAAATCTAAAACAGTTCAATGGGATTCCCTTCTAAGAGAGGCGTTGGCTTCCCGCTTTTTGTCTCTCATTTACTCTCCATTACTGAGTTTACCGGGAATCTTGCCTTCCACTTCACAGTTCTTTGTTGTTTCCCCTCCTGCTAATGGGTCCGGAGGGCAGAAGTCTTTGAGCTAAAGTAGGGTGTCAGACTGCTCACTTTCCCTATTCCGGCCCTCAACGGGAGGCCTCATCTCTCCTCCAAAACATCAGTTTCCCCTTCACCAATCGGACTGACTTTTTTCTTTTTTCCTTTTGGGGTGTCTGCTTCAGGATAATATGAAGCATTAGTGATATTTGCTTTTAAAGGGTTTTATTTCTCCCTTGTATTTTTGAAAGGACTCCTCTTTTTATTACTAAACGATTATCCCCATTACCTAATGTGGGGGGGCTGAGCTTGCATTGAAGATGTTATTTAAAGACACTGCTGCAGCTTTGCTTTGTCATTTAAAGTGTGTGTGGTGGGGGGTTGGAAATCCTTTTTTCTCCCTGTGAGCTTCAGGATCCCCTCCTTTTCTAAATCAAATTTTCATGCTTATTCATCAGGCCACTGATCTAAGTCATCTTTGCTTATTGAAGGAGAAATAGCAAGCACTGTCATCAAATCAAATGAAAACTGACAGAATGAAATACTGTGTCTCAAGTACAACTAAAACCAGTTTAGTTGATGAGCTTCAGCTCTTCATATTATAGTCCCAGACAGCTTCCTGATGTTAGGCAATAGGGATAATTATATAGAAAGGGGAGAGAGAGAGAGAGAGAGAGAGAGAGAGAGAGAGAGAGAGAGAGAGAGAGAGAGAGAGAGAGAGAGAGAGAGAGAGAGAGAGAAAGCTAGATTCAGAAATATAAGGGATGCATGAAATGTTTTCAAACTATCTGCACAACTCATCCCAGATGGAAAATATTAAAAACGTGTTCAGTTCCACAAAGTAACCATTGTCAACTTTTGAGAAAGTGTTCTAAAGATGATTTGAAAAATCCACTCCAACAATATTATGAAAATTAAGAATGTAAAAAAAAAAGAAAGAAAGAAAATTAAGAATGTGCTCTCTCTTTGTGAGAGGGGTGAGGTAGCTTTTCTTGCTTTGCCGGGTTTGAATGCTGTGATTTCAAGGACCCAAGTAGTTGAGCATATTAATTTCATCCCACCACTAAATAGTTTGTCCTAGGCTCTCTGCTCACTGTCATAACATTGGTAACATATTCTGTCCAGGCAGGATCAATTTAATTTCTTTCTTTCAGTAAACACCTCCCACACCCATCTCCTAAATAAAGCCACTAACTAGTATCTTCCTTGCCCTGCTATGGTGGAAAATTTTGTAACTGCTGCAAAACTTCCAATTGTCCCTGCCCTTTAAAACAACAAAGGCTTTTATTTCTTCATATCATAGTCATAAGGTCCCACAGAAAAGCAATGCAATCCATTGGCTCCAATTATTTCAATGCTACTTATTTTGGCCAAGCCCCAGGTTTATCTCGTTGAATTACATTCTGATGTCAGCCAGAACTGAAAATGGCCACCTTCTGGATGCTACAATCTTGTGGTTGCAGTGAAACTTTAGATGTAGGAATTACTCATGCAAGACCAGAAAGGGCAGCTTTTCGAATATACTTCCCCTTCTCAGCTCTCCTTCACCAGACAGTATGTGACTTTGTAAGATCCTCAGTTGGAATTTCTAGCTTGGGGTGTTGGATCATTCCTTTGCCTAAAGCAGACTTTCTCTTGTTGTGAAAGTTAGAGATGTCTAGATTGAAGTGAGGGCCATGCTGAATTCCTGTCCAGACTGTTCAGTACCCTCTAATGAAGGTGTTTTATTTGGCATGTTCAGTCACTGAATCTGTATGATCTATTTTCTTATTGCTTGTATGTATCAGCTGACTATTGTATAATAAATTATGTTGTCTTTCTTTTCAAAACTCAACAGTTTAAAAAGTGAGCATTTAGGGGCCGGAAAGATAGCATGGAGGTAAGGCGTTTGCCTTGTATGCAGAAGGTCGGTGGTTCAAATCCCGGCATCCCATATGGTTCCCCAAGCCTGCCAGGAGCGATTTCTGAGCATAGAGCCAGGAGGAACTCCTGAGTGTTGCCAGGTGTGACCCAAAAACAAACAAACAAAAAAACAACAAAACAAACAAACAAAAAAAGTGAGCATTTAATCTTATCACTTCCACATTCATCGTTAGGTCTAGCCACACCTAAGAAGTAGGGTTACTTTGCATTTTCAGTGTTTCCCAAAGTGGCCAACACTATTCCCTAGACAAGCATAGGAACAATACACAGGGAGAGTTGTAGCCTCAGATACAATAGGAGGGTGCTATGTCATTTTTTGTTTATTTTTTTGGGGGGGGGCCAAATCAAGCAGTTCTCAGGGATTACTCCTGGTAGTGCTGGGGGAGTGGGGGACGGACAGATGGAGTTTTGCAATTCATTGGCCATACTTTTAGGATCTAACTGGGATCAGCTCTGTGCAAAGTAAATCCCTTCCTTCCACCCCAACCCCCTTTTTTCCTCTCTCATCCTCTGAGTCATTTTTTTCTTTTAAAGGAGGTGGTAGTCCAAACAACTTTGGGGACCTCTGCTATAGAAAGTGAAAATCCATCAGAGGTAAGCATCATTTATTCCCCAAGTGTCGAGGAGATAAAGTGAGAGAATAACAACTTGTTTGATCTTTGCTCTTGGCAGTCTGGAGAAAAGGCCACGGATTAAAAAACTCATTTGATTGGTTATGAGGCCACTTGTGTCTATTAGATATAAATCCTAGCTCTGCTCAATTGTTTTTCAAATTCACTGGACTAGAGGGAAGTCCAGTGTTTTTGAAACATGTATCTGGCCATACTTGATTCATTAAAAAAAAAAAAAAAAACTATGTGGAAAACCCTATGCAGAAGTTGGGCTGTTTGGGGAGTAGATTCTGCACTCACTGGAGAGAATATTTGAATTGTGGTCTGTAGAAAAACTGGCTGTTTGGGTGTTAGGGCAAAAGCACCATTGGTAATTACTTCCCATGTTTTTATGCCATCTGCAGGGTACTGCTGTGGGGGGAGGGTGGCAGAGGGAGTTAGTCCAGACTGGTTTAGTTTGGCTTTTCACCATTGATTTCCTGTACTGCCTCGGGGAAGTCACTTAACCTCCCTACCTCCCCCATATTGTGAAAATACAAACTGCTTTGTGATCTCTGGGAAAAAAAAAGCATTAGAGCAGAATCTTGGTTTGGTTACCTGGATGCCCATCATAAAGATAAAAGATAAAGTTTGGTGCATATTTTGTGGCTTTGCCTATCCTGATGTGGGCTCTGTGAGTGTGTGTGTGTGTGTGTGTGTGTGTGTGTTTTACAGTGGTATGCAGGTTAATGTTTAACAGCCACTCTCTAGAGGGAAAGACCCTTATCTATACATTTGCCAATTTTCACGGTTTAAATACTGCTACCATGACTGATTTGGAGTCAACATTATCATTAAATGTGCATATGCATAGGATGAGCTCTCACAAATAAGCCTCCAGAATAGGTTATATCACACCTCTGGATTCATAAAATTTATTTTCTTTAGATCATTTTTGAATAGGGAAAGCTATTCTGTTTTCACTTGAATGGGCACTATTTGAAAAGGGTACCTAAGGTCCAGTATTCCTAATTTAGAATAATTCTTTGACATAAATTCCAGATACAAGCTTTTTTGACAGTGACAAAAACAAAGATCTATATAACATGCTCACTTCATAATCCACTTGATGTTTTCATCACTATTTTTGTCTTTTTATTTATCTTATCAAAAACCATTCAAATTTTAGGGAAGTCCGAGAATGTCTATACTTTGGCTCTCAAGCCTATATCAGCTGTTAACTTCTGAATATTTTACTTAGATAGGGTTCAGACATACTAGTTAATCTCCTGTACTTTATTGCTAATTTTTCAAGAAAAGTTTAATTGCAGTTGCTGAAATGAAACCAGTGAGGATCTACATTAGGAGTTGTGGGCACACTGGCATGGATTGGAACTTGCTTGTGTGACAAGAACTTGCTGACAGGGAGTCAGCAGACCTTCAAGAGTAAAGCTATGAGGTGTACTAGTAATGAATCACTGAGGAAACCTCCTCATGGGATGATGGGACCTAGTAGTACAAAAGGCTAGATCTATGCCTTACATGGGGAACTGCCCCCCATAAAAAAAAATCAGATTTCTGGACTTTACCTCAGACTTGTTGATCAGACTCTCTGGCATGAAGTTTAGAAATTTAATTGAGGGCTGAGAGATAGCATGGTGGTAGGGAATTTGCTTTGCATGTGCATGACCTGGGAGGGACCTGATTCAATTCCCGGCATCCCATATGTCCCCCAGCCTGCCAGGGGCGATTTCTGAGTGCAGAACCAGGAGCACTGCTGGGTGTGGCCCCAAAACCAATCAATCAATCAATCGTTAAAAAAAAAAGAAATTTAATTGAAAATTAAATTTTATTGGGTGATGCTTTTTAATTAGTTATGTGCCAGAGAGATAATATGGTGGGTAGGGTTCAGTTGACCTTATTCATGTTCAACCTGGGTTCTATTCCTGTTCTCTAAGTCCTACCAGGAGTGATCCCTAAATCCCTGAGCTCAAAGCCAATAGTAATTTCTGAGCACAACTGGGTATGGCACCAAAATAGACAACAACAACAACAACAAAACACCAAAAAA
The DNA here is from genome assembly GCF_024139225.1 of Suncus etruscus. Taxonomy (NCBI): domain Eukaryota; kingdom Metazoa; phylum Chordata; class Mammalia; order Eulipotyphla; family Soricidae; genus Suncus; species Suncus etruscus. Next base: position 116,917,964 of record NC_064852.1, read on the forward strand.
AAAAAAAGTCAAGTTTGAGAACTATTGACCTAAACTTACTATGAATTGCTGTTGTAGTGAATGTCTAAAGTTTGGCAAAATCTTCAGTATACTTGAAGTTAAGAGTAGAATTATAAGAATCATAAAGGAAGATGAAGGATATGATGCTGGATTTGGGACCGCTTTTTTTTTTATAAGTCTCCACAAATTCACAGTGGCTATTCTAAAATATAACAGCTGTTATGCCCGTAGTTTATTTACATTTTCTCAAGCAGACATTGCCCTCCTGGTACCTTATTCTCCATGAGCTTCACCTCAGGAATAGACAAATGTCTGACCCAGCCATGAGCATGTCTGACACGAAGCCTCAGAACAACAGGTGTGCTCCCTGGGTATAGAGTGGTCAACCCGTTAGACCTTTCATTGTGGAACATGAGTAGAAAATATTCTGGCAGCTGATAAACATTCAGTAGAGAAACAAAGGGAACAAGCAGAAACCAGGAAGAAATAGAAGACTGGAGAAGCAAGAGCAAGGAGGCAATGAGGTGAGTATAGAACAGTTAGATGAGAGCCACAAGAGCAAACGTCAAGGTAGGAGAGCAAAGTTCTTTTGTAGAGAAATGCTCTGGGAAGGGAAAAGAAGGTGAGCAGCAGGAAGAAAAGAAAGGAAGGAAGGATGGATGAGTAAAAGGAATGAAGAAAGGAAGGAGAGAAGGAAAGGGTAAGGACCAGAGAGATGACTCAAATGACTGCAATGCATGTTTTACCTGCTGGAGACCCAGGACTGGACCTAGAATCACAAGGTTTTCTCCAAGAACTGCTGGCTGGGAGCAACACTCAAGTAGCCCCTAGATGGATATAGCCTTTGAGTACCTCTGAGCACACCCAGGTGTAACCCCCAAACAAAGCAAAGAGCAACAACAAAATAAAAGAAGACAAGATGGGGCCAGAGTGATAGTAAAGCTGGTAGGGTGCTTCCTTAAAATCGGCTAACCTGGGTTCAATCTCTAGCATCCCGTATGCTCCTTCTCTCCTGAGCCCATCAGGAGTTATCCTTGAACACTGCCAGGTGTGTGTGTGTGTGTGTGTGTGTGTGTGTGTGTGTGTGTGTGTGTGTGTGCCCCTTGCTCCCCCAAAGAAGACAGCAGGCTCAATTCATAGGCTACCATTCTTTCTAACAAAAATGGGTACTACCTGTTTGGTACTAGTAAAGGGAGGGGAAATCACTAAGCATAGTTCTTGATTTGGAAAAGGGTGAAAACACAGGTAGGTCTCTTCTTTGTCCTGGTACACTGGCCCCTAGATACGGAAGGATCCTCACCAGCTGGAGCAGAGGTATCTCAGTCTTGCTGTCACCTTCATCTTACTCAATAGCCTGGAGAAAGAATTTAAGAAATATTTCCTGGGACTGCAATTAGCATTGAGTTGATTGTGATTATGAAATCTTGCAAGATAAGAATCCTTATAAAGACTCAGGAGATCACTTTCTCCTGGTTGCCATGAGGCCATAATACATGGGGCCTGAGAGACTGGGTAAAGGCTTTGCATGCAGGAATCGCAGTTTCTGTTCCTGGCACTGGGACTCAAGCCTTTGAGTACTAAGTGTGCCAAGAGATGGAAAGAAGAAAAAGAAAGAAAGGAAGAAAGAATGAAAGAAAGAAAGAAGAAAAGAAGGAAGGAAGGAAAAGAAAGAAGAAAGAAAGAAAGAAAAAGGGAGGAAGGGAGGAAGAAAAAGAAAGAAAGAAACCTATGCTTTCCTTCTTTCTTGGTAACAGCACCCTTGATCTATTTGAATTCATGACAATTTGGGATAAGGACCTCATTTAACAGCCTTCCTTCCCACTAAGAACTCATTAAATTCTGGCCAACAGAATGTGAGCAATTCTCCAGACAAACAAAAAAAAATCTACTTTAGGGCCTGGGATGGAGTTCAGTGGTTAAATACATGCTTTGCATGTATGAATTCCAGAGTTTGATCTCTGACACCAAATCAATAAATAACAATGACCACACATATTTACTGTTTAAAAGCTTTAAAAGATACTTAAACAAACCCTCCTGGAGGACTGGTGATTGTGCCCAAAGGACTGGAGTGCAAGACTCCAAGTATGACCCCTCCCCTTGATTTGGCTATGTGGTCCCAGCACCTAACTCAGGCCCCACTGATGAACCCAGACGTGGCCCTTTGTCCCAGACAACTTTGAGGCCTACCGCTACAGAAAACACTACCTGGGCCTCCTCCTGGATAATCAGCCTAAAATTTCTTGAAATACATTAGAATCTAGGAGCCAAAATAGCTATTGAGAAGGCAAAGTCAAAACATCTGGTCGATTCACTCCAAAATGACATGAATCATTCCACTGTCTTCCCAAGCCCCTGGAACTTGGCTTTGAGATAGAGTTGGAACATTTTGGACAGAGGAGCCACTTCAGCTGTATGCCTGGAAATGAGCCTTGTTGGAGTCTAGGTCCAGGCACTTGATCAGTGTCTCTGGGTCTGCTTCTTCTTCCCCAAGTTAAGCCTTGAATCCACCCAGCTCAGAAACTTGATGAGGTTGGACGGATCGGGCTTTTTCACCAGGCCTGGACTTGGCATATTTGGAGCTTTTCCCTGTGTTGTTGGAGTAACTCAAAGTCCAGCCGTGCTTACTAGTTCTCCAGAGTGAACTGGGAGAGACTCAGGGTTCATGTTCCACTGTGCCCTTCACAGGCAGAAAAGTTGGGATGCCAAACAAATGAACCCTTAGTGTACCCTTAAAGGTCATTTTGCTCCTGTCTTTTCTCTCCTTTCTCACCCCAAGTATTTTTTTACCCTCATCCCTTTCCTTTCCGACTCCCTCTTATCTTGAACTATACTTTAAATCCTGAGTCAGGCTCTTCAAGGAAGGTGGACAACAAAGTGGTTTGACTCCACTTGATTAAAAACTCTGTAAATGGGGGAGAAGAACAACCTCAAAACATTTGCCTTTCAAAGCCAGAAGAGGGGGGCTTTGAAACTATTATGTGATTTTGAATTTGCCAGATGTCGGACCTGAAGAATTCCTAAGCCTTTGTTTACCAAATCTGTCCTCCCCTGGGTCAGAACCCTGGGGAAGCCAGGGCCAGTGGCCACCTAGGAAGAGAACTGCCAAAAGACTAAATGAAGTTGGGTGAGGAACTAAATGGGTGGGAAATGGTAATGGTGGTGGTGATGGGGATTGAATTTGGGCTTTTTCTCTTGTTTTTTTGAGGCTGATCTCCAAGGAATCTCTTCTCTTGGCTTGGGGAAATTAACTCTGAATCTCCACAAAAGAGGGCCATCAATCCATTTGCTAAGTAAACACAGATCATTACAGGCTGGCTGCCTCTCTTTGTGACTTAATTTGAGAATGACTTTACCTGCAGGAGGAGTGGAGGAGGTGTGACTGGGCCTGGCCACCTAAGCCCTCTGTGGGAGGTGTTGGGTTGACCAGGTGGCCTGGAAAGGGCTGGCTGTGAGATTTCCATTCCATGAGTCAGGTGCTGCCGCTCCCTGCCTTACCTTGGGAAATTATCTGGGGCCTTCTGTTTTATGTGTTAATTTTAGCTTTTTAAGTGTGAAGCTGCTTACAGCAACTTTTATTTGAATGCTGAACATTTAATAATAATGGAAGATTATTATTAGAAGTCTCTGGGATGGAAGCGAAGACACCCATTATTATTATTTTGGTTTTTAAAGCCACACCTGACAGTGCTCAGTGCTAAGGTGGTGCTTTAGGGGACCATATGAGATGTAAGGATTTGAATAGGGTAAGCTGTACACATTAATCCTGTGTGCTTTTTTTTTTTAACTTAATAAAAGCATTTTTTTAAAATCTGTGTATCTTAATCCACTACTATCTCTCCAGCTCAAGAGAAAGACTATTTCTCAGCTAAGTCATCAATACATTGAGAAATCTCTTCCTGGTATGAGTGTTTTGAATTCCTTCCTTAGCTACCAGTTATTTTACTTTTAAAAATAATTACAGAAAGGGGTTTAAGAGGTAGTACAGTAGACAGAGCATTTGCCTTATATGTGATTGAGCTAGGTTTGATCCCTAACACCTCCTATTGTCCCCCAAGCACTGCCAAGAGTGACCCTTAAGCTTAGAACCAGCAGTGTGGCCCCACCAAACAACAAACCAACAAAACAGCAGCAAAAAAGCAATACTAATAGTCACAGAAGTGTATTTAATTCCCAGGTCAGAATGCTACGGTAGATTGCAGAGGTAAGCCCAGAGAGTTCAGTTGAAAAGGATGAAATAAATCCTTACCATGTGCCAGACATGGCCTAGTGCTGGAAATAGAATGTATCCTTACTGTCAGAGAACTTAAAGGGCCTTTATATAAATTAAGCAAAATGCCACTATCATGGAACATTTTATTAGTTTTCAATACAATATGATATCTCTGAAAAAAAAAAAAGATCACTACAAGTCTAGTTAACATCCAACACCATACATGGTTGAGTGTTATTCCCTCTTGCAATAAGAACATTTAAGTTCTGCTTGCAACATTCTTTTTTGGGGGGGGGAGGGGCTTGGAGATTAGGTTATACTTGGCAATGCTTAGAGTTATTCCACCTGGGGGTTATTCCACCTGATAGTCAAAGATCTATTTAGTGTTGGGCACAGAATCCCAGTCTTCTACATACAAAACGTATGTTATAATCTTTTGAGCCATCACAAAGCCTCCCCACTTTCTACCAAGTGTAGTTTGGGAGCCACACCCAGTGGTTCTCAAGAGTTAATTCTGACACTGTGTTTATGAATTGTTCCTGGCAATGTTCTAGTAACCAACACCACATGGCATCAAACTTGGACCTCTTGCATGAAGCATGAATTTCAGCCCTTGGAAGATCTCTCTGACCCAGTAAACAATTCAATAATATTAACTACAGTTCATAGTCACTGTGTGACTATTTTCATGACTTACTTAATTTATAATTTACTTAACTTATATCTATGACTTACTTTATGTATAATTTTGTGTCTCACTTCTTTTGGGGTGGGGGTGGGTTAGACCATACTTGGTGGTGCTCCGAGCTTACTCTTTCTTGATTCTGTGCTCAGAGATCACTCCTGGTGGAGCTCATGGATCATGCTGGAGATCAAACCCAGGTTGTCTACATGCATAGCAAGTGCCTTACCCACTCCCTGCCCCTTGTGTTTTATTTTTTGACACCCTTCATCCCCCTCTACATCCTTCAACTACCAATTTGTTCTCTTTATTTATGAACTTGTTTTGTTTTTTTTGTTTAAGATTAAACATATAAATGACACCATTTAATATTTTCCTGACTTATTTTGCTATGGAACCTATAGTCTTGATAAACAAAGAACCCATTTTTCTATAAGTTTGAGGTTGGCTTAAAATTATAGTGAAGTTTTGGAATGGGCTCAGGAGACAGTGTATTAAGAAAGACGGTTAATCTGACTTTGTTACATTGTTGGCACTATATACGGTCCCCTGAGCATTACCAGGAGTGACCTGAGAACAGAGCTAGGAGTAATCCCTGTGAACCACTAGATGTGATCCTTACTCCCCCATCCCCAAACCTAAAGAAATATAAAAAGAGGATCTAGGTGGGCGACAAAGCTCAATAGGCTGAGCACCTATTTACATGCAGGTAGCCTGGTATCCTTCCTGTTACCACATAGTCCTCTGAGCACTGCTGGAAAGGACATCTAGCATGGAGAAGGAGTCGCTCTTGAGCATTGCTGAGTGTGTTCTTCACCCCCCACCTCTAAAGAAAAACTAATGAAAAAAAAAAGGATCTGGGATATTGGTGATGGGATTAGTATTGAAACATTGTATGAAACAACTCTATTATGAACAAATTTGTCTTTAACACACACACACAACAATAACAATAACAATAAAATAAGGATCTGAGTTGGAGAATGGTTTGGAGGGTTTTCAGAGAGGACATCAGACTTTAGTAACTACCCCCATTTATTTCACAGATGAGAAAACCAAAGTCAAAACTGAAAATGGTAGAATGCTTTATCCAAGGGACCACAGGAAGAAAGAGATTCTTGAGCTTGGACTGTTCCAAGAGTTTCATACTCAATGGCACAATTTTATTAATCCTTACATTGGAAATGAAATGTGTGAGCTCCAGAGTGGAAGGAAGATCAGTGAGACCAGCTAGGGAGGGGCTGCTAATTGAGTTGTATCAGGATCCAGGACTGGTGATGTTTATAGCTCTGCTCATCTACCACAACAGAGCCCACTCCCCCGATGTCGTGGTACCCAGGCAGAAGTGTGGGGTTCAGCCAGACCCTAGAGGTAGGACTGAAGGACCTGGAAGCTGTTTCTGCCAGATGTTTGAGCTGGGGCCTACTCCTATGGTCTCCAGCAGACCTGTGAAAAATTGCTATCAAAACAGAGATTTGGAAGCAGCCCAGGAGGCAGGAGAGGAAACATTTAGAAAAGAGATAAACAAGAGAGGTGACAGACTTCCCACTCTAGCAAAAGGGGCTTTGGTTGACCTGTGAAAATTCACTCCTCCTCTTCCCCTTGTCTAAAATTTATAAAGCTCATCCAGTGCTCTCAGAGAATACCCATTATGCTGAAGTCTGAGCTCTGAGGACTGTATTAGTCTTGTTATATCTGAGCATCTAGAGTGAGTCACTTTCATTCCAGTTAGCAAGGGAACTTCAATATATGGTATCAATCGTCTCATATTCTATCCATATTCAATCCATGTTGTACTGAAAGGCAACTTTTCTTTTGGTTGAGTAGTATTTTATTGTGCATATCACTACATCTGCTTTATCCATTCATGGATTGCTGGGTACTTGGGTTATCCCTTGATTTAGGCTATTGTAAATAATGCTGCAAAAATGAAAAGGTGTACATGTATCTCTTTGAATTTATGTTTCTGTGTTTTTGGGATAGCTATCTGGGAGTGGACTTGCTGGGTCAGATAGTCATTTTATTTTTAAGTTTTTGGGAAATATCATACATTCCTACCAACAATGAATAAGTGCTCCCTTTTCATCATGTCCTAACCATCACTTAATTTTTTTAAATTTAAATAACATGGTTACAGGTTGTTCATACTATTATTTTATCCCACAGATAAAGTTGTTCATGATTGAGTTACAGTTATTCAATGTACAACACCTTCACCAGTGCACATTTCCCTCCATCAATGTCCCCATTTTCCCTCTCACCCTCCCCAATGTCCTCTCTCCTTCCTGTCTCTGGGCCACTCTTCTTCTTCTTCTTCTTCTTCTTCTTTCTTCTTTCTTCTTCTTCTTCTTCTTCTTCTTCTTCTTCTTCTTTCTTCTTCTTCTTCTTCTTGCTTCTTCTTCTTCTTCGTCTTCTTCTTCTTCTTCTTCTTCTTCATTCTTCTTCTTCTTCTTCTTCAGTCTTCTTCTTCTTCTTCTTCTTCTTCTTCTTCCTTCTTCTTCTTCTTCTTCTTCTTCTTCTTCTTCTTCTTCTTCTTCTCTTCTTCTTTTCTTCTTCTTCTTCTTTCTTCTTCTTTTTTTTGGGTTTTTGGGCCGCACCCAGTGTTGCTCAGGGGTTACTCCTGGCTGTCTGCTCAGAAATAGCTCCTGGCAGGCACGGGGGACCATATGGGACACTGGGATTCGAACCAACCACCTTTGGTCCTGGATCGACTGCTTGCAAGGCAAATGCCGCTGTGCTATCTCTCTAGGCCCTCTTCTTCATCTTCTTTTCTTCTTCTCCTTCATTTTTTCTTTTTTCTCCTCCTCCTTCTCCTTCTCTTTCTTCTTCTTCTTCTTTTTTTTTTTTTTTTTTTTGGTTTTTGGGCCACACCCGGTAACGCTCAGGGGTTACTCCTGGCTATGCGCTCAGAAGTTGCTCCTGGCTTGGGGGACCATATGGGACACCGGGGGATCGAACCGCGGTCCGTCCAAGGCTAGCATAGGCAAGGCAGGCACCTTACCTTTAGCGCCACCGCCCGGCCCCTTCTCTTTCTTCTTTTTCTCCTTCTTCCTCTCCTCCTCTTCATCTTCCTCCTCCTCCTCTTCTTTGTCTTCTCCTCCTCCTCTCCCCCCCTTTTTTATTTAGACACTTTGGTTTGCAGTACAGTGCACATTTCCTGCCACCAATGTCAACAACTTTCCTCTCACCATCCCTGATTCCCTCTTCTCTTCCACCTTCCCTTGACTGTCCCTGAGGCAGGCATTTTATTTTACTCTCTCGCTTATTTTCTGACACTGTGCCTTGCACTACTGTTAATAAAAGGGTACCATGCATGTCACTTTATCCCTTTTCAGCACCTAGTTATTGTTCAATTCGAATTATCACTTTCATTGTAGACCCTTCTCTACTCTAACTACAGGTTTTTTTTTTTTTTTTTTTTTTGGGCCATACCCGTTTGACACTCAGGGGTTACTCCTGGCTATGAGCTCAGAAATCGCTCCTGGCTTGGGGAGGACCATATGGGATGCCGGGGGATCTAACCACGGTCAGTCCTACGCTAGCGCTTGCAAGGCAGACACCTTACCTCTAGCGCCACCTTTCCGGTCCCTAACTACACTCTTGACTCAACCCAACCATCACTTTTATGTTTTCTCCATATAGATTTTCTCTCTGGCTGGATTAAGATAATACCTCATGATTATTTTGATTTGCAGTCCTCTAATAATTAGTGGAGCTGAACTTTTTATCATGTGTCAGTTACTCTGCTCAAATTTTTGTGGAATTGTTGTGGTTTTGATTGTTGAATTCTGTGAATGCTATTTATACCCTGGAGGTCAGCTATTTATCACAGAGCTGTGGGGTTCACTGTTTCCTTGACTCTTCATCATTTCTGCACAGTCTGATGGACATATTATAGATGGAGGAAATTAATCTATAAGGGAGTGCAAGATGACCAGATGGTTAAATGGAAAAAGAGGATTGGGGACCCAGTTCTTGTTTTCTGCTTTGGGTTTTATTCTTGAGCCACACCTAACAGTGTTGGGGGACTACTTTTGGCTCAGTATTTTAGGTAGGATGCAATGGGGGAGCCAGGAGCTGGGAATTAAACCTTGGACTTCAGCATGCAAAGCAGTTGCTCCAGCCCTTTTAGCCATTTCCTTAGTTCCTGGGTCTGGCTGTGAAGGGGCTACAAACTCCTGTTAAAGAGAGGAACCAAAAAGAAAGAAGTTCTGTCTGCTTCTAAGCCAGGACACTTTTTTATTTTTAGTATATAAAATCTTTATTTAAGCACCATGGTTACAAGCATGATTGTAGTTGGGTTTCAGTTATAAACAGAACACTCCCCTTCACCAGTTCAACATTCCCACCACCAATGTTCCCCTCCTTCCCCACCTTGCCTGTATTTGAGACAGGCATTCTACTTCTCTCTTTCTTTAAATTATCATTGCCATGCTAGTTCTTAGTGTAGTTATTTCCCTAAAACCGTTCACCACTCTTTGTGGTGAACTTCAAATTGTGAGACGGTCCTTCCGGCCCTTAACTCTATTGTCTCTGGGCCTTATTACAATGTCTTTAATTTTTCTTAAAACCTACAGATGAGTGAGACTATTCTATGTCTATCTCTCTTCCTCTGACTTATCTCACTCAGCATAATAGATTCCATGCCCATCCATGTATAGGAAAATTTCATGACTTCATCTCTCCTGATGGCTGCATAATATTCCATTGTGTATTTGTACCACAGTTTTTTTTTTAAATAATTTTTATTTTGACTAAAGTGGATTACTAATCTTTCACAGTAATATTTTAGGTACATAGTGACATTGAATCAGGGGCATTCCCACCACCAATGTTGTCCTCCCAGCATGCATCCCATATTCCCATCCTTTGCTCCTGGGCTGCTAGTATAAGTGGTCCCCTCTGTGTCTAGCTTGTTGTAGATTGGGTATCGATTCTGTTGTTGTTGGCTTTGGATTTGGTGTTTAAGTCTTACAATTTTTATTTCTACTCAATGTTCATACGACTGTTTGGTCTTGGTATTCTCCATTATTTCCCCCCTCAATTTATGAAGCAGAAATGTACCGCAGTTTTTTTAGCCATTCATCTGTTGAAGGACATATTGATTGTTTCCAGACTCTGGCTATTATAAATAGTGTTGCAATGAATATAGGTGTGAGGAAGAGATTTTTGAATTGTATTTTTTGTTCCTAGGGTATATTCCTAGGAGTGGTATAGCTGGATCATATGGGAGCTCAATTTCTAGTTTTTTGAGGAATCTCCATATTGTTTTCCATAAAGGCTGGACTAGATGGCATACCCACCAGCAGTGAATAAGAGTTCCTTTCTCTCCACATCCCCACCAGCACTGATTATTCTTTGTGATGTGTGCCAGTCTCTGTGGTGTGAGCTGGTACCTCATTGTTTTATTTATTTATTTATTTATTTTGGTTTGGGGGGGGGCCACACCTGGTGATGCTCAGGGATTACTCCTGGCTATGTGCTCAGAAATTGCTCCTGGCTTGGGGGATCATATGGGACGCTGGAGGATAGAACCACGGTCCATCCTAGACTAGCGTGCACAAGGCAAACACCTTACAGCTAGCACCACCGCTTGGGTCCCTCATCATTGTTTTGATTTGCATCTCACTAATGATTAGTGATATGGAGTATTTTTTCATGTGTCTTTTGGCCATTTGTATTTCTACTTTGATAAAGTGTTCATTTCTTCTCCCCATTTTTTGATGGGGCTAGATAATTTTTTTCTGATTAAGTTCTGTCAGTACCTTGTATATTTTTGATATTAGCCCCTTGTCTGATAGGTATTGGGTGAATAGTTTCTCCCATTCTGTGGGTGGCTTTTGTATTCTACGCACTATTTCTTTGAGGTGCAGAAGCTTCTCAGATTTATATAGTTCCATCTGTTTATTTCTGCTTCCACTTGTTTGGAGAGTGCTGTTTCCTCCTTGAAGATGCCTTTAGTCTCAATGTCATGAGTGTTTTACCTACGTGTTGTTCTATATACCTTATGGTTTCAGGCCTGATTTAAAGTTCTTTAATCCATTTGGATTTGATCTTTGTGCATGGTGTTAGATGGGGGTCTGAGTTTGCTTTTTTGCAAGTGGCCAACCAGTTGCGCCAACACCACTTGTTGAAGAGTAAGTTGGGACACTGTTATAAGAAAGCTTTTCTGTCCAACTGCTCTGGATCCAGCAGTGCAGGGCCACATCTCAAGACCAGATGTTCCTGGGCGGTGGCTTCCTGGAATGCACATGGGGTGCTAGGCCTCCCCTGGAAACCATTTTGCATGTCTCACTGTTAGCAGGAGCCTCAAAGCTGCTGAGTCATTTGAAAGCCCTTTTGTATAGTGGAGACTCCTCTCATCCTTCTTTGGTGATGGTGTTTGAATGTGCTTACTGATGGATCAGGTTCTTAGGATTTGAAGCTTTGCTGGATGGATTAGAATAGATAATTTTGAACAAGCAAGGCTTTCTCTAGGTCTCAGTTTCCTCATCTGTCCAATGACAACAGTAACAGCATTTAACACAGGACTGTGAAGATCTAATTAGATCATGCAAAGATCTTAGACCTACCAGTTTTAAATGCTCAGCAAAGGATAATTATTATTGCTATAATGATTTCAGGAGATAATTCAGACTAAGTAGATGGACGTTAAAGATTTTTGGTTCCTGGTAGCTGGAGAGACAATACAGCAGGTAGGGTGCTTGCCCTGTATGGTCAACCTGGGTTTGATGCTCGACAACTTCTATGGTCTCCTGAGCCCCATGGAAGTGACACTTAAACTCAGGGCCAGCAGTGAGGTTTGAATATGACCAGGTGGGCCCAATAACACAATAAAACAGAAGTTTCTGATTTCTCAGAAGTATACTAATCTCCTGTTTGTTCAGCTGAGAAGGAAAATAAAATGGCAAGGTCAGGGAAAAGTCATATTATTATCAATTTCCAATGAACAAATAAGATGAAGAAATGGAAGTATTTATGTCAAAAAATCAGTTTTGATGGTAAATATTTACATTTCTGTTTATCATGACAAATATAGGAAACAAATTCAGAAATAGTGCATAAAACTCTTATAAAATTAAATACACATTACAAAAATACAATTACTTAATTTCTTACAAATACTTCATTACTTCAAGATTTTCAATTCTAAAACAAATGTAATTTGAAATGAAAAATAATTTCTATTACCTTTTTTTTTGGGGGGGGTCCACACCCGGTGATGCTTTCGGGTTACTTCTGGCTCTGCTCTCAAAAATTATTCCTGGCTTGGAGGATCATATGGAACACTGGGGATTGAACCAATGTCTGTCCTGGGTCAGCCACGTGCAAGGCAAAATCCCTACTACTCCGCCATAGCTCCGGCCCTCTATTAGCTTTTGACTAAATCCTCCAAAGAGCAAAATGTTAGGCAAATGACAAAATGATCCAGAAAGGTGTCATATGAGCTTTAAAATTAGTATTATTCTAGATTTTAAAAAATAACCATTTTCAAGACCAACTTAAGCATTTCAAGGATACCATTTGAGCCCCATCTTATATGTGAATAAAATATTCAAACTAATCTAGATTATTAAAAAGCTTTATAAAAATTCAACTTTACAAAGTTTTAACAATGGAAGAAAAGTCTAATGCAACTAAGAAATGAAGCTATTCTTGGACATTGTAAATTTTGTCCTATTGTCTGTGTGATTACTATTTTTCTAGTACATAAAGTTACTGAAAGTGCATACTCTGTACATTTATCATTCTATAAACAAGTCTTAGTGATATATCAAGTTCATAAATCAAGTTACTATTATGTCAAGGGCCCACTAATGACGGATTTAGAAACTTATCTTTTTTCAACCAGAGTTGAAGTCACCATAAAGACACGAAAGTGACTACAGACCACGGGAGTTACAGAGAGAAAGCTTTCTTTTCCAAATCTGGATGCCTAGAACCCATAGGAAAAAAAAAGATATTTGGGGCATCCCATGCTTATTTCCATGCATGTCCTTTTAAGGTATAGAGTTTTCAGAACTAAGAACTATGCTACATACAAATGAAAAGGAAAAAATGTTATTTTCATTCCTGGGCAATATGCACATAGTTTATCAGTGGGATCACAATCTTTGGAGAAACTAAACTTGTAATGGGAAACAGGGGCCACTTTTAAGTGATACATTTTCCCTCTATGCTTTGTATTATTGTCCTGCTGACTTCATTTGGAATACAAAGCAATTGAAAATTCTTCCAAGAGTCTGTAAACTATATCTCAGTCTGCGAATGGATCGGTCAGAGGCAGAGATGGTGTAGGGCAAGTCCCTCGCCCCCAGCATCTAAATCCAGGTCACTCTGTATTGCTTTAATAAATATTTGCTGAATAAAGTAGTTCTTTTTCACTTTTCTTTACCCTAGGCAGTACAACTTGTTGTTTTAAAAGAATTGTTTTCAGGGCCATTTCTGCAAGTTTAAATGCTAACATTTTTGTGTGGCTATGTGTAACTAAAAATAACAATTGTAGACTGTCTTTTCATTTGCAGGGAGTGAACAAAATGGTGGACTTTCTTTTCTAGAAATTAGAAAGAGATTTGACAACCCAAAAGGTATCAAACATTATCTTAACATTGTAAAAATATTAATTTTGATCAACACACACAAAAAAAAAACAAAACAAAGACTTTTTCATTGCATAGCAAGTCCAATATATTTTAATCTATACTTTTAGAGGCAGAAATGGAGATGAACAAGGCCTAAATCATTTGCTCAAGATCTTAGAACTGGTTCATAGGCCAGATGCCTGGCCTGGCCTGACCACACTGGCGACTATTGGGTATGTGTGGTGTGGTGCTGCCTAATAGTAATTCCAGCCCAGGAGAACTCTCTTCAGGGAGAGAGGAGAGCTCTCTTTCAAGGGTCTCAGCTCCATTTTTCTACACTTAATTGTTTGAAAGTCCTTCATTATTATTGACTGGAAATCTGCTTCCCTCAGGCTCCCATTGATCTGGGCAGTACACCTGTAATCCCTCTCCCACAATTGCCTTGCTCTAAGAATGCACCACCCTACTCCCCCACCACTTCCCCTTGCATCTGTTTGTGGGAACACTGTAAATAAGCCTTCGCAGAAGTCCAGGGTCCCAAAGCAGCCAAGGTTGGCCAGGTCTTCTGCAGGAGGCGGAATGTTAGTAGGGTTTATCAATAGCTCCCAGGACCTACTGAGAACAGAAGGCAGGACATTCCCTCAGAACCAGTTCATGATGGCTCCCAAGCCCAAACTGTATCCACCTCTAGAACACAGACATTCCCATAAAATGAAATTGGTCATAAAAGTAGTGAACACAGTGAAATAACTTGGTCCCTCTGATTTATAGTTAAGTTTGTATTCCTTAAACAGGCAGGAAAGAGACTCAAGAAATTAGTGCAGAAGAGACTTATAAAAGACAGTACAGGAAGTAAGGCACTTGCCCTGCACACAGTTGACCTGAATTCAATCCCTGACACCATTTATGATCCCTGGAGCCACTCTAACAGTGACTCCTGAGCATAGTGCCAGGAGTAATTGAGAATGACAGGGTGTGGTCCCCCCCAAAAACAAGAAAGACATCAGAAGAGGGGGGCTGTGAATGGTGACATGAAGGAGGACCCTGTGCAGGAATGATGACCTGGTACCTAAGGGGGTGGAAATGGCAGCAGAACCTTACTCAGTACCAGGGTTACCTGGGTACCCTGGCAAGACAGCTAGACATACTGATAATACATTTATGTCCTTTCCATCAATCACATTGTTGAACCAAAATTGCATGAGTGGGTTGCACGTTGGATATACCAATAAAGCGATCAGGCCAGCTCCCCTAAAAAAAGCCTAATCTAGAACAACTTTTCTCATTTGAGGGCTATCCATATTGGTCAGAAGAAGGCCATAGATGAAAATCTAAACAGGGGGGCTGTGACATGAGGCTAGGGGCCCATTCAATAGAAAAGCAGGAGGAAACCAATTTAGAAGAGGGCCATAGTTGGAGAAAGGTTGAGAACTGCCAGTGCAAGTATTGAGACAAAAGCTCCTTGGGTCATTCATTCTCAGCTTTCTCTGTCCCAACCTTGGGTAGTCCATGGCATTGATGAGTAAATTGCTTATCCTTCTGGAGCTATATGATTGAACTCTTACAACAGTCAAGTGTGGGCCAGAGATGTAGTTCCATGGTAGAGTGCTCTTGTTGCTGTGTAAGTCTCTGAGTTGGGCTCATCTGCCCACACCACCTTGTCTGGCCACACAAGTGCAGTGGAGCAGTGAGCAGTGGGCAGTGAGCCAAAGTGTCTACCTCCAGGCTCTCTGGCTACTTACCATGCCATGTTTGTGCATGGGGATGGGAATGCTCGCTTGTTTGCTTTAGGGCCACACCCAGAGATGCTCAGGCTTAATCCTGGTTCTGTGCTCAGGGATTACTCAGGACTCTGTTCCAGGCATTCCTTGGAGACCATTTGAAGTATAGGTTGGACCGTGCAAGGCAAGCATATATCTCTGTCTCTTTCTGTCTCTGTCTCTCTATCTCTGTCTCTGTCTCTGTTTCTCTCTCTGTCTCTCTCTCTGTGTCTGTCTGTCTCTTTCTCTCTCTCTGACCTGTTATGCATGCTCTTAAAGCCCCATTTTCCTTTCCAGGTCTTTCAGAGGTTAACATGGAGAACAAGTAGCAGTGACCGCATGAGTTGCAGGCTGGCCTAGCTCCAGTTCTGCCCACAGGGGCTGTCTTCTCTGAGCCCTGGAGAAGAATAACCTGGGAAGAATAACCTCCAGGTCCTTAGTCCTGCCCCGAATTGGTGTCAAAGTCTTTCTTTCTCTGAGAGGCAAACTCCCTTTTGTTTAATTTTGGACATGTTTCATTTGGAATTGTGGCAGAATGTTCAGCCAGCCACTAGCAGCCGGCATTGCTCCTCCTGCATCTCTACATCTGGGTGCTCCCAGCAATGAACATGACATGACACCAGACCCATCAAGATAAGGCGCCTCGCGGCCACATGGCTCCCCTTTCTTCCGGATCTTTCTTTATTGCGCTGCACGTTTTCTGCTCACTTCCAGCAGGGAAGAGTTTATAAGCGTGGGGCGAGGCAAGCCAAGCTGCAGGCAGCTCCCCGCCAGGCTGGTGTGCGGGCTCCGAGGACTCCGGGGACAGAGATGCATTTCCCTTTAATAAGCTTCTCACACTACATTAAAGATAAAAGGGGAAGGGAAATATTTATATTCTGACAAAGCAGCTCTTCCCTTCAGGCTCTTGTTTTATTTATTAACTGGTGCGGTCCCTCTCTCTTGGTCTGTCTCTGTCAGTGTTTCAGGGGTGAGCATTTCCTCTCTTGCTCCCCGGCAGTCATTAATTTTGTGGGTGAGTGACAGTGACTGGGGGTGGGGACTTTAGAATCCTTGTCAAAAAGATGAGATTTATATGTGGGCACCATTCCCAGGGACACCAGTAGGGATGTCTATGCCCTACTGAGAGCTGCCCCTCCTCACTCCCACCCCACTGGTTAGGGAGCCTGGGACAGCAACACATAGGGTGTTTGGGAAGCCCGTCACTGGATAGGAAGGTCTGTCTGTATGTTCAGCCACCCTCCCACAACCTGGGGGTGGATCTGCAGACAGTGGGGCTTCTCCCTTTTGTTTGGCCCCTTTTGTCTTCATTCACCAAGGGATAGCTGAAGGAAGCTTGTTTCCTCCTGCTAATCTACCCAGAGCCAGTAAAATCCAGGTATGATGTTTTGAATTTCCATTCACCCCTTCTCAATAATTATTGCAGCCACTCATTGTCCAGACCTAATGAGTTTGTTAGGTAGTTAATCCTCTGAACACACAGTCCCCAACCCCCTACTACTGGAGTCAGCAGGGAGAGGAAGAAAGAGGGGGGAGGGAGGGAGAGGGGGAGAGAGGGAGAGAGAGAGAGAGAGGAGAGAGAGAGAGAGAAGGAGAGAGAGAGGAGAGAGGAGGAGAGAGAGAGAGAGAGAGAGAGAGAGAGAGAGAGAGAGAGAGAGAGAGAGAGAGAGAGAGGTAGAGAGGGAGAGGTGGAGAGGTGGAGAGGGAGAGGTGGAGAGGTGGAGAGGTGTACACTACATGCACATGGTTTGGAGTTTGAGGTGGGGTTAGGCTCTGCTCAATTGCCTGGTGTAATACCTGGGGCAGTCTTCCTGTTTAGTAAGTAGAAGCTCTTACATTGTTTGATTAAAAATGTGTTTTTTTTTTTAAGTCCTGTCCCACAAAAAAATGAACAACTCAAAGTACAAGGACAGCAACAATGACCTTTACCCACTTGAGGTCCTGTGTAGGGTGATGGGTGAGAAGACAGACTTGTGGGGCTGGGATGGAGGTCGATCCTGGTTCCCTGGTTCCATTCAAGGGAACATCTGGTTTTCCAGAAGTGCTAGGACTGATCCCTAAATTCAGCACTAGGAGTGACCCCTGAACACAACTGGGCATGTGGGTTGAGATATTAAGATAAGATAGCAAACTGTTTGCCTTGCATGTGACTATGCTGATTCTATCTCTGGCACTGTATACGGTCCCCTGAACACAGACTCAGGAGTAGTCCTTGAGCACTGTCAGGTGTAGTCAATATCACCCTCCTGCTCCCAAACAGAAGTCCAAGACCTTTGCTTTAACTAAACTTTTCCTAAACTAAACAGTGTATCTATTTCCTCACCTGGTAAAACTATTTTTGTTTATTTTTCTTCCTCTCTTCCTTGATGTCATGATGAGTGGTGGCTGTGGTGCAGTTGTTAGCTGTAGCACTTGCCAGGCTCCAAAATCAGATTTCGGTGTTAACAAACTCTGCTGCCATGCTCCTGAACTTTGCTCCTTTTCTGGTGGTGCTTGTACACAAGCTCTCTGGGGTGGGAGGACTGTACTCTCAGTCAGGCACTTATGGTAAGGCACACGGATTAGGGCGGTGGTGCTGACTGGAGGTTGCTGTTGTGTATCTCTGGTTTGTGAGAGTTCTTACTTTCTGTGTGTCTCCATGGATTTCTTCTTACTTCCTATGTGTCTCTTCGGGTCTGTCAGAATTTTTACTTCCTAGCTATGGCTCTCACATTTAGTTTTGGTGTTCATTGGAGATCACATCCATTTTTTTTTTTTTTTTTTTTGGTGTTTGACTATGGCCTGCCCAGTAACTGAGTAACTGCGTCATCAGGGATTGTAGACCATAGAGGTGCCAAGATCATGCTTGGTTCCTGTGGAAAACTGGGGATTTGAACTCTGGTCATACGATTGCAGGAGGTTCTTTAAACTGCTGTGCTTATTCCTTTGGACACTATTTCAAAAAAATTGAAAATATCAGTGTGGAGATTGGATTGCATCAGCGTTCCTGCCAGCGGTCTTGCCTGCTTCACAGGTGGGTCAGGCTGTACACAGACTGATTCCTGCCAGTTTCTGCTGGGTATCAGAGGCACTTGGTGGTCATCTTGGGCCTTGCTGTTCCCAGCAGCCTGAGATTGGATTTCTTCAGCATCCTTACTAGCGGACTTGACAATGAATACCACCTCAACATGTAGAAAAACCCACAATACAAGTGTAACAATGGGGAAACAACGCAGGCCAACACCAGGCAATGAAAATGAAGATGGCAATCCTGAAGACCCAAAAACGGCCAAACACCTAGTTAGTCTCTCAGATATGGAGTTTAGAGAAGAAATATGGAGGATGTTCACAGAACTCAAAGAAAGTATAGAAGATAACACTAATAAGAATTAAGAGAATGTGAAGATAGAAATCAGAAAACTCTAAACTGAAATATCAGGTCAAATAACAGGTCTGAAAAACTCAGTAGACGAATTGAATGAAAATGTTTGGATTGGGATCAGAAGATAGTTCATAGGATCAGTATGCAAGCTTTCTATGTGGAGCTACAGTTAAGTCTCTGATACTCCCTGGGCTCCCAACACTCACAGGTGGTCCCCAAACCGAAGGTTTGATTTGACCTAGGAGAAAAGCATTTGTGAAATTAATGAACTTTGAATACTAGTTCCTAAATGAGAAGACATATTTGTTTCTGAAAGGTTATACCAAGGTTAAGGGGAACAAAAAGTTTATGGCAACTTATTGGTGAATTGACTTCCTGCCAGATGGTTTGGTCAGGTAGTGGCCAGACACATATTTATGTCTCCCCATTAATGGCACTTGCACTATTTGAAGTTTTGTTTCCCTTCCCCTCATTGTTATTGCAGTGTTGGGGTTCCTGCCCTGTGGTTTTGGCACTGGGGATTCCCAAGGGCAGTGCCACCAGAATAGCTTCTGGCATGGGGTGTGGTGCTCTGCACTCAACTCTCAGGCTCACGCCTGCAGTCAGGCCTTTGCCATCAAGACAGCCCTGGACTTGGGCTCCCACCTCTCCATAGCTATCATTTTCAATTTGGCTTCCGAGCACCTCCATTCCAATCGACTTTCATTGGGATTCAATGTTTATTGCTAGTTTTTTACTCAGATTTCCACATGACAAATCAGGATCCTGACTATGTTTCATGGTCAAGTATATATTATTCTTCCTCCCCTTCTGCCTACAGAACTCATTGTTTTTATTATGCAGTGATCCTGAGAATAAAAATCCTTGAAATTCATCATATGTAAAATATTTGGCAGTTCCTTCTCCCTGTGTGACTGACTGCTGGCTGATTAGGTCCAATATTCTTTTCTTTTTTGGTTTTTGGGCCACACCACTGTGCTGAGTATTACTCCTGGCTCTGTGCTCACAGTTCACTCCTGGTGGACTTACAAGACTATATATATTTGGGGGGGCGGGTTGGGTCACACCCGGCAGCGCTCAGGGGTTACTTCTGGCTCTATGCTCAGAAATAGCCCCCCGCAGGCTCGGGGACCATATGGGATGCCAAGATTCGAACCACCATCCTTCTGCATGAAAGGCAAACACCTTACCTCCATGCTATCTCTTCAACCCCACAAGACTATATTTGATGCTTTGTCAGCCACGTGCAAGGCAATTCCTTATCCCCAGACAGAGAGGAGGAGTTGAGAGGCAGAGAGAAGGAGGAAGTCGGAGAGTGTGGCATACATCCCGCACAAGCACACTGCTGGCCAGAGAAGAGTCAGCTGCTAAGCAGGCCAGGCAGCAGAGGCAAAAGCACATTGGATAAATGTCCTTGCAGGCCACATGTGGCCTGTAGGCTGTAGTTTGAGGACACCCCACTCTATGCTACCTCTCCAGAGTATTCTGGTCATCTTTTCTTTCTTAGAACCAGTGTTGCTTCATAACTTTGGGGTATTCTTCTTTTACCATCTAAAATGACTCCTTTTATTTATAAGGATAAAACCAGACTCATTATTTTCCCTTTACAAGATCCAAGATTTCCCATTTGGATGCTTGAAGGGGTCATTTTTCTTAAGGTTTTGTTGATGATTCTGTAGGAAATTTTACTAGTTTGGAATGAGCCTCTTTAATGATTAGATTCAAGCATCTTTTGAGTTTAAGAAAATTTTCTATATTGTCCTATATACCTATTCTTTGTGTTATAATTACATATATGAATTTATTCCTGATTATTATTCTTTTTTATTTTTGTTTTTTGGGTCACACCCAGTAGTGCTCAGGGGTTACTTTTTGCTCTGTGCTCAGAAATATGCTTTGCAGGCTTGGGAGCCCCCTATGAGATGCCTAGGATCAGTCTGGGAACTTGGGTCAGCTTCATGCAAGGCAAATGCCCTATCCATTGTGCTATCACTCTGGCCCTATTATTCTATTCTTTATAGTTGCTTAATCTGAATTTTTTAAAATATTTTATTTTATTTTATTTTGGTTTTTGGGTCACACCCGGCTGCGCACAAGGGTTACTCCTGGCTCTACGCTCAGAAATCGCTCTTGGCAGGCTCAGGGGACCATATGGGATGCTGGGATTCAAACCACCGTCCTTTTGCATGGAAGGCAAACACCTTACCTCCATCTATCTCTCCAGCCCTTATTCTGACTTTTTTTTAAAATCTAATTATGAATTTTATTTTTGTGGTACTAAGGATCCAAACCCAGAGTCTCCCCATAGACATGGCATCCATTTGAACTTCATTCTGGCTTCATTCTGATTACTTCTATTTCCTCTTCCACATCCTCCTTCCTCATTGTTACCATAGTTGGGGTGACCTGGTGATGGTTCTCTCTGGAGGATGAGACTACAACATGCTTTGTTGCAGTGCTTATACATGAGACCATGGAGCTCACTGAGGTTAACCCTCCTTTCATGTCATGCTTGGAGGTACTTTTAGCAGAGGCCACTTGCATCTTAGTTGCGCTGTGTATGTGGGTGAATGCAGCACTCACCCAGGCTAGCCAGTTTTCACTTCCTGCCCTTAGTTCTCACATCTCTTTCTAGTTGCTTGTTGGAGGCTGCACCCCCTTTTTCTGGAGCTTTCTCTTGGCTGTGGTTTTCTGAAAATCTTGGGGAACTTGTCATCACAGAAAGTAGAACTGCCAGATCCAGGTTACAGAGCTGCCAGCATCATCTTCACTCTTCTGGGACACTGGGAACTAGAAATCATGACCATAAACTGCAGGGCAGGTGCTCTGGACCTCTGTGTTATTCCTCTGGGCTCTGGTTTTTTGTTTAGCTTCTGTTATACAGGTACTTTCCAGCCATTTTTTTTTTTTTTGGTTCACTGTTTTGGTAGAAAGAGATAGGCACAATCTCTTATGCTTTTGGTTTGTTGTTTACAGAAGGTGATGCTATTTAGTTTCTCTATTCTTTCTTGAAAAGGAATTCATTCTTTGTGACTATTCTTTAAGCTTGAGCTCACTGTACATTTGTTTGGGCTCATCTATATGGCAAATGGAAGTTCCTACCCCTCTACCTCAGTGATCTTCACCTGGCCCAATGTGGGACAACAACGTGGCCAAAAGTGAAAAATCATACAAGGTGTGTGTGTGTGTGTGTGTGTGTGTGTGTGTGTGTGTGTGAAAGAGAGAGAGAAAAGAGAGAGAAGAAAGAGAGAGAGAGAAAGAAAGAGAGAGAGATATGTAGCCTAGGAGGCCAATCTGAAAAAGGCAGAATGATATTGCTCTATATTAGTAGTGGAGTTGAAGAAGAGAAATAACTTCTGGAGGGTTAAATAACAATGAAAATGCTCTGTAAGCTTGGAGTAAACAACATGGACTTGAAATGTGTGGCGTTCAAGAGCAGTGCCTGAGAGTTGAAGCTTGGGTATTCCCAGCTCTGTGATAGAGAATTGGTTAGCCTTGGGGAAGTTCTTGGGGTGGTTGTGCGGCCCAGTGGGGCATTGGTTGTGTGAGCACAGGGCAGGAGAAGGTACATGGTGGACAATATACTGTTTGAGAGATTCTAATAATCCAGTCTTCAGAGTCACGCATCCAGGCTCAGACTTTGTCATCTGTTCTCTAAGTGACCTTGAGCAAAGTACTTGTTTTTTTTTTTTTTTTGAGTCTCACTTCTTTTTCAATCTATAACACAGGATTAATAGCATAAGCTCTCATTACCATTGCTAATGATGATTAATGAGGGAATTTATCTAAAGACAAAGCCATTAGCACTTTAAATAATGGCAAATATTGTAGAAGACCTTGTATCCCTAACTAAATGGTATGATCTGTGGAGGAAGTTTATGGCATTCTTATTGGATGCCTAATGTCTAATCAATGGTCAATATTAATCAATGAATGATTTTGCTCTATCAGTTAAGTTTTATTTACTGGCAAGCAGAAGAGACCCAAAGTCAAACTGGTTGAAAGTAGAGATCAGTCAGTAAACTGTAGGTCTGAGGGTCAAATGAAGCTCATTGCCTATTTTTATAGAGCTAAGAGCTCAGAAGCTTTTTACATTTTTTTTAATGTCTGGAAAAAAATCAAAGGAATTTTTGAGAAACTTGAACATGACATGAAATCCAAATGTCAGTGTGTACAGATAACGTGGTATTGGAACACACCACTGCTCGTTTATATATGTATCATGACTGGTAGATGTTGGCAGACTTTCTCTGGAAAGGGCCAGATAGTAAATATTTCAGCTTTTGTGAGCTCTGTGGTATCAACTCTGCTGCTGAGCAGGGAAGCAGCCACAGGCAGCAGTCACAGATGGGGGAGGGAGAGGACCCAAAACAGCATGGAGCGTGGACAGGCTTCTAGACAGAGAGGCCAGTCTCTGGGGTTCCAGGCTTTAACCATTCTCTGCATTTGGGTTGAGTCACCTTACTTCACTGGGTACATTGGACTGCAAAACAAAAAGGTTGGATTAGAAGTTAAAGATTTATTTTAGTTCAGAAAACATTCTCTCTCTCTCTCTCTCTCTCTCTCTCTCTCTCTCTCTCTCTCTCTCACACACACACACACACACACACACACACAATGTTGGTGTTTAATAACCCAGCACTTTACTCAAATGATGGGCAACTGTTAGAATACTTTAATTGTGCACAGCAGAAGCCAACTTTAATGAAAGTACAAAGGCTATTTATGAAGGCTCTGAAAAGTCTCAGAATGACAATTGAAAAGACATATTCAGGACAGGAGTTAAGGCAGATCTGGGAGCATGGGGAAACAGAAATGAGGAATGTTCTCATCAGGAAATTCTCAGGGAACTCTGGATACTCTTGAGAAGAACCAAGATAAAATTTGTGATGGTTTGTCTCTAGCCTAGCTAAAGATTGTAGAAAGGAACCACCATGATTGCATCCAATAGGGAGGGGCTAGTCCCAAAGTCACATGTTCTAGAAAAAGGGGGGAATGGAATAGTTACGTACTGAACACATATCTGCCTATGACAGAGTGAAGGGCAGAATTGTGTCAGTTAGGATCCCACCAATCCTAAGACACTCTTAGAAGTCTAAGTGATCCAAAGAATTAAAAATAAATATGACAGTAGCATAAGGAGTCAACAAATGATTCAAAGAACTCAAAATAATTCTAGAGTCATTTCTTCATTCTTTCAGTTACTGTGTATTGCATTTGTAAATAGCAATTTGGAGGAACCATGAAGAAAGAGAATGACCCATAAGATTGGTGAGAAAAGGTGCTAGAGTTTTACCCCAGATGATCTGGTAGCAAAACTCTATTCCCTGATAATTTGAAATATTAAAACATATCCAGGCATATGTGATTTCATCTTCTTACTGGAGAGAAATTAAGTAATTCTCTAATTATATGTATGACTCTGTAGGCAGAGGATCCTGAGATGAGTGACATGTCACAGGTTAAGGGGCAGAGCTAAAGGCAGGACCTTTCTGCTTGACTGGAGTAACTGTTCCTGAGCAGCTGCCAACCACCGTAGACTCTTAGAAGCAGCTATCATATGTGGGACCTTTGCTTCAGGCTTCCCCGCCAAACCAGGCGCTGGTCAGGTGCAGGAAGTGGGTCATGATCTGTGTTTACAATGGGGCCATACATGGTACTAGACTCGAAGAAGGCAGGTACCCCTCTGGGCATGGACCACAAGGCTCCATGGCTACAATGGAATTTATCTTCGCTTCAGTTTGGCATCATTCCTCTGTATGGTCAGGGCCATAGCAGTAGTGACTTCTCTCTGAGTGAAAGATGGCAGGGACGTTTCTTTCCATGGGAGACTGAATCTATCGCTCTGTGGAGTTCCTGTTAGCTGGTTTACCCAGCTCGATGTGTCCATTATTACTTCTGGCAAACAGTAAAAAGTCATGACATCAGAAGAGAACCAGTAAAGGTAACATCTCCCTTTGTCTCTCTTCTTTTTGATGGGAAAACTTGGGCCTCAAAATTCACTCAGAAGGAAATGTTTGTAAAAATCAGGCCTCAGTCAAGTACTTGTGCATATGTGCTCTTTGTTCAGGGAAATGGATGGGCTCCTGTTCCTACCTTTGAAGGCACTGCTGCACCCATCAGGCCTCAGTGTCTCCATTCCCCAATTCCCCTGGCTGCAGGCTCAGGCAGGCCCATTTCTTCAGGTCCAGCCTCATAGCTGACTATGCTGAGTGGGTGGACTACAGAGTTCATGAAATCACTTATTAACGTAAATTGCTGCTGCTTTTGACTATTTACCCTGACTTGAAAGGGGGTGGGGTGGGGTGGGGGTAGTGGTCCTGGCACTACTTCTCCTGAGGAATCAGTCAGCTCCTCTAGCCTGCTCCTCTAGCCTACATTTGAGGAAGGCAGAAGTTTCCAGCTTTAGTTTCAAAGCAATCTAGACTGTCTCCAATTATTGGAAGCCTGTTGAGAAATCCTTGAAATTAAATTAAGCTCTGTTCACTTAGGCTTCATAAATCAATGTCCCACACTCTGTCATGATCAGGAGAGGGAAAGTTGGAGAATCAGAGGTTTCTAGATGGCTGCACTACCCAAAAGATCAGTACCCTTGGAGATTATTTGAGGTTGTTTAATTACAATTTATCTTTTTATTTTCTCCCAGGGTGTGTATGTATCTATTTCTGCACTCAGAAAGTGGTATTTGTAATCATACCCCATTGTGCTTAGGGTCTCTTCTGGCTCCGTGCTGAGGGGTGCTCAAGGGACCATGAGTGCTAGGAACTAACATTTCTTCTCCCTCTGAATTTTATTTATTTATTTATTTTAGTTTTGGGGCCACATCAGGTGATGCTCAGAGCTTATTTCTGGCTCAGGGATCACTCCTGGAAGGAGGGTTGGGACCATATAGGGTACTGGGGATCAAACTTAGGTTGGCTATGCAAGACAAATGTATTCCCTCCAAATCCATATTATTTCTCCAGCCTTTTTTCCCTGAACTTTAATACCAATCAGCTCTTCATTCTTTTTTGCTTTGTTTTGGTTTCAGGACCACGCCAGGCTGTGCTCAAGGCTTACTCCTGGCTCTGCGTTCAGATTCACTCCTGGTGAGACTTGGGGATTGAATACAGGGATTGAATTTAGGTTGACTACATGCAAGGTAAGCATTCTTCCTACCTCATGTATTATATCCTTAGCTCTGGACCCTTAGCTCTTACCCCTTAGTTTGTAACTGTTAATTGTCTCCATGTAACTTTGGTAATTTTTCTCTCCCCTTTAGTCCTCACCACATTTCTGATCTCTATCATCATGACTGTGGATCTTGGGTATGATTTGTTTGTTTGTTTTTGGGCTACACCCAGTGATGGTCAGGGGTTACTCTTAAGAGGCTTTGCACTCAGAAATTAATCCTGGTAGGCTCAGGGAACACTATGGGATACTAGGATTTAAACCTGGGTCAGCCACATGCTAGGCAAATGCCTTACTGATTGTGTTATCGCTCCAGCCTCTCAGGTATGTATTAACGAGACCCAACATGAGTTAATTTCCTCCATGTCAGTTTCCCAGGCAATTTCTGTGGGCACTAAAGATCTCTCCCCTTGACTTAGGGGTTGGGAAGCTTTTAAGTTTACCTTTTTCATAATCCAGAGGATCTGGCTAACCTTCTCAACATAAGTATTTTCCAGGACGTAAAAGCAAAACTCTAAGAAGAGAATTTTCACTTTGAGTTCAGTGAACTTCACTTTTGCTTCATGAAACTACAGAAATTTAGGACCACACAAATCGGGAACAATAGTGAAGAAGGTGATGGGGAGAAATGCCCAGGTGGTAGCAATATGACACTCCCCACAATCTTCGGTGTGTGTGGGTGGGTGGTGGTGGAGAGGTGGTTCCAAGACACCCTTACACCCTTGGAGGACCACCCAAGCTGAGTCTAAGATAATATAGGCCAGTGGTCGGCAACCTGCGGCTCGCGAGCCACATGTGGCTCTTTACACTTTTAATTTGGCTCTTCTGTGTGCCGGGCAGCCGCTCCAGGAGTCAGGACTCTGCTCCTAGCCTCCGTCAGTGCGCGCCCCGTGTGCAGCCCAGGCGGCCGGCTCCAAGAGTGTAAGATGATACCCAGTATCAACTCTAAACAAAGGTGTTCCCCTAACGTCATCCTTTCTTAAACCTCTTCCTTTGATATGTAAAAGTCCACTGAATATGTACTTTTGTCTCTCTCTCTTGACCTGAAGCCTATGGTATTGGGAATTGGTTTGAATAAAGAAAGAGGTGTTCTAGCTTTTTGGGTTCGAGGCAGACAGTACAAGGGAAAAGGCCATGGACTCCATGATCATCCTTTCCTGGCTAGCTTGGTTTATTATTTCTTTCCTGCTACCCTGCTTCTTCACACCAGGTTGGGTGGGGTTTAGAAATACAATGCCTGGAGTGATCTTAAAACACATATTTTATTTTGCATAAGAGTGGGCATCTTCCATGAAGGGATTCTCAACCCAGAGTTTTCTTTTCCGTGGATTCTCATCTCGTGTTCAGAGTACTCATGATTAAAGTTGTGAGCTAATGCCCTTAAATGCTGTTTTTCATATTAATTATGACTTTTTTTTTTTTTTTTTTAGTTTTTGGACCACACCCGGCGATGCTCAGGGGTTACTCCTGGCTGTCTGCTCAGAAATAGCTACTGGCAGGCACCGGGGACCATATGGGACACCGGGATTCGAACCAACCACCTTTGGTCCTGGATCGGCTGCTTGCAAGGCAAACGCTGCTGTGCTATCTCTCTGGGCCCTGATTATGACTTTCTGCATAATATAAGTGCCAATCAGAAATTTTTTGCAAGAGTGGAAACATTTCAATATCTCCTTCTCAGACACAGCTATCCCAGAATCAGATTCTTTTTTGAACACATCCATCTTATGTCTCACTGTAAAAACTACTTGTGAAACTCCCCTTCAGAGAAATATTAAATTCATAGAGAAAATGAACAATGTCTGCCAAATACACAAGCTTAGCTATCTATTCCTTGTCGAACTGGGGCTATACAAAGTCACAGTTTGCTCTCACAGGAACTGCACTACTTCTTCCCTCTTGCCAACAAGGCGAGAGAGCACCCTTCCCCTGAACAGCCACTTCACTTCTTCATGTAGAAGATGCTAGTAGCAGGCATCCATATTCTCACCCAGGGTGGTGAATAGCCTGGATTTGATCACAATTGTGAATTTCACAAATTATCTTTACTGTGTTATCTGTCACAGAGTTTAGTTCAGCAGGGAGTTTTTTTTTTTAAATCCAGTCTATCATACAATGAGTGGATACAATGTATGGGTGTGCAACTTCTGTTTCTAGTGACTACATAAAAACACTGAGCCATGCACAGTGCATCATCTGTACATACATCAACACATCAGATTATTATTCTGAGTGAAATGAGTCAGGAGAGGTGTAGACACAGAATAATCATTTGTGGCATATAAGAATAATAAATGGCAATATGGTAATAATATCTACAGAAAATAGGGATGAGGGACAGGAGGACTAGTCCATGATAGGAAGCTTGCCATAAAAAATGGTGAGTTTGGTTAGAATAGAGAAAGGTATATTATGACATTGATAGTTGGAACATAACACTCTGGACAAGAACTGGATGCTGAAAATGGATAAGTGACATGCATGGTACCCTTTACTTAACAATATTGCAAACCACGGTGTCATAAAGGAAATTTTGCAAACTTCAGTGTCATAAAGGAAAAGAGAGATAGAGAGAAAAAAGCAAAATACCTGCCCCTGACATAGGCAGAGGAAGGTGAAGGGTAAGGAAACAAGGGACATTGGTGGTGGGGAAAGTGCACTGGTGAAGGGTGGTGTACATTCTATGATTGAAACTCAAGTATGAATAATTTTGTAACAAATATGCTTAAATAAAAAATTATTTTTAAAATGTTTCAGGAACTCTATCATAATTTCTTTATGATATATCATATGCCTTTAATAAAGTGCTGTTTTTGTTTTTGTGTGTATTTTAGTTTGGTTTCCTTCAGCACACACTAAAGTGTCAATAGATTTTTTTTCCTTTCAGTGAAATCACTACTTTTCTCTGGAACACTGTCCTTGCTTTTCAAGATTGTTAAAAGTTTTTTTCTCTTTTATCTGTTTCATCTCCATATTGTAGGATTTCAAATTTTCATCACATTTTGGTTATCAAGGGAAACGTTTTGAAACATTTTGCTTACTTATTATCAGAAATCAAAGCATTTTTCCTCGAGAAGGGTGTTCACTATCCAGAATTAACAAATGATCAGTGAATTCAAAATGTTACTTCACATCTAAATCAGCTTAATCATAAACTACAGGGGAAAGGAAACACAATTTTTTTGATGTTAGAAGATGTTATTTTGTTTGAAAACAGATATCTGTTTTTGCTCAAGATTTTGACAGAGAAACTTTGATTCACCTTCCAAGCCTGTTGAAACATTGCCATGAAAATAATTCTGATATTGACTACCTATTTTAAAACAGCACTTTTATATATGAGGGAAGCTTTTCTCAAGAGGTTTCAGGATTTCAGAAACAGCAAATTGACGTTGGCCTTTGTTAAAAAAAAAAAACCTCTGGATGCCACTGTAACGGAATTAAATTTTTCTTCCTTTAATATCAACATTGGCAACTTTGAAATGCAATTGCTGGATTTAAAAAACAAAGAACTGTGGACCTCAAAATTTGAATGTCTTTGTGCTAATTTAGAAAGATTGAAGAAACACAAATGTGGACTTAGTTCACAGCACAAGTGGTCAGCTTTGAAAGACCTGGAGAAGGAAGATATGCTGATTTTTAACACCTGGAATAGTATTCCTGACTCATAATCAACTGAAAAAGCTAGCGTTTGCTGTTCTTTTCTTGTTCAGGTCTACATATTTATGCGAACAATCATTTTCAAACATGAATCTTATCAAGAGTAAATTGAGAAATCATCTCATCGATGAGAACCTGGAATCGTGCCTAAAATTATACAAACCTGACATACAAACCTGACTTACTCAAACTATCCAAGAAAATGCAAGGCCAATATTTACCTTATTGTTTGTGACTTTGTCAGTCATTGTCAGGATGTAATTTTCTCTACATTGTAAAGCAAATTATATGGAATTTAACGTTATTGATAAATATTGTTCTAAAGTTTTTGTTTTATTAGTTGTGTTATTTGTATCCTGTGTGGATACTTGCATGCAGAATATTCTCAATAAAAACTTATTGAAACTAAAAACAGTGTACCATCCTATGTATTTTGGTTTTAAAAATGTGGCTCTCGGGGCCAGAGAGATAGCATGGAGGTAAGGCGTTTGCCTCTCATGCAGAAGGTCAGTGGTTTGAATCCCGTATCCCGTATGGTCCCCTGAGCCTGCCAGGAGCGATTTCTGAGCATAGAGCCAGGAGTAACCCTCGAGCACTGCCAAAAACAAAACAAAACAAACAAACAAACAAAATGTGGCTCTCAAAATAAATTTTAATTGTGGTTTTGGCGAGATTTGGCTCAGTTGAAATAAAAGGTTGCCGACCACTGATATAGGCTATCCCCCTTTTCTGATTTCTAGTAGACCCTCAACCTTTTCCCTTCTCACTTAAAATAATTTTCCAATTTTTTTCACGTCAAATGCCTTTAGGCAGTGATTCAAATCCCAAGAACTTCCAAAGAATGTTTCATTTCTGTTCACCAGGAGCTTTGAATAAGGAGCAGAAGTTCAAGCACTACACACCTGGACTGTGGAGGTGGTCCTTGGGCTGAACCACCTCAAGAGCTGGTCCATGAATCCTGTAGCAGGGGGTCTGTTGGGTCTTGGGAAATAGGCTATGGAATATCCAGAGTGGGAGATGGGGAGGCTCAAGGGGCTGTGGAGAGGATGAATGTATCAAAGCTTGGGCCCAGATTCATCTTTCTCTGGCTCTGCTTCTGTGCAGAGCTCGATAGAATTCTGTGCCTCGAAAGAGCTCACTGCAGGCCTTTCTCCAGGAACGTGACAATGGTTGGCGAGCGGGGAACTTTTCTTCACAGATGAACCTTGTGGAACCTGGATCAGATTAACCTGTGGTCCTTGCAGAAAGCAGAAAAGGGCAGGACCTTTCCTTGTGCAGTGTTTTATGAATCAAATAAAAATCTTTGCCAGAGCTTAATTCTATTTTATCTCTGTTACATCAGAGGACAGTCAGCTCTTATGTTATAAGAATGGGGAAAAAATAAACCCGCATTTTGTTCCAAAGTATTTCACTGACTGTGTCCTTTTAACTTCACCTGATTTGCTAGCCCTTAAATATCTCCATGGAAACTCTTATTTTTCTGTTTTTGTTTTTGGGCCACACACAATGATACTCCAAGGCTACTCCTGGCTCAGTGCTCAAGGGATCATGTGGTGCCAGGAACTGAGTCCAGACCTCCCACTTGCAAAGCTTGTACTCAGCCCATGGAGCTTTTTTTCTCTGGATTTTCCCATTTTTCCACTTTTAAAAATAAATCTGGTGTCCCAAACCATTTTATTGTCAGCCCAATAAGATTATTAAACTTTTCTTTTCTTTTTTTTTTTTTTTTTTTGTGGTTTTTGGGTCACACCCGGCAGTGCTCAGGGGTTATTCCTGGCTCCAGGCTCAGAAATTGCACCTGGCAGGCATGGGGGACCATATGGGGCGCCGGGATTCGAACCGATGACCTCCTGCATGAAAGGCAAACGCCTTACCTCCATGCTATCTCTCCAGTCCCTACTTTTTTTTTTGTTTTTTGTTTTTGGTTTTGGGGCCACACCCAGTGATGCTCAAGGGTTACTTCTGGCTATGCGTTCAGAAATTGCTCCTGGCTTGGGGGACCATATGAGATGTGTGTGTGTGTGTGGGGGGGGGAATTGAACCGAGGTCCGTCCTAGGTCAGATTCGTGCAAGGCAAATGCTCTACCATTTGCGCCACTGCTCCGGCCCCAATTATTAAACTTCTTAAAGGCTGTGCAGACAATGAAATAATAATGCGCAGATTCAGCAGTTAGCATGACTAACTTGGGTGATAACCTACAGAGAAAAACAAATTGTTTTTTGTCATGCTGGTGGTGCTCCCTGACCTGTAATCTGGGAATGCTACCAGGGCCTCCAGCAAGCAAGCAAAGCCCATGCTAGTTCTGATGAGCTCTCTTCCTGCTCAAGTCAAGAGTTTTTTGGGGGGTTGTTTGTTTTTGGTCTACACCTAGCAGTGCTCAGATTACTCCTGGGTCTGAGCTCAGAAATCACTCTGGCAGGCTCGGGGAACCATATTCAATGCCAGAGACTGAACCTGGGTCCATCCTGGGTTGGCCGCGTGCAAGGCAAATCACTCCGGCCTCTCAAGGAGGCTTTTTCATTATCTCTCCAGTAAATAAGCCTTAATGAGGGTGTCCTTTGCTTTCTATGCCACCCTCTCTAGTTCTCAAATAAAGTAGTAGATGTAACCATTACACTCATGTGATTTCTGAGGAGATGACCTCCATCTAAAAGTTTCATTCTTGGGGCTGGAGCGGTGGTGCAAGTGGTAGAGTGGGTTTTTTTGTTTGTTTGTTTTTTTGTTTTTTTTTTTTTTTTTGGCATGCTGACCTAGGATGGACCGTGGTTTGATCCCCTGGCATCCCATGTGGTCCCCCAAGCCAGGAGTGATTTCTAAGTGCATAGCTAGGAATAACCCCTGAGTGTCACCGGGTGTGGCCCAAAACCCAAAAAAATTTAAAAAAATGAAAATAAATAAAAAATGAACAAAAGTTTCATTCTTTAGTTTTCATTCTGATTTCCCTTAAGCTGAACAGGTCAGCTGGAACGAATTTTACTTTTAAGTAACCACTGCAGTTTTCCATTTGATCCTGTAAAGAGAGAGGTAAGGATTTGGTGTGAATCTTAAAGAAATACAATGCATGCTTTGGGGCTTTTTTTCCTGGTCCTGGGCTAGTCTCTTGGGGAGTCCATTTGCTAAACACAGTTCATTCTGCATTAGAATCAAACACAGATGAGGCTAAAGAGACTGCCAGCTATGTGAAGGACCACCTTTTGCAAAGAAACATAGAAAAAAGTTGTAAGAAGGGGGCCTGAGTGATAGCAGAGCAGGTAAAATGTTTGCCTTGCATGCCGCTAACCCAGGTTCAATCCCTAACATTCCATATGGTCCTCTGAGCCCACCAGAAGTGGACACAGAGCCAGTAGTAGTTCCTGAGCACTGCCAAGTGTGGCTCCTAGCCTTCCCCCAAAAAACACCTTAAAAATACGTAATAAGGGGCCGGGTAGGTGGCGCTGGAGGTAAGGTGTCTGCCTTGCAAGCGCTAGCCAAGGAAGGACCTCGGTTCGATCCCCCGGCGTCCCATATGGTCCCCCCAAGCCAGGGGCGATTTCTGAGCACATAGCCAGGAGTAACCCCTGAGCATCAAACGGGTGTGGCCCAAAAACAAACAAAAAAAATACGTAATAAGTTTTTTTGTTTTTGTTTTTGTTTTTTTTTTTGCTTTTTGTTTGTTTGTTTTTGGGTAAAACTAGCTCAGGCAAAGTAACCAACCTCTTAAGGGAATAAACTGACTGAATTAGAAGCAGGCAGATTAGATTTTTAGGAAAACATCCTTCCTTAAAACAATTAGCTTGATGTGACACAGTTCACGTCTGGAGCAAGTGAGACTGTTGGGAAATAAATCAGCAGGTGTGTATCAACTAGTGTTGAATGTTATGGTCAATAAGCATATTCATCTATCTTACCATCAAATGCCTTTTGAATGTGAATCTGAGGTCAAAAAGGAAATAATTTCTGTGTTTACACATACTTTTTTCCCCTCTTTGTGAGTAGACCACTTACACTTGCAAAATCTCCTTAATTAATTATAAAATACAATACAGGGATTACTCTCATTAGGTCCAACATAGAGGTTTGTTTTTTTTTTTTTATAACAATGGATAACATTAAAGTTTTGTTTGTTTTTCTTGGGAAATTAAATCAACAGATACGTATTTAGAGGCCCTTATAGCCATGTAACCCACCCTTACACTTACCATTAAAACTCTTATATTACTTTTCACATATTTGAGAGGTATAAATGAAGTCAGCTAAACCCATAGCAGAATTCTGACTTTGGCTGACTTTGGAGCTAGTTACTGAGGAGATGGGTGTAGGAACATCAAACCATTTTTGTTTTGTTTTGGTGTCTCAGCCAGCCTTACTCTTAGCTTCATGCTTAGGCATGAATCCTTGAAAGACTCAGGGAATATGTATGGTGCAGGAGATTGAACTATTAGGCTACTTGTAAGGCAAATATTACCTGTTATATTCTCTCTCTCTCTCTCTCTCTCTCTCTCTCTCTCTCTCTCTCTCTCTGATGGCAAGAGATGACCCAACTGCACATACTTGAATATGTCTCAAATTATATGGCATGGCCCTACAGCAAATATTTATGAGTTACTGAATGAGATGACAAATATCATTTGATTCAGTTGTTCTATTGACTCATGAATATAAACTTTCCCCCATTAGCAAAATAAATCAGTGGCTTAAATTGTTCTTAACAATAGCAAAGCATGTGAAAAATATGATAGGAAGAAGTTGCCAGTCTATTTATTTATTGGGTTTTTTTTTTAGGTGCCATACCCAGCGGCACTCAGGGGTTACTTCTGGCTCTGCACTCAGAAATCACTCCTGGCAGGCTCAGTGGGTCTTATAGGATGCTGAGAATTGAACCTGGGTCTGTCCCAGGTTGGCCTCATGCAAGGCAAACACCCTATCGCTGTCTATCGCTTCAACCCTGCCAATCACTTTAAATCACATCTTTTGATTTTGTTTTGTTTTGGGACAATATCCAGCGGTGCTGAAACCTTTCTCCTGGCTCTGCACACAGGAATCACTCCTGGTGGCCCAGAGGGGACCATATGGGGTACAGGGGATTGAATCCTGGCTGGCTGTTTACAAGAAAGCATTTTACCCACTGTGCTCTCTCTCTCTGGTAAAATTATACCCCCCCCCTTTTTTTAAAGCCAGACTACTTGGAAGAAGAGCTTGCCATAAATATTCCAAATTTCTTAGGCGTACGATATATAGCAGTGCTGGTGATTTTAATACCATCACTAATCATTCGGAATACTCTGACATCCTTTCACTCTAATATTTGTATATTTAGTGGGAGCTTTTTGAACAGTCACTCCACTAGCCAACAAAAGTCATTTCATGGTTATGATGTAATTGTAAGGTAGTATTTCAAGGCTGTCAAGATCAAAGACTTGAAATATGACTTACACAAAAAATTGGTCAGGAGGGACCACTCCAAACAACCTTTTAAAGGAACTAACCAATAGCATTTCATCTTCTGTTTTCCTTGTTTTATTTTTATTTTTTTTAAATAGACTCATATAAAAGATATATTCTCTGCACATGAATTAAAATTAAAGAGTGCAAATAAATAGTCTTAGATGAAACTTCACCCTTTGATTTAAACAGTGTATATATATTTATATGCTTAATGTATTGGCAATAAAAATAGGGACTCTGTGCTCAAGCTCTGAGTTTGGCTCAGTATTAAATTGGAAAATGGGTATTTTGAAAACCACTTGATGGTTAATGCACTGATTGAAGGAAATATCTTGAATGCCTTGGTGTATTTGCCTAACTTGTCTTCTTGGCCTTATAAATCCTAGCTAAAGGTTATCTTTAGAACAAATGTGGGCCAGGATGTGGCTCAGTTGGACTGTGCATGAGGTAATTGTGTGAATCCCTGGGTTCAATACCTGACACCATAAGTAAACCAGATTTTTCTATACCAAAAAAGAACCTTAAATGGTCATAGATTGTTTTGTATTTTGGCTTGCTATTATTATCTGGTCTTATTCATGGGTGAACTCAGTTATTTTTTCTACTTGTCTGAATATGATGAAGTATAATTCTTCTCTTACTCCCCCAAATTTTCTTTCTTCTTTCCTTCCTTTCTCCCTCCCTGCTTCCTTCCTTCCTTCTTTCCTTCCTTCCTCCCTCCCTCCCTGCTTCCTTCCTTCCTTCCTTCCTTCCTTCCTTCCTTCCTTCCTTCCTTCCTTCCTATCTCTCTCCTTCCCCTTGCTCTTCCTTCCCCTTGCTCTTCCTTCCCCTTGCTCTTCCTTCCTTCCTTCCTTCCTTCCTTCCTTCCTTCCTTCCTTCCTTCCTTCCTTCCTTCCTTCCTTCCTATCTCTCTCCTTCCCCTTGCTCTTCCTTCCCCTTGCTCTTCCTTCCCCTTGCTCTTCCTTCCCCTTGCTCTTCCTTCCCCTTGCTCTTCCTTCCTTCCTTCCTTCCTTCCTCCCTTCCTTCCTCCCTCCCTTCCTTCCTTCCTCCTCTCTTCCTTCCATCCTTCCTACTTCCTTCCTTCCTTGCTTCTTCCTTCCTTCCTTTCTTTCCTCCTTCCTTCTTTCCTCCCTCCTCTTTCCTTCCTTCCTTCTCTCCTTCCTTCTTTCCTTCCTTCCTTCCTTCCTTCTTCTTCCTTCTTTCTTTCTTTCTTTCTTTCTTTCTTTCTTTCTTTCTTTCTTCTTTCTTCTTTCTTTCTTTCTTTCTTTCTCCCTTCCTCCTTCCTTTCTTCCTTTCTTTTTTCTTTCCTTCCTTCCTTCCTTCCTTCCTTCCTTCCTTCCTTCCTTCCTTCCTTCCTTCCTTCCTTCCTTCCTTCCTTCCTTCCTTCCTTCCTTCCTTCCTTCCTTTCTTTCTTTCTTTCTTTCTTTCTTTCTTTTCTTTCTTTCCTTCCTTTCTGCTTTTGGGCCACACCCAGCAGTGCTCAGGGGTTACTCCTAGCTCTGTGCTCAGAAATCTCTTCTGGCAGGCCAGGGAACCTGGGGTGTAGAGAATCAAGTCTGGACTGTCATGGGGCATTTGGAGGAGCTGGTGGCTTTGAGAACAGTGGTAACTCTTAATGTTGATGGCATTTGAAATCACACTAAAGCCCTCCTCATTCTGCTCAATAGTCATGCCAGGGAGCATGTGAGGAGATGGGTGGGACTGTAGGTGCCTCTCATACCCCTCTCTCTGTGCTCTCCAGCCTGCAGGGCTGCAGCTGGGATGTTCAGAGAATTTTCTGCAAAGTGATGACAATGTGATGGAAGAGCCATCACCCTGACCCTGCAGCTCCCCCACAGCACCCGGGAATGCTCATATTTAGTTTGGGCTCAGCTGCTCCTCTTGGAGGGGCCCCCGCAAATGGGCAGAAAGGCAGGGCACCTCCCTTAATGGACCTTCTTAGTGCATTCATCAAAAGCCAAATAAAACTAAATTTTCCCTGAAACATAAACCTATGTCAACGATGTATCTCTCCTCAGAACAGGGCCATGGTAGGAACCAGCTGGAGCCTTGGGTCTCATCTCTAAGGATGGAATCAAGAGGCAGGCAGAGGACTTAGGAGATCAAGTTTCTGTCAGGGAATAGATTCCAAATGGGCTTCAAAGGACAAGGAAGGGGGGGATCCTGGTGGGGTTTGGGTCTCTGAGGAAGATGGCTTTGCAGAGGAAACATTTCATAAACCAGATCCATAAAACTGGAAACCCCAGACCCGAGCTGAGACACCTGGGCCTTCTCAGACAACTTTCTTCTCAGGGTAGCTGTGCTTTTGCTTCTCTCGCAGTTCCCTCACCTTCCTTACCCATCTCCATCTCCTGTGCAGTTAAATCCACAGGCCATTTTCCCTATGTTCTGCTGGGAGCAAGAGCCAAAGTGACCTGCAGAGGGGAATTACCTCGTGAACTGGAGTTTCCTTGAAAACGATACCTCAGAGGCTAGAACTGTGGAACCTTGAAGAAGAAACTCTAATAAAGTCCCTCTGAAAAATTAACCATGCACTAATGGATCATTTTGTTGACTAATGTGAAAATTCTTTTTTTTTTTTTTTTTTTTTGACTGTGGCATTGGTTTGAGTCACACCCAGCGGTTCTCAGAGCTTACTCCTTGCTCTGTGCTCAGGAATTACTCCTGGTGGGCTTAGGGGAATAGATGGAATGTTGATGATCAAACTAGGGATGACCATGTGCAAGGTAAACATCCAACACACGGTATTATTGATTATTCTGGCTCGCAAAAGGAAAGTACTTTAGACCCTGAACTGTCTCTCAGCCTTAAACTTTAGTCCTTACAGGTTGCTTCCTGTTTGAATACACAACCTGGTTTCTGGACACAAGAAACAAGGTAAGGAGTAAGCCTAGGTGATGTGTCCACAAAGACAGGGAATAAAATATAGTCTTTGCTTGAGAAGGAGCAGAACAACCAATCAATAGAGCCCATCATAACAGTCTCCAGGCACTTTCAACCAAGAACTCTATTGTGCTTTCGACTCTTCAGATACCGTATCCCAAAATAATTTATATCTGGAAGGCCAGAGAGATTGCTTACAAAACTGGGGCCCATACCTGGCATCTGTGAGGCCTTGAGTGTGCTCCCTGGCACCTCATGGCCCCCTTGAACAGTCAGGTGAGAGAAATGGTGTTCTCAGCACCCCTGGATCTGAGCTATACCCCTGGGCCAACATCACAGGAGGGGCCTAGATCCTTTTGAGGGAGTCCCCTCCGTACCAGAAAAAGGTTTTGGCACTTTCTTATTTTTGAAGTATATGGCATGGGGCTGAATAAAATAAACAAAATGAAGCCATCAATTGGACCATCACACTTGCTGCTAGAAACTTGCAGGTATTTGAGTCTCAGTTTCTATTTTATCTGTAACTGTAACTTTGTTTTCACTGGGAGGGGAAGTTCCTGTTTAATTTTGTCAGTAACCAGACACATTCTGTTTGGATTTGGAATCCTGGTAAAAGGGAGCTTTATCCATCACCTGCTCCCAGCATGCTCGACTTAGGGGCTCTTCAAGGGGCCTTCACTTATTTATTGATTACGGAAGAGGAAGGGCCTGCCTTATCAGTGACAGGTTCCTCCTGAGGGATCTTCTCAATATCCCTGTATGAACTGGCTGGGTCCCAGCTCCCCTGGCCATGCGGCCTCCTCAGTCCCCTTTGGACAAAACCTCCTTTTCGTCAGTGAGCCCTGAAAGGAGAAGAGTCCAGCCACCGCCAACACACAACCTGTCCCGGTTTCCAGAAGCCCAAACAGAAACCATAGTCAAAGAGTTCTTTGTCCACAAGATAACGTTGGAATCGGAAACTTGTTCAGCCAGATTCTCTTGTTACAGTTTAGGGCTTCCTCAGGCGGGGGCTGGGATAACAGGCACAATCCATCTCCTTAAAGAAGAGGAGGGTTCCCACAGGAAGGGCGGCAGCTCCAAATACACATTTGGAAAGGAAGAGAGAGAGAGAGAGAGAGAGAGAGAGAGAGAGAGAGAGAGAGAGAGAGAGAGAGAGAGAGAGAGAGAGAGAGACAGACAGACAGACAGAGACAGACAGACAGACAGACAGAGACAGAAAGAAAGAAAGAGAGAGAGAAACAGAGACAGAGACAGAGAGACAGAGACAGAGAGAGACAGAGACAGACAGAGAACTCCCTCTTTCACAGGCACAGCACAGTGGCCTATGAGGAAAATGAGAGACATACAGAAAGAGACAGAGATATATAATAATGAGAGAGAGAGAGAGAGATTCCCTTCTCCACAAGCAAAGCATTTCTTCCTTTGAGGAAAATAAGAGAGACAGACAGACAGACAGAGAATTCCCTCTTCCACAAGTACTGCACAGTGGCCTCCTGTGAGGAAAATGAGAAAAAGAGAGACAAAGAGAGACAGACAGAGATAGACAGAAAGACAGAGAATTTCCTCCTCTACATGCATAGCAAAGCGCCTCCTTTGAGGAAAAT
Source organism: Suncus etruscus (assembly GCF_024139225.1). NCBI lineage: Eukaryota > Metazoa > Chordata > Mammalia > Eulipotyphla > Soricidae > Suncus > Suncus etruscus. The sequence continues at coordinate 116,957,304 of NC_064852.1, forward strand.
GTGCCTCAGACTGTCCCAGGTTGTTCCTGAGAGGAGTCCCTCATAACCAATTACACATTCGAGGGTGTGGGCAGACAGAGGGACTAGAGGAGCTGGGAGCTGCTGGTGGGGTTGACTCCTCTCCTGGGGAGGGAAGGAGAGCAGAGGCGAGGATGGACAGACACATCCCTCAGGATGTGGAAGAACAGTCACCTTTGTTAAGAGTAAGCCTCAAGAGCCGGGGAATCCGGATCCGGCGGGGGCAGGTTGGGGCCTGTGTGTGTGCTCATGAGGTCTCCTGGTGACCAGGGACCCAGGTGGGTGGGCCTGGGATGGTGGGTGCAAAAATGGGCTGAGAGGGTGTTGGCTAACTTATCTGCCCACCTTCAGAGTTTTAAAACTCCTGAAATCCCACATTCCTGCAGAGGAGGGGGGAGGTGAGAGAAAGTACTTAGGGGCTCTCTCCTTCCTGGGATGAGGCAGGCTGACCTTGGGGGTAACCCTGGTCCTGCTGGGTCACAACCACCTCAGAGTTAAACACCAAAACCAATCCCGTCCTTCCCCACAAGGATCGGTCCATCCTAAATCTCCCTGGAGATCAGGTTTGAGAATCTGTTTTTCCAAAGCTCCCTGGCTGTTTCTCATGCTACTGGTGTGGAGACTGATGACTTGGAAGGCACCTTGCGGCATGAATGCCGCCTTTGTTCAGTTTGGTACCTGCTAATACATGTGCAGCCAGTGGGAATTTTAAATCCCAAACTTGGCCAAGCTTGTAAGGGGCCTGGGCAGCCCCTGGACAGACTCTTGCAGCCCACACTCCCAGCCCTCTCTCACAACAGGCTTGGGGAGAGCAGTCACCTGGCATCCCTCAGACTCCAGAACTCCTGGGATCAGCGCTCAGAGCCTCAGCAGGCTTGTGTTTTTAAGAGCTGTTGCCTTAGAAAAGCCAGGCAGGGCTGGTGGCTGGGGCTGGCCTGCAGCAGGAGGTGGGAGAGAAAGGAGCTAAGAAAACACAGACATACTCCTAATCCAGGATATTGTGTTTGTTTCATGCCTCGGCCCTGTTGTATAAGCACTTGGGTAGCGTGCTTTAAGCGGATCTTTGGGTTGGTGTGTGTTCTTACAACATGCATCCTGTCTCACTCAGGATCAGTCAGGCTCCTTCCAAACACCTCAGTGTGCAAAATCATCAGGGCTACATATGCTCTGCCAGGGATGTAAAAATGGGTGGAAGTCAGTAAAACATGAACAGAAAAATAAGGAAATTAGGAGACAAAATAAGAGGTAGAAAGTGTTGTGGGGCAAACAATTCAGCAGGCTAAGAGTGAGTCCGTTGGTTAGAGTTCTGGCTAAGGGTTGTTGAACCTCGGCTGGATTTCCAGATCTACAAGTTCCTATGAGCATAGCCTGAGTGTAGCCTGTTAGTCAAGGCCCTAAAACTCAAGGGTGTTTCCACCACAATATTCTACCTCAATGAGGAAAAGGAATTATTTTTTTCTCCATTATCACCATTTTGCTGGTGATACTGAGGGGCGATCACTCGCAGGTTGCTTGGAGGTGTCTTCTGGTGCCTCTCAGGGAACCATGTGGTTCTTGAGGTTGAGCCTGAACTTCCTGTGTGCAAAATCTGAGCTCAGCCCCCCGAGTTTCTCCAGCCCCAATCACCAAGTTCCATCTGGGCAATTCTCCTTAAAGGCCTCATGGATGGTTTCTGATGGTTCAGTGCTTTGCCCTATGATGGGTTAGTGCTGCTCAGGTCTGGCAGTACTGAGGAACTTCAGAGCTAGAAGCAGAGGTGCTGGGGGACCAGGCAGTGCTAGGGATTAACTTTGGGGTCTTCTGCATGCAAGACACATACTCCAACCCTTTGAGCTAGTGCCCCAGTTCCAAATTCTTAAATGCATGGCATGTTTTTTTTTTTTTGATCACCTTATTTATTCATTTTTCTTAGTGTGGACACCCAGATTGCTTCCATCCCTATGAATAATGCTGCAATTGGTTGGAAAAATCTATTTAGAATTTCTACCTAGGCGTAGAATTGCTATATTATAAGGTCTCCCTCTGCAACTGGTACTCAAATAAGTTGTTTCAAAATTGTTTCATTGGGAGCAGGAGAGATGGAACAGGGGTTATGGTGTTTGCCTTGCATGTGGCGGGCACCATCTATAGTGACAAGAATAGCCCCTGAGCACTGCTGGGTGGGACCCCCCCATACCAAAATTATTTCATTGAAAACTATATTTTTGTTACAACATTTTAATAAAAAACAGTCCTGGTAGATGTTGTACTCAGCAGCACTATTTGAAGAACCAACTTAACCCATATGTCACTGTGCTTAATGCTGTAGTTTCTGAGAACTCGCTGAAGAAATGAGTAAGGACTCACTGACCTGGATTTCATAAAATGGGCCAGATGGCTCCCCAGGATTGATGCAATAAGAGCTCACCATCCCATCTGTACTTACAAGGTCCCAAAATTCCCAGGCCCCTGCCAACAGTTGGTGTTATCCAGCCTCCTTCATTTCTTGCCAGAGCACTCTGGCTTCTGTTATCAGTCTCCCTGTTGAAATAACACTCTGCCATTGCCTTTTACAGCCCCACCGCCCCTACCCCCCAGCTTCTCTACACTCACCCTCTGTTTCTGTGAACATGTCTTGTCTGTGTTGCTCTGTTGGCTCATGGTGAGTGATAACTCAGGGGTATGAATACAAGGATGAAGAAGATTGAGAGTGAAGCTCATCTCCCACATAGAGGTGTAGCCAGTTCCAGTTCTTCATGCTGATTTTTCTCTAATCATCTGCTTCCCCTTCCTTCAAAAGATGCTTCAAAAGCCTGTGATCACACCAATATTTCTTCCTTTCTCCTTCACACCTATATTGGTTTACCAGGGGCACACCTGGCAATGCTCAGGCATTATTCCTGGCTCTGGGATGCTTATGGGATCTTATGGGATGCTGGGGATGGAAACTGGGTTGGCTATATGCAAGGCAAGCTCATACCTGCTGTGTTTATCTCGTCTTTATTATCTATCTTTTCTACAATATACCTAAGTCCATACTTCATTGGAGGGGGATTTATGAAGGCCACAAATGCAGATCAGAGAGGAAACAATTTCTAATAGGTTCTCCTGCTCCTTCTTGTCCACTGTCTAATTCTGTCCTAAAATATATCCTGTATTCCTTACTTCCTAATCGCAGCACATGCAACAGCAGTTTTGTTTTTGATTCTCAGGTATGCATTTTTTCTTCTACCCACCCATTCATCCACCCATCCATCTATGTACTTACCACCCATCCATCCATCCACTCATCCATCCAATAATTTTTATTCTACTTCTGATTACAGAACTTTTGTATCCTTGGGGGAAGAGCCCTGTTTTACTTCCAGTCCATCCATATTTGGGAGTAAAGGGTGGTGAGGACCTAAACCTTAACCAATCCATTCATTGTTCTTCTGGCCACAGTGATTAGGCATAAGACCCAGCTCATTTAATAATTTTTAGGAGTACAAGTCACAAATCTTTTGGCCATGACAATTTATATATTTGGTGACTCCCAACTGCTTGGTTTGCCTTGGAGCAGTGCTTGTCTTGGTAGTGCTGAGGGCAGGGGTGGAGATAGAGGCATGCAGTGCCAGGGCTCAAACTCAGAGCTTTGCAAATGCTGGGCATGTGTTCTTACCAATTGGATTCTCTCCTCTGCTCCTCGGTGTTGAATTACTGGGTCCTACCCTACTCAGTGTTGATATTGCATATTAAATAAGGGGTAGAATATTGTGATGGGAAAAGTATGGGTTTTAGGACTGGAGTGATGGAACAGAGAGTAAGTCACTTGCCTTGCACTTGGAGGACCTGGATTCAAACTTCAGCACCCCTTAGGGCCTGAGAGATAGCTTAGTGGTAGGGCATTTGCCCCCGCATCCCACATGGTCCTCCGAACCTGCCAGGAGTAATTTTTGAGTGCAGTGCCAGGAGTAAACCCTAAACACTGCCGGGTGTGACCCCAAAACAAACAAATCAACAAAACAAAACCATTAGCGGGTTACAGTAGGGTCATTTTATCTCATTGGGTGTCAGACTTCTACAAGGTAGTAGGAAAGATAAGGGCCGATACAAGTTTCCCTGCTGCCTTCTGGTCTAACATATCAGTTGTCAGGTGTCTTAAATCTAGACCAGATAATCTAACCATCTTGGCCCAGCTGTCATTCTTTGATACTACATGGAGAAAGCTGGATCTTTTTATAATCTCTGGTATTCTGATCCAAGCACACCTCACCTAAAGTGCGAGACAAAACTTGTTGGTTTTAAACTAGCCAATAACTTTTGCTTGTGTTGCCCATAAATTATTTTCTCCTCCCCATGGTTTCTTTAGCTTGCCTCTGTAGTGTCTGATTTGTGAAAAAAGGGAGAAAAGGAGGTTTAGGTCTCAGCTTGGAGTGTGACCTCAGGCATGTAATTTGTCTGTCATTACACTGTGGGCGGAAATTACAAAGAGGATAATTCTCAGTGATGTCAGTAATTGTTAGGAGGCTTTTTTTTTTTTAATTTTGTTTTGTTTTTCCTTGTTTCGCCTAGGTTCTGAAACATTATAGCTTTTTCAGGGGCCAGAGGGATAGCACAGCAGGGAGAGCACTTGCCTTGCACGTGGATGACCCAGGTTCTATCCCTGGCATCCCATATGGTTCCCCAAGCCTGCCAGGATCAATTTCTGAGCACAGAGCTAGAAATAATTCCTGAACACACCCGGATATGACCCACAAACAAACAAACAAACAAAAAATAATCAATTTCTGAGCACAGAGCTAGAAATAATTCCTGAGCACACCCAGATATGGCCCACAAACAAACAAACAAAAAATAATTTTTATTTCAATAAGTAGAAAAAAATACTTTTCCCTGTTGTATTCCAGTTTACAATATGTTGGTCTGGACAAGTTACATTTCTAGGCTTCCTTATATTCAGGTAATGTATACCTGGAGATTGCAAATTGGTAATGGAATTTCTGGAGAATGAATTATGGAAAATATGATCAAGGAGCATTTGAGCTGGGACTAGAGAGACAGTACAAGAGTGACAGGGGAGCTTGTCTTGCTTACAACCCACGCTGGGTTGTTTTCTATCCCTGCAGAGGGCACCCCAAATAGCCAGGAGTGATTATTGGGCAAAGAACCAGGAATAAGTACTGAGCACCACAAGTGTGGCCCCTAAACAATTAAATATTTTACTTGTTTATTTGGATCACACTCAGTGATGCTTGGGAATGTACTCCTGGCTCTGCATTCATGGAAGTGTTTAGGGGATCATATGGGATGTTGGGTATCTGACCCTGATCAGCCGTGTGCAAGGCAAGTGCCCTACCCACTGTATTTTTGCTCTGGCTCCCAATTACCAATTTCTAATTAAAATTAGTAAGAGTTTGATATGAGTACAATGTTAAACTTGGGGGATCAAGGCACTTGCCTTACATTCTAAGGATTCCAATTTGAATTCCTGGTCTACATCAGAAGTACTCTGTACTTACTTCTGGCTCTGTGTTCAGGAATTACCTGGCATTGAAGATGGGATGAATGACCTCCAGCCCTGTGAGTTCTGTTTCTAGTCCCAGGCTGGGATTTTTTTTGTGTTTGTTTTGTTTTTGTTTTTGTGCCACACCCAGTGACACTCAGGGTTTACTCCTGGCTATGCACTCAGAAATCGCTCCTGGCTTGGGGGACCATATAGGATGCTGGGGAATAGAACTGGGGTCCATCCTAGGTCAGCTGCATGCAAGGCAAATGCCCTACTGCCTTCTCCACCGCTTCAGCATAGAATTTTTAAATACAGAAATGAAACATGATTTTATGTGGTGAAAATTCATACTTTGTAAATACATTTTTAGTGGTGACACCAACAAGAAAGACTGATTTAACAGGTTGATACTAGTGAGTACTACATGTGGCTCACAGGTAGTTGTGGCATCATTGGCTGTAGTTCTGTGCCAAAGTATTAAGGAGCCATAGTCTCAGACTAGCCAGGCAAGTTGCCTTATCTACTTATCTATTTGCCTGAGTGCTACTTAGGGTTGTCGTGGGACCATCTAGTCTGAACCCTGAGAAAGAATGCTTAGCCCCTGAGGTGATAGGTTTCTGTCCCACAGAAATCAGTTAGCTTAGCCCTTACCTTACCTCAGCTCTGATCTGTGGTCCCTTGTGGGAGCCATCCTTGTGGGCTGAACTTAGTGATGAAGGCCACTTGGAAGGAAACCTGAGGATTTCCACAGAACCATCACTGGGTCTGAGAAACCTGGCTCCACATCGCTTCAAGTGCAGAGGACGAATTCATGAAAGAGGGACTGGTGGCAGCAATGGGAGTAGAGTGGTCCTGGGGACGTTGGAGTTGACACCTGGTAAACAAAGATGACATTCATTGTACTAGTACAGAATTTACAGAAAGGTCAGCAGATCCTAGCCAAAGCTAGGCTGAAACCTCCATGTTCTTTCCTTCGATTATTGAAAGAAAACAGCTTTACAAAAAAATCCAAATTAAAACTTTTTTTGTGTGTGTGTGTGGTGGTGGTGGGATGGGAGTAGTGGTGATGGTGCAAATTAAAACCCAATCATGAACAACTTTGTAACCATAGCGTTTAAATAAAAGGGGATAAAATAAAAATAGGAAAAAAGCAAACCTAAAAAATAAAAGACTTCCTGAAATCCTCAAGTAGGTTTTATCTTTATTGCCCACATGTTTGCCCTGATAGTTCACATACTTCTCCCTATTATTTAGGTTTTTTTTTGTTTTGTTTTGTTTTGTTTTTGTTTTTCCTGAGAGAGAAGATGCCACCTGTGTCAGGAGAAAGGACATGGGGAGAATCCTGGACACTCCCTGAGGTTGACTAACCAACCAGTCCCTCAGGTTGTCTCTGGGGGCCGCAGGGATTAACTTCTCACACGCTTCCCAGCTGTTGCAGGAAGCAGGTTGTTCTTTCCCCCTTGACAATGGAATTGATTCTTCCAAGTGGGATCAGACCTGGGGAAAGAGCTGACAAAGGCCTCCTCTATTCTGAACCTTGGAGGGATTCCTCTAGGTACTCGAAGCTCATCAGATCAGCCTCAGACAGGATTGGTGTAGAGAAAAAAAAGCACTCTTCTGTTCAAATTCCTGTCTGAGAGGAAATCCTACGATTGGCAACAATTTGGATGGCGCTTACTGTAGGCTTTATGATGAGTGAAGTAAGGGAGAGAAGACAAGTACTGTCTGATCTCACCCACTGGGGGGAGGAAAGGGGAAATGAGGAGATACTGGTCCCTGGGTTCACACTTCCTGACAAAAGATGTACAAGTTTAGGGATCCAATGTCCAGATGGTAAGGACGACTTAATGCTGCCGTGTCATGTGCTTGAATATTGCTAATTGGATGGATCCTTTTCCTTTTTTCTTTTTTTTTTTTTTTAGATGGATCCTTCGTGAGAGTAGATCCTAAATGTGCTCTCCATGAAAAATAAATGACAACTGTGTAATAGGATGGATAGGGTGGCCATTTGTACTTTGGAGGGCCAACTTCCCAAGCAGTACTCAGGGGTGGTACTCAAGATTCATGGTGAATCTTGGTCAATCTCTGAGCAGCCAGAGATTGAACTAGGGGTGGCCACATGCAAGGCATGCATCTTAACCCCTGCTCCTCATTTTGTGATTCATGAGTGTTTGGAAGCAACACCATCCACCTTAAATGTCCAATACGGTATGCTAACTATGCCGATATGCTAATTATCTCTAATTATAAGGCTCCACACAAAGCCTTATAATGGGGTGTTGTGGTCTTTGCATCTATGACTTGGAATCACTGAGCCGTTCCCACTGTCAGGTCAGCCACAGATTGGACTGGATCTTCCTTTCACTCTGGGAGAAACTGAGGCAGAGTGCAGCTAAGGTCTGCAGTGCAGGTGGTGCCCAGGGCACGAGCTGGCAACCATGCTCCCTTCCTCTCATGACAGCATGATTCTCCCTCCTGGCATGTTTATGATGGCTCAAGAGGTAATCTGGTATGTCAGCAAGGGCTTTCCGGAATACATGCCACTGGTTCTGGGAAGAGCCGGCCGCAGGGGTGAAGGGGAGGCAGGAAATCTCCCTGGAGATGCTGGTGCCGGTGGGGGCTTTGGAGGGTCCCCAGCAGCTTCCACAGCTCGGAGCCTTTTGGATCACCTGAGCAGATGAGACACAGCCCAGGCTCGCGCTGGTTTGCCCACATTCCGCCTCCTTTCTGGGAGGCTCCATGAGCGGAACTGAGCAGTGATCCAGAAGGAGGAGGCCAGGAGGGTGAGTTGGGGGAGGGATGTGGGCACAGGCTGGCCAGCTGCCACTACTGTGCCTGTCAGCAGGCATCTTGGGGCAGTTGGATGCCGAGCTGGGCAGGCTAGGTGCCAGGCAGAGCATTTGGTCTCGCTGGGAAAAGCCACACTCCTCTGGCCTGCTCAGCAGCCTGTGGCCGGCCCACAGAGACACTCTCCTCTCTGGGCTGCAACCCGGAGCTGGATTTGAGCTATGTTCTACAGAGGAGGCAGTGGTGGAGCGGCCTGTGTGGGCCCATGTATGGGACTTGGCCCATGAGTTCTTCCACCCAATGCCACCCCTGGAGGTTGCTGGCCCCAGAACATGGACCTGCCAGTTGGTTGTCCCAGAAGAAATAAATGGCTCAGATTGTCAGTCCAGCAGTCTTAGGCTCCAAAGGATTTTTCAATTGGCTTGTATTTTAAAGTGAGCCCTCCCAATTGGTAACAGGGGCCCAGGGCCCTTGCCCAGTGATAACCATCCCACCTGGCTGGCTAGAGCACAAGGATGTGGTGCTGCTTGGGCCTTGTGTTGCAGGAACCACCAGGACTAGAGATGTTCTGGGGCTTCCAGAAACAGGAATGGAAACCAGGATGGTGTGTACCATAGATATGTGCTACCCATTTTGCTACCTCTCTGGTCCTCTGAAAGTATCTGGTCTATCACCCTGTGTATCCCTTAAGTTTTCCTCAGGAGGAGACTGAGGCTGGAACAGTGTTCTCAAGGTCATTAAGTTCGAGGTCCGGTTCCCCCATTGACTTGTTGCCCCGCCTTAACTCCATGTTGCTGGGCCCCTCTCATGGCCCCAAGAAGGAGAGGAGGAAATACACCATGAGATGCTCCCAGGGATGCATCATAGGTTACATGAGGGGCTGCAGGGCTCTGAGTAGAACTATCACACCTCTGCCTTGTCATCCTGTCTTTCCAAGCACAGATTTCATCCTTCCCAAGCTCTGGAAAAGGTGGCAAACAACCTTTCTTTGCTTTGAAAGAGGAGAATGTTTCTGTCGAGATGGGCCTCTTCTGTCAGATGAGTCCTCTGCTTCCAGATTCTAGCCATGTCTGTTTCTGCCTGCAAACAGGATTTCTGCTGAGGAACTGACTATCCCAGTCCTGTGGGATTTTATTGGAAGAGATGGGGAATCCCTGCCCCTATTAATGAAAATTCCTAAAGGGCTCTCATCTTTTCCTGTGTGGCTCTGGAGTTTACTCCCAGGCCAGCCTGTTTCTCTGCCTGCTGAGCCTGATGGAGGGAGAAAGTACAAGTCCCAAAGCCAGCCAGAACCTGGGCCAATAGAATCTTCAAGCACTGAGAATTACCCTCTCTGTGCAGAGTGGTTTCTGGGTTTTATGGCCATTTTCTAATACAGTGACCAGGAAGCCAGATGGAGTAGAGCACCCAGGAAACACAGCAGCTCCCATTACAGGATAAGAAGTTTAATGGAGGCAGAGTAAAGTGAGGTGGTGAAGAGAAAGCAGAATAGAAGGTTCACCCTTTCCCCATGTTGCATTTTGGCCCTGAGTCCTGAATCTCCAAAGATGAGGGCAGGGGCAAAACTTCTCAAGTCTATTCCTCCCTCTAAACCCACTTTCCTGATCATGTCAAAAACTGCTCATGAATATTCATCAGTGAAACCACCCCATCCATTTAGTGACCCTTTCCCCAACCCCCAAAGGCAGACAGAACCCCTACCCCCACCCCCAAGGAGAGGTTGAGGGAGGAAGCTGAAAGAGCAGAGGTCTTCCAGGCCGAGGTCAGAGGGCACAGCCAGGAAAGGAGCAGCTTTGTTTCCATTCTGGACTGGTGAAAACCAAATCTTTAGGGAACTTTTTTAGCTGCATTTGGACTATTCGACTTCAAAAACAAAAGATTTATTTCCTTTTCTTCCCCCCAACTCCACCCCCATTTGGGTTTTGTCCCTAGAGGCAGTAGTGACATGTGCTGGGCAGAGGCTGTTAAGGGCAACCTCTTTTCCCCAGCCTGAGGAAAAGAAAAGATAGGATCTTAATGAAAAGAGAGGCTGTCAAGTCCATACAAACACCCCAGCATATCCTGGATTTCTCCCAGAAGAGTGGACCAGGAGGTCTCTCCAATACTGTCCACTCCAGTCTGGTTAGTAATGTGTCTTTTCCAAACTACAGCATCTTGCGTGATCCTTGTATTTGTTCTTGTGACTTGGGGTTTATGGATCCCTTTTAAAGATGAAGATGAAGGGGGCCCGGAGAGATAGCACAGTGGCGTTTGCCTTGCAAGCAGCCGATCCAGGACCAAAGGTGGTTGTTCGAATCCCGGTGTCCCATATGGTCCCCCATGCCTGCCAGGAGCTATTTCTGAGCAGACAGCCAGGAGTAACCCCTGAGCACTGCCGGGTGTGGCCCAAAAACAAAACAAAACAAAACAAAAAAAAGGATGAAGATGAAGGAGGAGATGAATGAGGTGATACTTCTAGGGCAGCATCACCAAGTTTTGAGCTGTTGATGAGGCAGCAGTAGCACACGCTTCTGTCTGGAAACACAGTGCTAGAGCAGATGATATGGTTTCATTTGCCTGGATGAGCCTCCTTTGCCAATCTGTCCAAGAAGGTTATCCCCTATCTTCCATCCAATTCTCCTCCCCTGTTCTTTCCTTCTGGCCCTCCATGAGAATGACCCATTAGAAGGATGTCTGGAGCCTGACAGCGCTATGGGAAGAAACCCAGCAGGAGCTCTGTAGCATGTGGCTCAACCAGGAGGAGACAGGGAAGGTGGTAAAGTGTTATGTATGGAGCCCTGGCAGCAATAGTGCTGTAAACCACAGGGCCAAATAGTAAAAGGGAGGGGGGAGCACCTTCTGTAGAAGCAGACTGACGGGTGGGAGGCAAATGAAGAAGAAGGAGTTGGTAGAGAGAAGTGGACACTGGTGAAGGGATTAATGTTGAAACACTGCATGCCTGAAACCCAATCAGGAATAACAATAATTTCATGGTGACTAAATACATTATATTAAGGAAAACCAAACTAAACCAAAACCAAAACCCATCTCTGGAGCGTACTCTTCTTAGGCATGCAGTTCCTAGAGAGGCAGTCAGAGAGATGGGATTGGGGTGACGGAGAGAGAAATACACTCTCTAGATGGAAACTAAATCAACCAAAAGTCATAGACTTTTTTTGACATCAAACCCATCTGAGGAGCCAGAAAAACCTAAAAATGGAGGATTTTAGGCTCAGCAATGATGGACCCTCTTGGAGCAGAAACAAAGGCTATGATAAGAATATCAAAGGAGACCACCAACAGTTCCAAGTCCTCCCACTTGGAAACCACCTTAGCAAAATATTTTGGGATAACTGAGAAAATTGCATAAATTCAATGGGCAGAGGCCAAGGCTCACATTTCTCCATTGGGGGGCAGTAGTCTGCATCTGTGCTAGGGATATGGACTTTCTGGCTTCATAGCATCCATTCTCCCTCTGAGGGATTCACTGTTGTTCTACTTAGAATGTACTTGGCACTCTTTGCTCTGAGGAAGTCTGCCCTCTCTCTCTTTCTCTCCCTTGATTTTCTTTTCTTTATTTTTTTTTCTTTTTGGGGACCACATCTGGCTGTGCTCAGGGGTTACTCCTAGCTCTGTGCTCAGAAATCACTCCTGATAGACACAGTGGACCATATGGGATGCCAGGGATTTACCCAGGGTCGGCCAAGTGCAAGGCAAATGCCTACAAGCTGTGCTATCACTCTTCATCTCCTTCCTGGAATTCTTTTCAGTGAGAATAAATGATCTTCCTAGAAAACCTGCATATAATTTAGGACTGATTTTCTTTTCCTACTAAGAGCATTTTCTCACTCCAGCCTGTGTTTCATGGCTCCCTGAGAAAGCAGGAGGGAGGGGCAGGGATCACTTCCCACACCGGGTAGAGCAAGTGGGGCTCAGGTGGAGTTGGATGACACCTCATAGTGTTGGTGAGATGGTAGGGCTGTACCATGCAGTTGCTCAAAGCAACTTTCATCAATCCAAGACTTCCCCTGACACTTCCCTGGGTGATCATGGTAGGGTGACGTAAGTGTAGACGCCTTCTCCCCACTTCAACATTAGTACAATGTTCAGGGTGGGATTTGCTTCCTAACTGGTCTCAAACACCCCACAGAATGCTTCTAGAATTAATCTGGAAGAACACTATAGGGAACCAGAGGCATATGGGTGTTGAATTGTTGCAAGTATGATCAGGTGTCTAATAGCATCTACTTAGGGGCCAAGTAATGGCTCAGAGGGAGGTTGAGACCAGGATCCCCTGCATCACTGCCACATGTGCCACATATGCATGAGCCTGGCAGCTCTGCTATCTGCAGGCCCCTGTGCCACAGGCCACACCACACCAGTTGCAGCTCCATCACTAGGAGTTTTGTGTCTGTGTGTAAACTGTTGGAGTCTTTAGAATGTGCCCAAATGCTACAAGGAATGAAGTATGACTATCCCATTTCCAGTGGGAACCAACTTCCAGCATGTAGAGACCCCTGGTCATAGCCATGGCCCTGAGATTGAGGGCAGCCAAGGGGAGAACATGAAAAGAAAAGGTGAAGTTCATGTGTATTTGGGGACATGGCACAGTCTACTTTCGGGTGCCTTGATGTTGCTGGTAGGAACAGGACTCTGGGTGGGAGTTGGCATTAAAGGCTGGAGCTCATGTAACTTTGCATGTGTGGGGCACTGCCTGGCACAATGCTGGCACTGCCTGGTTCCCAAAGTTCTGATCTGGAAGTGGCCCCAACTTTGCTGAGTGTGGTCCACATGTGGCAATGAAGCACACTGTGGAGCCTTCGTGGAGAGCCCGGAACTAGGGCAGGGCTCACTCAACGTTTTGCACTTGCAACCTGCTTCCACCTGAGAGATTTTTTTACATAATATCAGGTATCCTAATGCAAATAGGTGTCCAAAAAAGCATTTATGATAACTAATTATATTTTTATTTAATCCATTATTGATGTACTTATTTTTGCTGTTGGGGCCATGCTGGCAGTGCTCAGAACTTTTGGCTCTGTACTCAGGACTCACTCCTGGCAGTACTCATGGGACTAATGGAATCATTGAATCCATATGTTAGTAGCATGCAAAGTAAATGTCCTCCCTGCTGTACAGTATATCTGGTTCCAATGCTTTTATTTTAAAATAACCGTTTCATGACTCCACTTTTTAGTTTTGTGACTTCCAATTCTTTTCCCCAACAAGAAGTTAGACAAGAAGTTAGAAAAGTGTTTCGCCAGAATTTGGGCATGACTTTTTTTTTTTGTTTTTGTTTTTGAGTCACACCCAGCAGTGCTCAGGGGTTACTCTATGCTCAGAAATCTCTCCTGGCAGGCTCGAGGGACCACAGACCTTCTGCATGCAAGGCGAATGCCTTACCTCCATGCTATCTCTCTGGCCCCTGGGCATGGCTTTTTTTTTTTTTAATATTTTTTATTTAAACACCTTGGTTACAAACATGATTGTGGTTGGATTTCAGTCATATCAGATGACACCCCCCCCCATCACCAGTGCAACATTCCCATCACCAATGACCCAAATAGCCCTCCTCCCCTCCCTGCCCCTACCTGTACTCTAGACAGGCTTTCCACTTCCCTCATATATTGTCATTGTTAGGATAGTTCACAATGTGGTTATTTCTCTAACTAAACTCATCACTCTTTGTGGTGAGATTCATGAGGTCGGCTGTAACATCCAGCCCTCCTCTCTTTTGTCTCTGAAAATTGTTGAGAAATGTCTTTCATTTTTCTTACAACCCATAGATGAGTGAGACCATTCTGGGCATGACTTTTTAATGAAGTTCTTTGTAAGCAATAGGTGAGTTAGGCTATCTCAGTTTTAGTTTTCAAGTAGACTCTATGTTGAACTCCAGAACTCAGATGGAAGTGCTCATCTTGCTTCTGTGATATGGGCCCTTGTGGATGCAGGCCAGTGTGGAGCCCATGGTCACCCTATAAGGCCTGAGAAGAGAGAAGCCACCATGAGATCCTTTGTCAGGCTCTGAGGACCTGATGCCTGAGTTTGGGACAAAGCAAATCTCCTTGGTGTGGACACATACCTGTGTTTTCATGTTCCTGGATTTCTGGGCATCTGACATTCATGGGCAAGAGGCATCCAATGGCACCTGGCAGTGCTCTGTGTTTAGGAATAACTTCTGGTGGTGCTTTGGGAGACCCTACTTGACACCACCTGCAAGGTAAGTCCTTAAACCCCTATATTATATCTCTGGCCTTGGAAAATTAATTTCTATCTTGCTTTCCACTCACCATTTCTGTAATAACAGCGATAAAAACAAAGGACATAAATGGCAGTGGACTGGCAGGGTTAAGGTGTCCAGGTAGGGATGCTGACAAGTTGCTTAACTACTTACCCTTTTTACTAAGTAAGCCTAGAAATAGGCCCAACTATATAGATTTCACGTCAGTCAAGATGGGGCTGGAGTGATAGTACAGTGGGTAGAGTACTTGCCTTATATGTACTGACCCACATGTGCCACTTATGGTCCCAAAAGCCTGGTAGGAGTGATCCCTGAGTTCAGAGCTAATAGAAAGCGCCAAGCAGCAAGTGTGACAAAAAAAAAAAAAAAAAAAAAGAGGAGGAATAGTAAAAAGAGGAGGTGGAGGAGGAGGAGCAGGAGATGGAGAAGGAATAGGGAGGACAAAGATGAAAAGAGAAGAAAAAGAAAGGAGAAGGATGATGATGAAGAGTATGAAGAGGAGGAGAAAGAAGGAGAAGGATAAAAAAAGGGGGGGAAGGCAGAGAAGGAGAAGGAGGAGTGGGGGGAGAAGTCACAAAGTAGAGCAGGTAGGGTGCTTATCTTGCACATCTCTGAGCCGGGTTCAAACCCCAACATCCCTTCTCATATAGTTTCCTTTGATAGCAGGAGTAATTCCTGAGTGCAGAGCCAGGGGTAGGCTTGAGCACTGCCAGGGGTGGCCCCCAAACCAGAATAAGAAGAGCTATTACTGCTGAGCTTTGATTCTACCATGGCCTAGAATGAATTTCCTCCTGCCTGACTTTTGGTCAGGACTTGCTTGGTTGTTCTTTTTTCTTTTATTTATTTATTTGTTTGTTTGTTTGTTTTTATTTTTTAAAGAAATGTGGGAAGTTCAGCTAACCTAAAACTTGTGCAACAAATTTTCTCTGTGCCGTGAGAGGACAAGAGGGAGTGTTTGCACACACCTGGTCTGATGCTCTTTGCCAGAACTCGAGGATCTCGGCCTCATGTGCACTCTGGGCCCTGGTTTGAGCCAGGGAGTTGTTTGTAAGCTGCCATGTAGGGAAACTCTCCCATGGCCCAGGAAGCTAAACTGCCATCCCCTCTGCAGGACAGATCCAAGATGGAAAACAAGGCTTAGGGTCCATCTGCCTGAAGTGGGTCTTCAGGGAAGCCAGAAGGCAGCCAAAACAAAACCATAAGCAGGTTGGTTTCTCTCTCACTAGATTCTCAAAGGAGCCTGGGCTCTAAAAAAACCATAAGCACAATGAGAAATGGGAAAAGTTCACTGTTGGGGATAAACTCCAAGAGGAAGCTCCCAGTAGATGGTCATCAGGGACCCAGTGTATGGAGGTCTGTTTATGCCCGAGAAGGTGAGGAAGGCTGGTGTTTAAGTATCTGAATAAAATACACCCACTTAGGCTTTTGCAAACAGTTGGGTGAGACAGTAAATGTAAGATGCTTTTTTCTTGTGGGGAGGGCACACGCAGCAGTGCTCAGGAGTTACTTGGGGGACCATATGACATGCTGGGGATGAAACCCAGGTCAGCCATATGCAAAGCAAACACATTATCTGCAGTGCTTTCGCTCCAGCTTCTGGAAGATTCTTCTCATCCCTCAGTGGCCTGTGCTGATAAGGTCTCTACTCCAGGTGTTCACAGCTGGTCTCTTTCTTGGTGTCACGAGAGCTTCTCTGAAGTGGTGCTCAGGGTGTCCATGGGCCCCAGGGGGCAATTCTTGACCAACCAGAGCTGGTGTCTCAGTACAAGGGCCTGACGATGAGATGCTAGGCATCTCAAAAGGGGTGCTTGGGGGGCCCTACATGACACCTCATGCAAGGCAATTGCTTAAACCCTTGTGTTATATCTCTAGCCTTGGAAAATTAATTTCTATCTTGCTTTCCACTCACCATTTCTGTAATAACAACGACAAGACAAAGGACAGAAATGACAGTGGAACACAAAGTAACTGTATTTACTTTGTGTAAACAAAGGCTAAGGCACCTGTCAGGGCTAAGACATCTGAGTGATGGTTGGAACACCATCAATGTGGGAGAATCATACCTGGCTCTGGTACATGTACCTTGGCTAGTTCCTTTTTGTTTTAATGTCATTTTATTTTTGATTTGGGGGCCATTTCATAGTGGTGCTCAGGGATCACTCCTGGTGGGGTTTGGGGACCATTTATAATGTTAGGAATTTAAAGCAGATTGGCCATATGCCCTGCCCACTGGACTATATTTTAGGCCCTGTTGCTTTTTTAAAGAACCAAGTAGGCATTTATGGGGAAGCTGAGAAAGCAGTCTGGGTTTCTTTCTGGGATGGAGAGATTTTCTTCATGTGATCGTGTCTGGCGCCTCCTCTCTCTCTCCTCTCCCCTTGCCACCCCATTCTTCCAGCAGTGACAACCTCTGCCATTGCTTTTTGGATTGATTCATTATTTGTATTAATAATTAACAAACAAACAATTGTTTAATTAGTCAAATTATTAATATATATTTTTAGTTTGGGGTCACACCCAGTGATTCTCAGAGCTTACTCCTGGCTCTGTGCTCAAGGATCATCCCTGTCAGTGCTCAGGGACCCAGGTCAGCTGTATGCAAGGCCCATGTCCTACCTGCTGTACTAACTCTACAGCCCCAAGGCATTGCCTTTTCGAGGACAGACCACTGGGCCCAGGTGCTTGTGATGAATGTACTCTGGTTAGGTTGATCTTGTCAGTCTCCTTGAAATAGAATTCCTGATGACTTAGAGACAAGGAACCACAGCATGAAAAACATCTCACCATATCTAGAGCCCTTACATAAAGGCAACTGGATTTCTGGATTCCTTTAACTGTGCTAGATCCCGTCCCCACTTCTACTTTCACCTACATGCCAGTGCCCCACTGGAGGCTGGATCTGAGTCCTGCCTTCATCAGATCTGTTCTAGAGAAGAAGGCAAAGAGAAGGGCAGAAAGAGGTGGCCTCCGGTCTTTCCTCCAGCAGGCTGCAGTTGAACCCAGTGGAGCAGAAGACAGGACAGCATGCCAGATGCCTTGTGTTCTAGGAGACCATTAAGAATCCCAGTGTGGGGCTGGACTCATAGCACAGTGGGGAGGGTGCTTGCCTTACACTGCTGACCTGGGTTCAATCCCTAACATCCCATATGACCCCTTGAGCTCTGTTAGGAGTAATGTTTGAATACAGAGCTAGGAGTAAGCCCTGAGTACTGCCAAGTGTAGCACCAAACAAAATAAATAAGAACCCCAGTGCTGGGTATGCAATGGATGTTGTTTTGTGTCAGAAAGTTGTATGTGTTGGGGTGTTGGTGGAGGGGTGTGTGTGTGCTAATGTATTGTGCAGTGCTGGAGGTAATAGGTATGTTTTCCCTCCCTTCCTCCCTTCCTTTCTTCCTTCTTTTCTTCCTTCCTTCCTTTTTTTTTTTTTTTTTTTTGGCCACCCGGTGCCTCTCAGGGGTTATTCTTGGCTCTTCCCTCAGAAATCACTCCTGGTTTGTGGGACCATATGGGATAGGCATATGGGTAGGCAAAAGCCCTGTCGCTGTGCTACCACTCCAGCCTCTCCTTTCTCTTTCTCTTCCTTCCTTTCTCTTCCTTCCTTTCTCTTCCTTCCTTTCCCTCTCTTCCTTCCTTTCCCTCTCTTCCTTCCTTTCCCTTCCTTCCTTCCTTCCGTCTTTTTCTTTCTTTCTTTCTTTCTTTCTTTCTTTCTTTGTTTCTTTCTTTGTTTCTTTCTTTATTTCTTTCTTTCTTTCTTTCTTTCTTTCTTTCTTTCTTTCTTTCTTTCTTTCTTTCTTTCTTTCTTTCTTTCTTTCTTTCTTTCTTCTTTCTTTCTTCCTTCCTTCCTTCCTTTCCTTCTTCTTCCTTCCTTCCTTCCTTCTTTCTTCCTTCTTCTTCTTCTTCTTTCTTTCTTTCTTTCTTTCTTTCTTTCTTTCTTTCTTTCTTTCTTTCTTTCTTTCTTTCTTTCTTTCTTTCTTTCTTTCTTTCTTTCTTCCTTCCTTCCTTCCTTCCTTCCTTCCTTCCTTCTTCCTTCCTTCCTTCCTTCCTTCCTTCCTTCCTTCCTTCCTTCCTTCCTTCCTTCCTTCCTTCCTTCCTTCCTTCCTTCTTTCTTTCTTTCTTTCTTTCTTTCTTTCTTTCTTTCTTTCTTTCTTTCTTTCTTTCTTTCTTTCTTTCTTTCTTTCTTTCTTTCTTTCTCCTTTCCTCCTTCCTTTCCTCCTTCCTTCCTTCCTTCCTTCCTCCTTCCTTCCTTCCTTCCTTCCTTCCTTCCTTCCTTCCTTCCTTCCTTCCTTCCTTCCTTCCTTCCTTCCTTCCTTCCTTCCTTCCTTCCTTCCTTCCTTCCTTCCTCCTCCTCCTTCTCTTCTTTCTTTCTTTCTTTCTTTCTTTCTTTCTTTCTTTCTTTCTTTCTTTCTTTCTTTCTTTCTTTCTTTCTTTCTTTCTTTCTTTCTTTCTTTCTTTCTTTCTTTCTTTCTTTCTTTCTTTCTTCTTTCTTTCTTTCTTTCTTTCTTTCTTACTTTCTCTCTCTCTCACCTGGCAGCATTCAGATTACTCCTGGCTCTGCACTCAGAAATCATGCCTGACAGGCTCAGGGGACCAGGAATGTCGAGGACTGAACCTGGGTCTGACCTGGGTCTATAGTATGCAAGCTAAATACTCTACAACTGTGCTATCACTCTGGCCCCTGTTTGTTTGTTTCCCCAGACCTCCTGTATTTAAGCAACATTTGATCATTGAACTCCAGCCCATGCCCAGGAAATGAAGGTTTTGTCTCCAACTTGCTCTGTACAGTCAGGTAGAGGGGCCAGAGAGATAGCATGGAGGTAGGGCGTTTGTTTGCATGCCATATGGTCCCCCGAGCCTGCCAAGAGAGATTTCTGAGTGTGGAGGTAGGAATAATCCTGAGCGATACTGGGTGTGACCCCCCCCAAATGTACAGTCAGGTAGAGAGCCAGGTGCCCCTTGTCTATCTTCATATACTACTCAATTATAATAAAATATAGCTTATGCTTATGGTGCATCAGACACAGTTTTAATTTCTCAATAGTATCTCATTTAGTTCTTACCTAACCCTATGAAGTGGTGCCTTTACCTCTGTATCTGAGGCAGAGAGATGAAGTAATGAACTCAAACTAGCACAATCCAGAGGAAGTGAGCATGTGGATCCTGAGGGCTTGCTTGCCTGTGCCATCAGATTGGCACCTCTGATTTCTCTCCCTGGGGACTGACTGCAGAATTTCAATCTCTTCTGTCCCTGAGATGATTGTAGCTGATGAACCTTATGACTGAGGCCATAAAAGTTTCAGCTGGTTATTTTTTGTTTTGTTTTTAGTCTGTAGATCTCATCAGTGGGATTGCCAGATCTAATACTTGGCTGTCTCCTTGGATGGGATGTTAGCGTTAGAGCATCTTCTATTGTCAGACTAAAGGAACTAGGTCCAGTTAGGCTCTGACTGGAGGACAAAGAAAACTATCTTCTCCTGCTGGCTGATGGGATCATCATCTTTCTCCCCAGGAACCAGTTTCTTTGCATCTTGAATGTTAAAAGAGAAGAGTCATGCCATTAACAATAAAGTTAAAAAAAAAAAAAAAACAAAAAAAAAACAGCTATCTTTGTCTCCTTAGCTGTGTTGTCAGAAAGTCTGGGTTAAATGAGTACATTCCTTGCATGTTAAGGAAAATGAAACAGTAACTGGGCTGGCTCTTTGCTTATTTGACAGTTTGCTGTGGGGAGAGGACTTAGGACAATGCTCTCTGGGGTGTCAGAGATGTATATTTAAAAAAAAAAGATGTCAAAAGGTAAAGAGATTCTTAGTTGGGGGTAGAAGGAAGAAGGAAGAAAATGGTGTAATGAGATGAAATCAGCCTGCAAGAACCAGAAAAACAAACTCACATTTCTAAGTGCTGTGGAATTCACAGAGCCCAGACAAGACAATGGGTTTATTTACAGGTGTCCTGTGTGTGTGTGTGTGTGTGTGTGTGTGTGTGTGTGTGTGTGTTGGTGTAGGGGGGGGGGTTGGTGGTGATGAGGGGGTGGAGCAAGCTTTTGGCTCCAAGAATTTTCCTTGATTAGAAAGTGAATTTCTTGGCTGGAACTGGAATCTGGCTCCCTTAGGATTCCTTAAGGACAGAAGAATTTCCCTTGGGCGCATAGACAAAAGAGTCTTGTGTTGGTTGGGGGAGCCCAGAGACATCCTCTCCAGACCCCATTTGGGAGAAACTTCCCCTCCCCCCTGAAGCTCACTCAGGGGTACTCTTGGACCTTCTACGACTTCACTGGGCCACGTTTGACAGGGAGAGCCTTTAGAGAGGCCATTAGGAATCTCAGAGGCCTAAAATGGAGCCCCACGACCAGTTTGAAACCACCACTGATCTGTTTAGAGCAAAGGAATATAACTCAGAAACAGATGTAGAAGACAATAAAAACAAACCTATCCCTGAAAAACAACGTTCTCTGAAAGCTTAGGCCAGAGACAAAAGTTCACAGCAGAAATAGGGGGACAGTGCTAAGTCTGTTCCCCAGAGTGATCTGTAAGCTTCTCTTCTGTGCTTGAAGAGGGGAGGATGGATATCTTCGGGCTTTTAAAAGGTGAAATAAATAAATATTTATTATTTGGAAGGGGCCACATTTAACAATGCTCAGGGACAATTCCTGGCTCTGTGCTCAGGAGCGAGCCCTGTTAGTTCTGATGGGGGCATATGTGGTGCCTGCAATTTGAACTCAGGTTGGTCACATGCCAGGCAAGCACCTTATATGTCTCTTTGGCCCATCCAGACTCTTTAAGAAGCCTGAAACATAGCCGTATTCCTGTTCCCCTCACCTGAAGACTGAGTTTGAGTAGAATAAAAAACGTCCTATCGGGGCCAGAGAGATAGCATGGAGGTAAGGCGTTTGCCTCCCATGAAGAAGGACGGTGGTTCGAATCCCGGCATCCCATATGGTCCCCCGTGCCTGCCGGGGGCGATTTCTGAGTGCATAGACAGGAGTAACCCCTGAGTGCTGATGGGTGTGACCCAAAAACCAAAACACACAAACGAACAAAACAAAACAAAAAAAATGTCATATCAAATACCGAGAATTTTTTTTTTTTTTTTTTTTTTTTTTTTTGGTTTTTGGGCCACACCCTGCGGTGCTCAGGGGTTACTCCTGGCTGTCTGCTCAGAAATAGCTCCTGGCAGGCACGGGGGACCATATGGGACACCGGGATTCGAACCAACCACCTTTGGTCCTGGATCGGCTGCTTGCAAGGCAAACGCCGCTGTGCTATCTCTCCGGGCCCCAAATACCGAGAATTTGGAAAAGATATTTGCAATCACCGACCTGATTCCTGAAGTGCACGTGTCCTTGGTAATGAAGTCTACTATCCAAGAATGAAGGTATATTTAGAGTTTGGGGTATCCAACAGGCCATTTTCTATTCCAGGAAACTGTCCCATTCACCAATACCCCCAATCTGAGGCCTGAAGAAGAGTCTCAAGTCTCTTTCCTGAGTGACTGCTCAATGCAGAGGTTGACCTGAGATGGCCACATGGGCCGTGGAGGACACTGCTGCTTTCCTATGTCATAGAACCTCAGAATCCCAGAGTTTGGAGACTAGAGAAGTCTAGATTATTGCTTCTTGAATCACAAACTTTAGCATAAAGCCAACCCAAGCTCCTGGACTGCTTTCTTGCCATCTCCCCTCATAGCCCAGTATCATCTCCTACAACTTTCCAAAAATCCCTTGTTGTTCTTGTTTGTTTTTGTTTTCCTTCAGCCAGGTTGTCCTCCTAATTATTCTTGGAACACACAAACAATCATCCAACCTCAGAACATTTGCACTGGCTGTTCCCCTTTCATGCAACTCTTTTTCAAGCGAATCACATGCTAACTCTTTGAGTCTGTTCAAATGTCACTTCCTCAAAGAGGTGGACTGTGGCCACACTATCTAAAACTTCGATTGTGTCTCCCTATCCTCTGAGTGTGTAGAGATCTATGCTGTTACAAACACTTAAAAGAATCTAGGCATACAGTCCACTCTCAGTGCAGATCCTCTGAAAGCAAGAACTTCACTAGGATGCTTTTTGGTAGAAAGGGTGTGTGTGTGTTCATAATTAGCATCTGGGGATGCTGAGACATGGACATGAGTCAGGATTCTATAGTTAGGAAATGCCGTGGCAGTTGAGATCTTGGTCCCAGCCACCAATTAGTTCTATGACTTTGGGCAACTTCAGTATCCTCATCTTCTCATTCATGAGATGAGCATCAGTTTCTCTCTCCTACAGTGAATCAGAACAATTAGGCATTATATTGGTCACCCCATGAACAGTATGAAATAAAGACTCGCCAGAAACAGCACTTTAACACTGTATCTGAATATTTCTCTTCCTAGCATTTGGAAGGTGGGCCGGTGGCTTTGTATTTACTCATTTTCTTCTTCTTTTTTTTGCTTATATTTGTTCTATGGTCAGAAACCATTCCTGATGGCATTGAACCTGGGCCTCCCACATGCAAAGCAAATATTCCAGTCCTTTGTGCCCTCCCATCAGTTCCAGTCACACTCTTTTTTTGGGGGGCGGGCACATCCGGTGACTCCAGGAGTGACTCCAGGATTTACTCCTGGCTATGCACTCAGAAATTACTCCTGGCTTGAGGGACCATATGGGATGCTGGGCGATCGAACCATGGTCCATCTTAGGTTAGTGCATGCAAGGCAAATGCCCTACTGTTTGTGCCACCACTTAGAGCCCCCAGTCACACTCTTTTTTTTGGGGAGGGGTCACACCTGGCAGCGCTCAGGGGTTACTCCTGGCTCTATGCTCAGAAATCGCCCCTGGCAGGCACGAGGGACCATATGGGATGTCGGGGTTCGAACCACTGACCTTCTGCATGAAAGGCAAACAAACGCCTTACCTCCATGCTATCTCTTGGGCCCCCCAGTCACATTCTTAATTGCTTTACACTCAAGTGTCTAGCAACAACCTGGGGACAGTCTCTCAGATGTTGTCATATTACTCAGGCATTTTAATTTTAGAGCCATGTGTGAAGAGATGGTGATTGTTTTGATCAAATCAGCAGGCCCTTTTAATGTCATACTGAGACCAGCACCCTGAGAAGCCTAATGTGAAATCCCAGCCTCAAGCAATATTGTTTGGGCTACGCCCAGAAGGTCCTTGTCATGATCCCAAGATTCATAATGTTGGGTCCGGAGTCAAAAAAACAAGGCCACACAATTGAAATGAAGCAAAGCAAGACTTTATTACGTCAACCAACAGCTCCAAACAGACTGGCCAGCCCCACCTCCCAGAGAGATGACCTTGCCCAGGGTCACAAGCCAGGTTCTATAGGGCTAGAAGCAAGAAGTCTTGCCCTTTAAGTTGATTGGCTGTTGTTTAGGGTATTTTATCATGTCTTTTTATGGCTAGATGTCTAGATCAGTATATAGTGGCTTATAGGGCCTTGGGGTCTGTGTCATTATTGTTGGAATAGAAACTTAGCCCTTAAATAGAAACTTAGCCTAGTTAGCCTTAAATGGAAACTTAACATTGGTTAGACAAAATGGAGTCCTTTCTGCTCTAGACTTCTCAATAAACAGTGACTGGGGGACTGGAGCTAAAATATAGCAGGTAAGGCACTTGCCAAGTACATGGCTGACTTGGGTTTGATCTGACATCCAAAGACTAATGAGAGTGATCCTTGAGTGCAGATCCAAGACAGCCCTGAGCACCACTATATGTGGCCTGAAAAACAAACAAACAAACAAACAAACAAACAAACAAACAAAACAGAACAAAGCTTGGGGACCTGGACAGGCGGTGACCTGCACCTTTCACAGTTCTTAACCCACTAGGTACTGAGACCAACGTCCTGCCACAATAGACCACCACCCAGCTCCCAAACTGAAAGGACACCCTCTCAGTCCCACATCCCGTACCTCATCAAGAAACTACAACCATCACTTCTAATGACTCATGCTTTGTGGTCCTTTTTACCCTCCCAATTGTGGACTGTGCATGTTACCAATTCAGACCCAGCAGGACCTCCAGCCCAAGGACACTACCTGATCCCTTATGGCTGCAAATCATTCCTCAAACTCAACAAGACATGATGTGTGATAAAAATATACCCTGGATTTCACCCCACACAAGAATATCTCAAAAGACTTAATGGAGAAGCCCAATTTCCTTTATATGTTTAATGCCTATATAATAGTAACTCCTAGTCTGTTTATTCCCAAATGTAAGTTAGCCTCTTAAACAGCTATTTTTCTCTTAAATCCTTTTTAAAATTTATTTTTATTTATCTCTTCTATTATATAAATATATATTGATATTTTTCTTTTTCCTCTTTAACTTCACCTGTTTTGGTACTGCTTTGTATGAAAACCAACTAGAAAAAGTCTTGCCTGGGATAAAAGCTCAGGTCAAAACCAGGGAACAGAGATTGTGTAGCCTATCACTCTTACCTCCAAATGCACCAGCAATATAATATGACGCCATCCCCTTTTGCATAGGCACTGTAAATAAGGGGAAATATTATGCATAGAAACAAGCTCTTATCTACTAGGAATAAGAAACCTTACATTTTATAATACAGGGACACCTCCCACCCTGAGCATGTGTCATGTGGTCCCAAACTAGACTCAATGTGATTGGACAGCGACCGTCCAACCCAGAACCCCAGTTCCCAGTCGCAAAACCTACACATTCCAGCAACAACAGCAGGAAACAAACTCCTCCCTGGGAAACTCCTAATACCGCTCTGGCACCAACCTGCACCAGTTTTGATATGGCATCCTGATGTGAGGAAACGGCAACAACTTGATCTAAGAGAGAGTTGCCATATTTCATCACCTAATGATATGATAAAACCAGAAGACAAGTTAGCCTTTGCTCTTTGCAACAACCAAAATCGCTAACTACAGAAAACTGACTTTGACAAACAAGGTCTGGGCAAAACCTATCACAGGACCAATGAGAAAGGTCCTAGCTTAGGCCTCGGTCTAGAATTTGTACAAAAACCAAGATCTCTAATTCCAGAGGTCTGACTTTGACAATTGCGACTGAGCAGAACTTCTGAAGCCACACTGAAAGACTATCCGAGGCCTTTGTTCAAGGACCTGAGCAAAAACCAAGACCACTAATTGCAGAAAACTGATTACAACAACAGTGATGGAACAGAACTTCTAGAACCGTAAAGAAAATTTCTCTCCTAGCTTTTGTCCCATGACCTATGCAAATACCAAGAGGCCTGTTATTATCATCCACAACTGAGCAGAAAGTTTTCTGGCACCATAAAAAGATTGTGGGTGTGAAAATGAGCGTGTATAGAGCCTGTAATAGTTCCCATGGCAGTGTGATTCAAGGATGGAGAAACCCTGTATCTCTTAGGCCAAGGGAATTCCCTTTCTAATTTTCCCAATACTTACTGTGCCTTTGCAAAAAAAACAAAAAAAGAAGAAGAAGAAACACAAACCTTTTAAAGTAGTTGCTTGCTGGTTTGGGACTTTTTGACTGTTTGCTTCTGTTTTGTTGTTGTTGTTTTATCTTTTTTTTGTGTGTGTTGTTTTTGCTTTTTGTTTTCTGTTCTTTTGGGTATTTTTTTTTCTTTTATAGTTGCTAGATTTTGTTTTTGTTTATTCTTTGCTATTTTTTGTATTTTTGTGGTTATGGTTTTGTTGTTTTTGTTTTGTTTTTCTTGTTTTGTGTTGTTTTGTTACCTTTTTCTTTTATTTCCCCTTCTTCTAAATTAATTTTTTTGTTTGTTTGTTTTTGTTTTTGGGCCACACCCAACATTGCTCAGGGGTTACTCCTGGCTGTCTGCTCAGAAATAGCTCCTGGCAGGCATGGGGGACCATATGGGACACGGGGATTCGAACCAACCACCTTAGGTCCTGGATTGGCTGATTGCAAGGCAGATGCCGCTGTGCTATCTCTCTGGGCCCCTAAATTAATTTTTATAACACCTAGATGATTCCTCCTAGTTACTTTTTTTCATTAAAAATTTTTTTGGGTGTGCATGTGCTTGTTTGTTTGTTTTCATTTTCCCTTTTCATTTCTTATACCTCCAACTGAATCACATTACTGGAATCATCTTGCTCACCCTCATAATATGAGGGGAATAAATGGATGGTACCAAGACCAAACAGTCATATATATAAACATTTAGTGGAAATAAAAAATGATCAGACTTGAGCATCAAACCCAGAGTCAACAACAGAACCAATACCCAATCAACAACAACAAGCTGTACAAGTGGGGATCAGCTATGCTAGTATCCTGGAGGATAAAGGAGGGAGAAGTGGGATGCATGCTGGGAAAAGGGGTAGAGGAAGGACAACACTGGTGGTGATGGAATGCCCCTAATTCATTGTCACTATGTAACTTAAATATTACTGTGAAAGATTTGCAACTCACTTTGGCCACAATAAAAATAAGAAAAAGAGGGGCCAGAGATATAGCATGTAGGTGAGGTGTTTGCCTTGCATGCAGAAGGACGATGGTTCGAATCCCGGCATCCCATATGTCCCCTGAGCTTGCTTGCCAGGAGTGATTTCTGAGCATAGAGCCAGGAGTAACCCCTGAGTGCTGCCAGGTGTGACCCCCAATACCAAAAAAAAAATAAAAATAAAAAATAAAAATAAACATAAAAAAGAGAGATTTAAAAAAAAGAACAAAGCAAAAGATAAAATTTTAAAATAAAATAACTTTACCAAAAACTAAAACAACAAAAACAAATAAACCAAAAAATAAACAAAGTTCCAAAACAATACCCCTCCCAAAAAAAACTAAACAAGTAAAAAACAGACATTGAATCAGAGCCATCAGAATAACCCTTTCTTAGAAAAACTTTATTTCTTTTTTTATTATTTTTATTTTGACCAAAGTGGATTACAAATCTTTCATAGTAATCTTTTAGGTACGTAGTGATATTGAATCAGGGGCACTCCCACCACCAATGTTGTCCTCCCTCCACCCCTGTTCCCAGCATGCATTCCACATCCCCCTCCTCTACCACCCGAGTTGCTAATATAAGTGGTCCCCTCTGTGTCTAGCATGTCTGATCACCCTTTTATAGGAAAACTTTATTTCTGAAGTGATAAGTTGGTCCAACTAGAATGAAATGAAACTTAAAAAAAATAACAGCAACTTAATGGACTATAAATTTTATGTGATGATGAAGGCACTGGTTAGACTAGTAACTGACAAAGATCTGACAGCAAGAAATGGACAATAGTCCCAATGAGAATTAATTCTTTGGGTCTAAATAACTTTTCAAGAAGGAGTTTAATGGACATTTCTCCCAAGATATACCCCAAAGCCAGAAGAAAGTCTACTTTTTTGGGGGGGGGGGGCGTGGAATCCACTTACTCTGCTATTTGACTGCTGAGATTTTATCTTTTTTGTTTTTTTTGTTTTTTTTTTTGTTTTTTGGGCCACACCCGGCGGTGCTCAGGGGAGACTCCTGGCTGTCTGCTCAGAAATAGCTCCTGGCAGGCACGGGGGACCATATGGGACACCGGGATTCGAACCAACCACCTTTGGTCCTGGATCGGCTGCTTGCAAGGCAAACACCGCTGTGCTATCTCTCTGGGCCCGACTGCTGAGATTTTAGATCTTGTTTTTCAGATTGTCTTTGGGGTTCTAGAAATGCTCCTGTGGCCAGTTCCTGACAAGAGTGTGCACACTGGGGGCATGGTAAATAGAAAATTCCTCTGCAGGAACAGGAGTGATCCAGTGACTGCAACAGGGGCAGAAGGTGGTTAACTGCAGGGGATCAGATTTGCAGCCATGATATATGGTTACTGTGAGACTCTCACAAAGCTGCTGTGATCCTGAGAAGTGCTGGATAAAGATGCTTGTCTGGCCTCACTCAGGGCTCAGCCTTTTCCTTTTTCTCAGCGTCTTCTCCCTTCATCCCTTCCAGGTGCTGCCTGGTTTCTTCCAGAAAGGTCAGTTTGCAACACTGGTACCAGTTTGAGGATTGGCAAGAGGGGTCAGAGAGATAGTATGGTGGGTAGGATACTTGCTTAACAGGTGACTGACCTAGGTTCAATTATTGGCATCCCAGATGGTCACCCAAATACTACCAGGAATAAGCCCTGATCACGGAACCATGAGTAATCCCTGAGCACAGAGCCATGAGTAAGTTTGTGTGGCCTGACAACAACCAGGATTGGCTGACCTGTTTCTCAAGATTAACACAGTTTTAACTCTCCTTCATACAAGAGCACAAAGGCCTGAAGTGAATGCCTGGCGTACACCAGGCACTAGGTATGGGGACAGGACCTGTGTCCTCTCACAGTTAGTGTTTGCCCAGGATCCCACTTTATACCCTGAGGAGCAATCTAAGGGGGCTCCAGCATGGGGTTCCCAGTGCAGATTGAGTCTCAGAATTTGCAGAAATCCTCAGGCCCGGTGTGTGGTGGTGGTGGTGGGGAGGAGGGCACATAGAGGGTTCCTTCCAGGTCTGGTGGAAAACCCCAGATTGTCCTGCTTTTGTGCCTGATCTTTGGCTCCATGTGCAGGAGAATGGGTCAGTGGCAGGTGGCCTGGGGTGGGTATGAATAGCTCTAATTGTCTCCTTGTCAAAAGGATGAGCCAGAAAATAGGGGGCCCTGGTGGAGGGGTGGGGGTGGGGTGCAGAGCTCAGTGAATTAGCCAATTCTATTGATTCCATATGGCTACATGAGCTGATTTCTCTGCCTGCTTCCTAGGACCTGAGGATGGGGGGTGTTGTGGGGTGTAGGACTAGGCTGCACTCCCCAGCTCAGTCATCTCAGCCTTTGTTTACCTGTCTCTGCTGGCCTGGGATGTCTGATTTTGGGACAGGCTGTACTGCATCTGCTGGTAAGAAAAAGAAGAGATAGAAATCTTAGGGCCTATGATGCCTCTGAGCTAGGTGGCCCCATCTGTAAAATGGGAATGCTTCTAAGGAGGCCCACACGCCAGAAACTCACACCGGGACCTCCTGGTCTGCTTGATACTCTCACAAGCAGGCAGCTGTGGTCCCCACACCCCAGGACCATCTTTGGTTTTGCTTTCTGAGACTTTAGTCACTTGAGTTTATCCACCATCTCACAAATTACCTGTAAGGGGATGCTTAGAAAGAAACCACATTCTCCTTCCCTTTCCTAACAGCTTACTGTTATAATAGTTATTTTTTGTTTTGGGGCCACACCAAGTTGTGCTCAGGGCTTACTCCTGGCTCAACAGTCAGGAATAATTTCAGGAGGGTTCAGGAAACCATATTGGGTGCAGGGGATCAAGCCCAGGTTGGCCATGTGCCTGGCAACTGCACTACTCACTGTACTATCTCTCTGGTCCATTTTTATTTGTTTTTGATTTGTTTTGTTCGTTTTGGCAGTGCTCAGGGGTTACTCCTGACTTTGTACCCATTTCTGGCGGTGCTTGGGGGACCAATTAGGATGGTCAGCCTTGTGCAAGGCAATCATCTTACTTGGAGGAGTGTCTTGAAACATAGTTAAAGGGGGCATTAGTGAATGTGTCTGACTGTTGGCGGAGGCCCCAGCATATACATCACCTAACTCAGGTGACTAAGCGTGTGACCATAGGCACGCACCTCCCTTCCCTCTGCTCACTCTCCAGAGGTGCCTCGGGGAAGCAGGCCAGACCCTCCCTGCCTCCCAGGGACGGAGGATTAATGAGATCCTGGACTGCTCTGGAGAAGGAAGGTGTCAGGAGCATGCAAGGGGTAATTATTCTCTTGTAACTACATGAATGTTTATACTGTGATACCCTGGCAGTTTGGAGGGGCTTTGTCAAGCACGCTGTCTCCAGGGAGAAGCCAGCTGAGGGGTGGGGATCACAGACCGTGCCCCAATCTCTAAGCACTCTGGAGCTTCTAGGAGGCTCCGCCCATTCCTGGTGCCAGGAGTTGTATGGGAGCCTGGAGGCTGTAGGAAAGCAGTAATTGCTTTGGGGGTGTGAAACCCAGGCTCTAAGGGCTGTGTAGAGCCTGTTGGTAGGAATGGAAGTAAAGACATGACACAGCAATTTGTGGCTAAGGTTTTGGAGTTGGGGTTAGTAAATGGTCTTGTACAGTGCACCCTCTCAGTTGTCATCACTGGGACCCTGGGTTCTGAACAAGGAGGAATGCCATTTTGTAAGGCTTCTCTCTCTCTCAAGCTTAAGTTTTCACTAAGACTGCCTCAAACTACCTGGCCATACCAGGTTGCCTATCTAGAAAGGGCACAGAGAAGTGGGAAGTGTTTGGAAGGTACCTTAGACAACAGCCAATCATTTTAAAGATCATCAGAAGCTAGAACCTATCTATAGCCCCTCCCTATATAATCTGACTTGTGACCTTGGTTGTGGTTATCACCTCTGGGAGACAGCCCTGGCCAGTTAGTAAGGAGCTTGTGGCTGATGAAATAAAGTTTTGTTTTGCTTTACTCAATTGTGTGGTCTCGTCCTTCAGACTCTGGACCCTAAAAATCACCACCAATATCATCTATATTGTTACGAGCAGAGGGCAATGTTCTGAGCTCAGCATTTCTGGCGTGGGCTGCTTTTGAGTTTAGACTTGAAAACAGTCATTCCTCGTAACTTCCAAAATTCTTTCCCCCAGAAATAGTATGCCAGGGTTGGGGAGGAAGGTACCGGTAAATAGATGTGAGTCACACCCGTTGCCCTCATTCCCATCCTCTTCCCCCACCCAGCAGCTTTGTGGAGTAAGGAAGATTGGGAGTGAAGGAGAAAAAGAAAAGGAAGGAAAAGGGATTCAGAACGTTCTGTATTTATCAGAAATGTGGATGAGCATGAAGGGCCAGATCCCAGAATTGCATAGTGGAGAATAAACCTTAAGCATCAGTAGCTGTGGCCCAGACACAAAAACAAAAATAGGGTCTGTGGGTGCCTATTCTGAGGTCATTTTTGAGCTACATTAGGTGGTATTCAGGGCTTCTTCTTGGCTTGTCTCCTTGCAGGGCTTGGGAGACCATATGTGGTGCCCAGGGTCAAACCTAGTTTGGCTGGGAGCAAGGCAAGAACTTTACACACTGTACTATCTTTCCAGTCACCTTCTGAGGTCTTTGAATAGGGCTAGGAGAAAGGAGCCACAAATTTGGGGTAATCACAAATTTGGTGGTGGTGGTGAAGATCATATATATGAAGCACTTATTCAAAGCACTCAGTGAGTTCTAAGGCTGTTTAACAAAAGTGTTCAAACACTGGAAAAAATGAGTCATTGTGCTTCCATGATTTGATGGAAACATCCCCCACAGACAGGGAGTCCTTTGCTTCTATGCTCCCCAGAGCCTTCCAGTTCTGTGTGGGCTGGGTGTGAACTGTTGGAGCTACCTCTACCATGGGAACCCCATTATATGTGTGTAGGGTGCCCAGGAATCAACTGCAGATGATGATTGGGTCATTCTGGTGACCTGGGTTGAGAAATAGGGTCTTTTTTCTTTTTTGGGGGGGCTTTTATATTCATTTTTGGGCCATACTCAGTGGTTCTTAGGGTTTATTCTTGGCTCTGCACTCAGGGATCACTTGTGGGGTACTGTGGATTGAATATAGATTAGCCAGGTGCAAGGTAAATGCCCTAATTGCTTTCTGGTTCCAGAAATGGTCCTTAACCCAATGGATGTGAGCCATGAGGAGGCCTCTAGAAAATAGTGAGTAGCAGCTGCCTGTCTGTTCTGAACAGGAAACATTCTGAAGACAGAGCCTAATGGACTCAGAGAATCCCCCTTCCCTGAGTCTACAGAGACTGTCTCCACACTTGGAAAGATAAAGCTATAGGACTTTCTGTACAGGGGACCATAAGGTAGGAGATGGCAGAAAAAGGTGAGCAAGGAACCATAAGGTGGGAGATGGCAGAAAATGGTGAGCAAAAGGGACACAATTCATTTTATAGAGTATCTTGTCTTCCCTGAAAGAAACTAAAAGTAGGAGTGTGATGAAGAGAGTAATGACTTCCCAAGGACCCCTAATGCCTAGATCCCAGGAAAATGTCTTATTTAATGGAATGAGAAAATTAAAGTTGTAAATCAGCTGGCTGTAAGATCATGAGATCATTCTAAGGGGGTCCAGGGAGTTCCGTGGAATCACAAAAGTTCTTATAAGTCAACTACGAAGGCAGTGTAGTCAGAGGAGTGGAGACACAACACAAGGAAAACACATACAGCTGGCTGGGAGGATGGAAGCTGGGGCAAACAGCCAAAGCATGCGGGCAGTAACCACAAAGTTATGGCAGTAACCCTCCCTTTGCAACTTCCAGAAGGAAATGTTGCTCTGCTCTGGCTTTAGTTTGAGGTCATAAGACCCATGTCTTACATCTGATCTACAGAATAAGAAGAAAATTCATGTGTGTTGTTTGAAGCCGACAAAGTGTGGTAATGGGTCACTTAGGTAAGAGGAAGCTTACTCTAGAGATGATTGACAGGGTGGGCAGGAGTGAAAAGAGGGAAGTCTTCAAGTGACTGTAATCTGTAGAAAGACAACTGGGTGCTTGACTTGGCTGGGTTAAGTCATATCCTCGAGGGCCTTAGGCAAGACCTGGAAGTGAGGAAGGGGAGTAGGAAGAAACAGAGAAGGTTCAAGAGGCAAGAAAGAGGCATGTTTGCACTCAGTCTCCATTTTGAAGCACCACCTGGGCCCAAGTAATGGTGTCTAGCCTGCTCCAGGGGCTGGAGCAGTGCCGAAGCTGGAACGGTCTTCGCCTCACATTCCCTTCCAGGACCTCACACTGCCTGGCCTGCACTGAGAATTGTTGATCTTAGCTCAGATCCTTGTGCACAGCTTGTTTCCAGGGAACCATCCACATCTGTGACCTGTTGGCTGGAAGCAAAGGGAGTCGATCTCCTTCCATGAGGATAAACCAGGAATTCAGGGAAGACTCTTGAGGAGGGAGGGGTTGTGCAAAAGGAATTCTGTGCTCTGTGATCCTCTTGTGGAGAAGGGGTAGAGGGCTTGAGAAACCATATTGCTCCCTTCCTCCACCCGCTCCTCAAGTTCCTCCATTCTCCCTTGAGTATTGGTCTGTGGGGCATTCTTGAGCAGAGACCAAGGTTTGGATTATTCTCCGAAAACTGGAAGTCTTTGTGTTAGTTTGTCATAATAAAATGACCCACATCAGGAGGTATGAGCAATAAGAACTGATTTGATTATAGTTTGGAGTCTGGGCCTCCAAGATCCTGGTGTCTGCAGGTTTACTTTCCTCAGGTCTCTTTGACTTGTAGGTGGCCATCTTGGCCATCTTTTCCATATCTCTCCTCAGGCTTTTTCTGGTAAATACACATGCCTGAGGTCTCTCCCACTTCTTATAAAAACACTAACTTGAACTAGGACCTATAGCAAAGGCCTTATTTTTACTAACTACCTCTTTTAATTTTTGTTTTCTTGAAATAAACTTGGCAGTGCTCAGAGACTATTTCTGGCTCTGTATTCAAGCATGGGTCTGGTAGTATTCAAAGAATTCTATGTGGTTTCGGGGATTGAAACCAGAAGGTATGAATGCAAGGCAAATGCCTTAACCCCTGTACTATCTCTCTGGTCCTCTTAATCCCCTCATTTAAAGCCCTGTCTCCAAATGCAGTTTAGAGCTCTTCTGAGTACATTATAAGCTATTGGAGACTGTTTGAGTTCCTGCTTTAGAAAGGTGGGTGGGGTCTTGGACCCAAAGCGTCTCCATAACACAACCAGGTGATGAAGAGAAGTCATGTTCAAGTCAAGTGGTCCCTCTACCTGTGTGAACTCAGGGAAAATCTACTTAGTCTTTCTGCACCTTATTTTCCATCAACATACAATGGGTTTAAAAATATTGACCTCAAAAAATTTTTATGAGGATTAAAAAGGGTGAGACTGTGACTGACTGGCACAGTGCCAAGCATATAGGCAGTTAGTTCCTGATGCCCGAAGCTTGACAATTATTATTTTTTCAAATTCATTGCTTTATTTAAGCACCATTTTACAAAACTGTTCATTGTTGGGTTTCAGTCATAGAGTGTATAACATCCTTCACCAGTTCACCCTTCCCACCATTTATGTCTCCCATTTACCTCTCACACTCCACACCCTTACCCCCCACCTGTCTTTGGGGCAGGGAATTTGCTTCTCTCTCTCTCTCTCTCTCTCTCTCTCTCTCTCTCTCTCTCTCTCTCTCCCCCCCACTCTCCCCCACTCTCTCTCTCTCTCTTTCCTTTTCTGTTTTGACCTCGTGTTTTGTCACTATTGTTAATAGTGCCTTGCATGCCACTTTCTCCTCTTTCAGCACCAAGTTCTTGTCCACAGTTCTTTTTTTTTTTTTTTTTTTTTTTTTTGTAGCTTTTGGGTCACACCCGGCAGTGCTCAGGGGTTATTCCTGGCTCCATGCTCAGAAATTGCTCCTGGCAGGCACGGGGGACCATATGGGACGCTGGGATTCGAACCGATGACCTTCTGCATGAAAGGCAAACGCCTTACCTCCATGCTATCTCTCCGGCCCCACACAGTGATCAGTTCTAAATATCATTGTCTTAATAAACTCTTCTATACTCTAACTGCATTCACCGCTCTTTGGGGCAAGCTTCCTACTCAAGGCTGGACCTCTGGATCCTTATCTTTATTATATCTGGATATTATTTTTATATTTTCTATTGTTTTTAATATCCCATAAATGAGTGATATTATTCTATGTCTATTTCTTTCCCTCAGATTCATTTCACTCAGCATAAAAATCTCCATATAAGCAAATTTCATGACTTCATTTTTCTTGATAGCTTCATAGTATTCCATTGTGTAGAGGTACCATAGTTCCTTTAGCCATTCATCTGTTATCAGATACCTGCATTGTTTCCAGATTCTGGCTATTGTAAATAGTGCTGCAATGAATATAGGTGTGCAGAAGGCACTTTTTGTATTGTGTTTTTGTGTTCCTGGGATATATCCCTAGGAGAGGTATTGATGGATCATATGGAAGCTCGATTTCTAGTTTTTTTGAGGAATCTTCATATTGTTTTCCAAAAAGGCTGAACCAGTCTGCATTCCCACCAGCAATGAATAAAAGTCTCTTTCTCTCCACATCTGTGCCAGCAGTGGTTATTCTTAATGATGTGTGCCAGTCTCTGTGATGTGTTGTTGTTATTCTTGAATAGACAAAAGTGTCCTCTTGACCCACACCCCCAATTAAAGGGAAGCCAGGAAGCAGAACCCACAAAGCTTGTGTAGACAAAGAGCCACAGCCGAGCTGGATACAAACTCCAAGCCCCAACCTCCTATATTCTTGGTTGTTTGACTCTGTTTCCATAAGTAAGTGAAAGTCTAAAGTGAAAAACTGCTCTGAGGGGCAGGATGGGGGTAATAATAACCTCATTCTGCAGATTTGAATGCGGTGGCCCCAGTGTCATGGGGATGGGGAACAGTGAGGTGGGCTAGGCTTCCGTCCTAGGATGCTCAGGGCAATGAGCCTCTCACAGCAGTCTTTCTAAAGTTCACAAGTGAGTGAAAAGGTGGAATAAATGAAAGAGCCAAGGCAGAGAAGAAAGCTTCAGGCTTATAAGCAGATGGTGTGGAGATGAGGGAGAAGGGTAGAGAGGAAGAGAAAGAGAGGAAGAGGAAGAAAGGAAGAGAGAGACAAGAAGAGAGATAGGAAGAGAGAAAGAATTCTTTGGGTACTGGGGTTGGCCTGATGTGTGACAAGCTGACAACTGGATATTGGGTGAAGCTGGGGATCCCCCAAGGCAACCAGGCAGGACCCTTTGGCTTGGTAGGTCAAGTGGGCAGCCCACCGCATGGATGTGGATGTCTCCCTTGCTTTATCTTCTAGCCTTCTCCACTTCCTTTCCGGTTTTTTTTTCTGTTTGTTTTGTTTTGTTTTGTTTTTCAAGAAAGCCCACTTCGAGAACCAGGGTGTTTTCCTTCCCCCAGCAGATGCCAGGCCCCTCGTGAAGGTCTCATCTTGGCATTTCAGACATTGACGGCATCGGGCATGTGTAAACTAGGTCCTGGCACTTGCCTCTGGAAAACAGAGGAGGATGGCCAGCTCTCTGGAAGCCCGTCAGGCTGAGGTGTGGGGGGTAAGTCTTTGAGCAGCCAGAGGGACTGTACCCCTAGCCAAGAGAGAGAGGGGCTGAGAGGCAGAGCAGGTAATGCTCATTCTGCTGGTGTGTGTGTGTGTGTGTGTGTGGTGTGTATCCTCCACAATTGCCTGCAGTCCTGTTCAAACAAATGAATGTGATTAGGAGGGAAAAGTGGAGAGGAGTCCAAGTGAGTTCCCACCCACCCACCACCCACGGGAAGCAGGAGAGAACCAGAACCAGATGCCTGGGCAGGCACTTGGGCAACAGGCAGGCTGCTGTCACGCTCCACTGGTTGAGCCAGGCAGCCCCAGGAAGAGGAAGAAAACCCAGGGCCTCTCCTCACGTTGGTTGTGGAGCAGCCTTGGGGCCTGGCTTCCCCTCCATCCTTGGGGAGGGAGGTAAAGGCCTAGGGCAGCTGGCAGATGCTTGGGGTTGGGACAGAAGATTGCCCTCTGGCTCACTGGGTCCCTCCCCTCTGGGTCCCTCTCTCCTGTCAGAGATCTCTGTGCTCATTCTGCTCCTTTCATCTCCTTTGCCCATGTCTGGATTCTGGCCTCCAGTCCCAAGTTGCCCAGAGAAGGTCCTGGCTCATGTGGCTCTGCCCTCCTCTCTGTCACTCATTCCCATAGGACCAAAGACAGATTGAAGCTCTCTGATGAGGAAGGGCCAAAGTCCCCCTCTGGCACATGACATGAAATTGGGTCAGAGGTAATATTGACTGGAACTGATTTTTGAATGCAGAGCCAGGAGTAACCCTGATCACCACCATGTGTGGCCCCCAAACAAAACAAAAGACAAAGCAAAAATCAACTGAAAGGAGCCAGACACTAAAATGTAGGTCTTTGTTTGTTTATTTGTTTGTTTGTATTTGGGCCACACAGTGATGGTGATCAGGGGTTACTCCTGGGTCTGTGTTCAGAAATGACTCCTGGTAGGCTTGGGGGTCATCTGGGATGCCGAGAATCAAACCCATGTCAGGCGCAAGCAAGGCAAACTCCCTACCTACTGTGCCCCCAAATGTAGGTCTTGAATTCCAGAATGATCTAGACTCTTGGAATAAGAATCCAGAAAAACTTTTGGGACTTGAAACCTCAAAACAGGGAAGCCCTGGCATGGGAGATGCTCGAGGGCTGTATGTGCTGGGTGCAGACAAGTGTGACTACATCTGCACAAAGCGGCCAAGTCTCCTTGTTAGTTCTGTGACATCTAGAGGACTAGCAGTGACTCAAGGCAGGCACTGGTGGGGACTCTTGGGCACTCGGCTGCTGGAAGAGTTTCAATACATGATATCTCCAAAGTATTTGATATGAACCCTACTGCAACTGTGTTGTCTCAGTAATAAAATATTCTTTAAATCTGTGTACTTGAATATATCTAGTTTACCTGAATAAAACAAAAGCAAAGACTAAGCCTGAAACCAGGGGAGGCCTTGCCCCTACCACTATTTTGAATCACCATCTTGATGCTCCATCTAGTATCACCTTTCATACATGGACGAGTGTATTTGTGTCTCCTGTTCTCTCTATTAGGTTCATGTGTGCTAAGGACAGTATCTCGCTGGTGATCTGTTTAAGACTCTTCTTCCTGACAGTTCTCATTTTCCCAGGCAGCAGTGGGGTGCAGGCGGGGGGTTCCTACTTCTCAGGAAAATTTGTTTGTGGTGATGATTATGAGAGATGGCCATCAGGGAGCATTCGAAGGGAGAGCTCCAAGCCAGTCCTCCAAAGATCTACTTCCTTATCTCTGCTGGGGAGAAAGGTCTGTGCACGAGCAAGAGCTCAGTTTATCTGGAGACAGAGGTGGTTAAGGTTTTAGTTTCCACAACTACTGTACTTATTGGGGGTTATTTGAGCTACAAATAATTCAAAGATTCTCTCTTGACACCAAGTTTTGGTTCTGAGCTGATCCAGCCATACTAGTGACTGGGGCCTAATCATATCTGTGACTCCTTGTCCAGCCTATGCTGAGACCCACAATCAAATAGACTGGGAGCTAT
Organism: Suncus etruscus; assembly: GCF_024139225.1. Taxonomy (NCBI): domain Eukaryota; kingdom Metazoa; phylum Chordata; class Mammalia; order Eulipotyphla; family Soricidae; genus Suncus; species Suncus etruscus. The sequence goes on from NC_064852.1 coordinate 116,995,783, forward strand.
AAGAAGGAGGTGGGTGATAGAAAAGGTTCAGGGGAGATCTATTTCATTTGTCCCTGGAAGACATTTCCCCCAGTTTTGCAGAGAATGAGTAAGTGAGTGAGAGAGAGAGAAAAGAGAGAGAGAGAGAGAGAGAGAGAGAGAGAGAGAGAGAGAGAGAGAGAGAGAGAGAGAGAGAGAATGAGTGAGAGCGAGCAAGAGCGCAATGTTTTAGATAAGTTCTTGCCAACTGTCTCCTTGTTTGGTGCTGTGAGGCAGAAGACACCACCTTTTCTTTTTTTTTTTTTTTTTTTTTTGGTTTTTGGGCCACACCCTGTGATGCTCAGGGGTTACTCCTGGCTATGCACTCAGAAGTTGCTCCTGGCTTCTTGGGGGACCATATGGGACGCCGGGGGATTGAACCACGGTCCGTCCTAGGCTAGCGCAGGCAAGGCAGGCACCTTACCTCCAGCGCCACCGCCCGGCCCCAAGACACCACCTTTTCTTTGTGTGTGTGTGTGTGTGTGTGTGTGTGTGTGTGTGTGTGTGTGTGTGTGTGTGTGCTTTTTGGGTCACACCCGGCAGTGCTCAGGAGTTATTCCTGGCTTCAGGCTCAGAAATTGCTCCTGGCAGGCACAGGGGACCATATGGGACACCAGGATTCGAACCGATGACCTCCTGCATGAAAGGCAAATGCCTTACCTCCATGCTATCTCTCCAGTCCCAAGACACCATCTTTTCAACAAAAGCTAGACTTGAGCTCATTCTGCCTCAGGAAAGTGCGGGCATACAGTCCAGAGCGATTAGACATATTTCTTCCACTTTCTACTGCCCTCAGTGAAATCTGGTGTTTAATGAACAGAAACAAGCTGCCCTGCTGAGATTTTCTGCCACTGCCAATTGTTTCTGCCAAGAACCGCATTTTGGCCATGTTGAAGGGTGAGTGAGGTCGGCTCCTACCTAAACCTGGACAGCATATAGCACCTGACAGCTCAGTAGACACTGGGCTAGAACAGGTATGTGTGTGGATGGGTGTGAGGGTAGGTGTGAGTATACATGAGTGTGTGTGTGAATGTGAGTGTGTATGAGTGTGATAGTGCATGTGTGTAAATGTGCACATGCTTGTAGAGATACATCAGGAACCCCAAAGTTGTGTGAGGTTGGAGAGCGTGGCCTCTCCCTACAACCCTCAAGCTTGGTTTGAAGAAAAGTATGTCCTTCTTTGTGACATATTTTCTTGCAAAACCTGAGGGTTAAGAAAATAACTCTGTCTTTTCTTTAAATCTTATTTTGGGGCCATACCCAGTGGTGCTCAGGGCTTATTCTTGGCTCTATGCTCAGGGATCACTTTTGGAAAGGCTCAGGAAATGATATTAGGTGCCTGGAATTAAACTTGGGTTGTTCACATGCCAGGCAAGCATTCTACCCACTGTACCATTTCTCTGGCCCCCAAATCCTTTCTCATTTGAACCATACCACCCTCTACTTTCCTGAATTTATTTTCTTTTATTCCTGGAAAACCAACCCTTAAGATGCAACCACTTCCTCATTAGCATTTCTCCATACAACTTTCTGCTGGACACAAGAGGCTTTATTGTTTTCTTTCTGATTCTCTCAATAGCTAAAAGTCTTCCTAAACTGAGGGGGAAGAAGAGCTGGAAGCAAAAGGGGTCCATGGCTGGAGACAGACACCCTCAACTCCTACAGTCGGTGATGTATTAATAACTAAGATAATTACACTCGGAATGATTCCAACAATAGTCATTTCTTGGTCACTCAGGGCAAAACTTGTGCACTGGTTGAACTCTGTACAGTTAGGATCTTGCTGTCAGCCTCTGCCCTGCCCAGATACAGGCCTTATTAGGCCCAAATTACCCTAACCCCCACTGCCATTTTCTCTTTTTCCTCTGAGGGTCATATGTCTATAGGGCACTGTAAGTATGTGTGTGTGAGGGGGATCAACTATCCTCTTCCTCCTTCCTTCCATCCATAGAGCTTCATTTTAGGTTTTTACAATGGCCCACATGTTACAGAATGAAAAAGGAAAATGCTTTGTCTGTTATCTTGGTTTCAGAGATTTTTCCCCACTCTTCCCTGTGGAACTTGGCTTCCCTGAAGACAGCAGGACAAAGGCTGGAGCAGCCTCTCCTCATCTCCTCAGAAGTTACCATGGCTCGAAACTGGAATCCCCTTGTTTTTTCCTTTCGAAAACACAACTTTTACTAAATACCTCACATTGGCTACTAGTAAGACAAAAGGCCTGTCCAAGCATCTTGTCTAGGAATCAAGGGAAGAAAGACATGGGGAGGCCCAAGAGAAGATGAATTGCTCCCAAGAATGGAAAACAAATGAGCCAATGTACAAATGGACGGAAAAACAAAAGGAAGAGAGTCGAGGAACAATGGTGACTGTTGAAGGGCAGGGCCCAGGTCGTGGGACCAGCTGAAGAGTGGGGGGTTAGGGGAGCTCAGTTGTCAACTCACAAGGCGGCTGCATCTTTCTCTTCAGCACTCTGAGCCATGAAAGTGCTGCGTTTGGCTCCTTTCTTTGGCCCAGCCACCCTCTGGCCCTCACTGAAAACTGGTGGCGTTAAAAAAGATGGTGGTTGTGGGAGTCCCTGCTCTGCATTCCTGGGTTCACAATGGGGACATCTCTCTCTCTCTCTCTCTCTCTCTCTCTCTCTCTCTCTCTCTCTCTGTCTCTCTTCTTTGTCTCTCTCTTGCTCTCTCTCTCTCTTTCTCTCTCTCTGTCTCTGTCTCTCTCTCTGGTGAATTCCTTCTCAGGAGCAACCTAGGCCTAGCACCCATACCTGTCAAGGGATAGAGTTTCTCTCCTTCTCCAATACAGGATCCACTTGCCTTTCGGGGACACTCTCTGAGTTCAGATGGGTAACACTTCTGTGATAGAAAGAACTTGTTTTACCTGGAGGCCTCAAGACTAAGTCTGTGTGTGGAGAAGTGGAAGAACCCAGTTGAGGTAAGATGTGGGTAGGGGTTCCCTACACTAGGGATGCTCAGGAGTAGAGTCCCCAGAAAATCAGCCAAGGGCCTCCCTCTTATGTGGCTGGAGCCCTGACTCCTCAAACAGTTGACTCAACTGTTGACTCAATTGTGGTTGACACAACTCCCTCAGGGAGACCCAAGAGAGGAGATATTGGAGAGGAGCTTAAGACCCAACATGTTGGGCTAGAATCAGAAACTGAGATGTGAGAAATAGCTTCTGACATCAGCATCAACTGCTCAGGAGTGGACAGGCCCTGCAAAGAGGCCCACTGATATTCTGGGGCCCCCAAATGAGGATCCGCCTCGGGTTTAGGGTCCCAGTGAATGCTCAGATAATGGAGAATAATTGAACTCAAGTGGGGTCACTTTTGTGATGTATGGAGATACAATAAATGATTTACTCTGTCAGATACACACTGGGCCACAAAAGCCTCTTCAGAAGAAATGGTGCCATCAATTATCACAGCACTGGCCTCAGAGAGTAGACTGGAGCCAACCTATCCAGAGTTAGGGCTCAGTGTGAGCTGCTGTTGCCTGGAGCAGGAAGCCTCACTATGCATTTCCCCCTCATTTTCTTCCCTCTTCACTGCGGAACCCCTGAGGCCCATAGGGTGCCAATCCTAAGAAATCTGTGTTTAGTTTCAAGCCCAAACCTTGCAAGTGCTCCCCAGGTCATTTCTCTGCAGATCCTCAGTTTTGCAGTTTGGAGACATGTGAAGCCAAGGCAGGGGCCAGGAATCCCAGACTGAAGAAAGGAATCCTGGACATAAGTGTCAAATGTCAACCTGCACCCTCTCCATATGTTCTGACACCTATTAGCTCTAGGGCATCTTCCATGAATCTTCCAGCATCCTCTGGGATTTTCTCTTACCGTATTTTCTGGCATATAAGACGACTTTTGAAACAAAAAAAGTCAACCAAAAATCGGGGGTCGTCTTATACGCCGAGTATATCCCGAAAAATGTTTCACTATGCCGCTAAACGAAAATTGTCTGAATATTGCCACAAAACGAATTTTCCAACTCGAGCCTGCACCAATCACTGTAAGGCTGCTCGGACTGCCTCTCTAACTCAGCCAATCCAAGCAGGCCTTTTACGCATGCAAATTAGACAATGTTCTGGACCCGAATCTACACTGTCAAAAGCCTGCTCAGATTGGCCAGAGTCAGAGAGGAAGTCTATTACAGTATAACCTTTGGACCTTTGCTTGTTGTGATTGGCTCACTGTGGTACATACAGTTGCAGCACAGGAACATTCTGCCTTATACAGCAAATATAGGCCTAAACCTGTGTTTTAACTGTAAAATAAGGGGATCGTCTTATATGCCTGGTCATCTTATATGCCAGAAAATATGGTACTTCCTCTTGTCCCCCCATATTCCCCCATATGTTGTTGCTCAGGCCACAAACGCTCCTCTCAAGAGACAACAACTTTTCATTATAACTAAAGGGGCTAATTTGCTTTAGCAAGTTTATATACCAGTTTATGACTAAACCCCTAGATCTTCAAACACACACACACACACACACACACACACACACACACACACACACACACACAAATGGCACCTCTGTTGGGAAATAAAAAGGACAACTAAGCAGCAGAAAGTGTTGCTATTTTTTGACAAAGCAAGAAATCTAGACACAGAAAATGGAAATTGCATTTGAGAAAAAACTCAAAGGAGCACAGGACAAATGGTTTAGTTCAGGGCAAAGAGTCAAGCATACAAGGAAATGCTGAGGCTGCTGTGGGAAAAAGGAATGGGCAAAACAATTGAAATTGTATGGGCCAGAGTGATGACACAGCAGGTAGGGCCACTTTGGGTTAGATCCTTGGCATTCCTTAGGGTTCCCTGAACCTGTCAGGAGTAAACCCTGAATGTCACCAGGTGTGGCCTAAAAACCAAATTTAAAAAAAGACTGAAATTATGGAGAAGGGCAGTGGAGGTTACATCCCTGAGAAGTAGTAGCCTTGGTGGTCAAGAGTACCACCAAGATGGAAGCAGAGATGGGAACAATCCTGAAAGCAAATCTCCAGTCTCCCTCTGAGGTAGGAGGAGGGATGGAATATTTTGGTCATGAGTTCTGAGGCAGGAAACCCAAGAGAAGGCCATTCTAAGACAAAGGCACCCTCTGCAGTCACTGTGAGGGTTTAAGACATGCCAGTAACTGAAGTGTTGGCTTCTGGGCCCAAGCTATGCCAAGGTAACCTCTCAAACATCTCATTTTCTCTGTATCTGTCATGCCAATGCTATGTTTCCCATTCCTCTAGTTATGAACTATAGAAATGAAAGGTTTTCACCTCTTGGGGCTTCCTACTTGAGGAAGTATCCATCCTCCACTTCCCCAAGTTTCAGCTTCCTTGCCCTCCCCTTTCTTTCCTCAGATCAAGTTTCTCTGCTTTCAGTCCTGACCACCTGAGGACAAGAGCCTGATTGGGCCATAACCTAGGGCTGAGGGAGCCTTGTAAACCCTGAGCCCTCAGATGAAGAAGACAGGCTGCCTCACTGGTGGTACTTTGCTAAGCCTTCCCTCAGGAATATACAATGAACAGTAGCATGTACAGCAGTAGAAGGCTTCAAGTATGCAAAGCCTCTTCTCATTAGCCATCTCAGCATCTCCTTACTAAGTATCCTGGACTTATGAGTAGGGTCTTGTGGGAAAGAGCACTTTGTTGGAGAAGAATGTGGGGTGACACAAAGGGGATGACAGCCAGTTTAGAGAGCTTGGGAGAGGGTGGATTGGGGAGCACTATAGGATATGACAACTCTGCGGCACCACACACAGTCTAAGGAGGTTGCCCTTTGCTGGGAAAAGGGTGTTAAAAGGAAACTGAGTTTAGCTTAGGACTAAGGAGGCTGGAAGTGTGGTAAAGAGGCCCCTCCGAAGCCCACCACATGCTCGGTCAAAGATGTGCTGAGAGGATTGGGGGGACTTCTGAAGGCCATACCCTGTGGGCACCATTGCCTTTCTCCCATCTTCTTACTCAGTGGGCACTTTCATTTCTGGGGGGAGGGGGGAGACAGCCAGTCCTGAAGGTCTTGTAAGGTCGAGAATGTGCTGCCTGGTTCTTGTCAAAAGCTATGAGACATTCGCTTGCCCTAGCAATGGGCAGGAAAGCCAGTCTCTCCACATCTCCTAGGCTTCCAGCTTATTTTCCACTGGAGTCTGCCACCAGCCTTTGGGGAAGTGTTCGCTGGTGCCAAACAGACATGCTTGTAGTGGCCTGTGAGCTTAGTGCTCAGTAATTGCCTTCAGATCCTTCACTCCTGAGTAAAGCTGATCTGGAGCAGGTGACAGGTTTGGACACACTCAAGAGTTGGAGTCTGGATTCTCTTTGGCCAAGTAGGTGTATCTTTTCCTCTCCATAGAGTATAGAACGTGTTTGGTCCTTTCTTTGCACTGTCGTTGGGACCTGATTTCCTGTGAATTCTTTTTTTTTTTTTGGGGGGGGGGGTGGGGAGCATGTGGTACCAATGTTGTGCTCATGTGATACTGAGAAGATTTGGGGCCCTCCCCAGGATCTCAGCTAAGCAAGGCCCAGGAGTTCAATGCAATGATACTTGGGCCAGGCCTTCCAATGCCTGGGATCCTTCAGCCATGCCAATTTTTACCTGGGAACTCTGATGCAGATTGAACCTCTGAATTGTAAAATTTTGCACTGTCACCCCTGTACTCGCTCTGGCTTTCCTTTATCCCTTTTGTAGTGGTGTTATATAGGGGCACTTAAACTTTATATGGGTAATACTCATTACTCCAGGTGAAAACTTTGACCACTACAGAGCACTTTATCAAGAGCAGAATGTGCAGTGCTTGTCTCTGACTGGGGGAGTTCACTTGCCACTTTTTCAGAAATCATGTGTGGGAGTTGGAGCTCAGAAAGGAGGCAAGGGTTAGGGCGTGGGCCTTCCTGGCATTGCCCATTCAGAGTTGACAGGTAGGCAGCTGTATGGAGATCCATTCTCGCTCCATGATTCAATAGCACCAGGACATTTTGCCATTGTTGTTCCAGTTGGCAAGTATAAATGGGGCAGAGTTGTTGGGTGAAACTTTGAGGATTCTGAATTTGATTCCTCCCTATATTTGAGTGACCCAAGCACAGTACTCTGCCTTTTTTAAGGTTTGGAAATTATATGTAAAATTATATTGTGGTGAAGATTAAATGAGGAAATTCACATAAGTTGCTTAGCATAAAATAGCGTGAAGCCCATAGTAAGCACATAAAATATTTTATTACCACATTGGAACAGAAGGGAGTGTTTTATTCTTTTTGTTTTGTTTTGAGGTCATGCCTCTTGGTGCTCTGGGCCTACCCTGCTCAGTGCTTTGGGGTTTGCGCTTGGTGATGTTCTGGGAACCATGAGGTGCTGGGAATTGAACCCAGGGCTCCAGAATGCAAAACCTGCACTCCAGGCCTCTGAACCTCTCCCAATCCCTGGAGAAGATAATTTTGATAGAGAAGATTTCCTCACTCTGGTTCTGTAGTACTAATTGGAGGGAAGAAAATGAACCCAGGAGAGAAGGCATGGTCGATTCCAGAGAGATAAGAGGTAAGGCTGTGTGTGTGTGTGTGTGTGTGTGTGTGTGTGTGTGTGTGTGTGTGTGTGTGTGTAGAATATAGACTCAAGAGGACTATTAGACTGTACAAGTTATAAAAGAAAGAGCAAGAAATGAGAGGGCTCATTCAAGACAAAGAACCAGTTCAAAATAGGGTTGAAGCATGGCAGTTCTGATAGGTGAGAAGACTGGAGTTATAGGGAAACAGTCTCCATTTGCATCTTGAGGGGATGCAGAAGCGTGTAATGTGGCCCAGCTGTGGCTACTCTACCACTGAACAGAGGTCACCAGAGCTGTCAGGCCATCGACACGAAGGTCGAGGTCACTGAAGAAGATAACAGGGGGGGGGGGGGGAAGGCAAAATAGGGACCAGAATTTAGAGAAAGTGGCATGACCAGAAAACGAGGACTTGCCTGGCTGAACCAAAGACTCCTCTGTGACCTGCTTCCCCTATGAGAAGAGGACTCTGGGTGGAGGAAGAGGCCGGGGCAGGAGAGGGGGATATTCAGAATAAACAGGCAATGGGGTGGGTTTCTTCAGGGACCGATGGGGAGTCAAGGGAGCCCCTAGGGAATGAGTGGGAGTGGGAGGAGGCACGTCTGGGCCTGCAGGAGGCACCTGTGGAGGAGGGCGGGGCTCACCCAAGTGAGGAGCTAAAACAGAAAAGACTGCGACTGACCTTCTAGCATAATCGCTCTCGAGGAGTCTGGCCAGCAAGAGGGAGATGAGAAGGAAGCTACTTTTTTTATTTTATTTTACTTTATTGAAACCATTGTGATTTACAAAGTCCTTTGTAGTTGGGTTTCAGACATACAATGAATCAGGGCCAATCCCATCACCAGTATCCATCTCCCTCCACCAGTGTTCTCCTAGTCTAGTGCATTCCATACCATCCCCCTGCCTTCCAGCCTGCCTGTATACAGGCCCATTTTAAGTTTAGATTGTTAAAGTTTGGGTCTCTTGATTCCATTGTTATTGCCTCTGGCTTGGATATTTAGTTCTATTCTTTATTAAGGGGAGTAGAGTATCATGTGCTCTGGTATCTGAGCATGACTCAACCGATTTCTCCCTGTGCCTCACAACCTCAGTCCCTGCTTGTTCGTGTGTGTGTGTGTGTGTGTGTGTGTGTGTGTGTGTGTGTGTGTGTGTGTGTACACAAGCTGAGACCTACCTGCTTAGTTGAAGTGAGCTGAGTGGCTAATTCATTCCTGGCACTTCTGGGGACCATGAGCTCATTGTGTCATTAAAGAAAGGAGAATAAACAGGAATAGGGGAGCTGCCTGAGAGTTGGGCAAACTCTGGCACTGGCTGCCGCCTCCCACACATCTTTAGAATGACAAAGGGGCCAGAAAAGCCCACAGTGCCTGCTGCTACCCGCCCACCTCTTGTTTCCACCTCAACAGCCAGTTGTGGGGAGAAGAGCACTGGCCTATCCTACTGCTCTGAGTCCCTCCCTCTGCCAGCCTGACTGACGCAGGCCCCAGGCTAACTCAGAGGAAAGTGCCTTCCTGCCTCTGTTCTTTCTCTTCCATTAAGTATATGTATATGTTATTATTGTTATTATTATTATTATTATTATTTTGGTTTTATTTTAGGGTTACCCCAGCGGTGCTAAGGGGTTACTCCTAGCTGACCAGGGCCAGCCACATGCCAGGCAACACCTTCCACCTGGACTAGCTCTCTGGCCTCCTTTCTCATTAAACTTTTCTTCTTCCAGGATCTTTGCTTACCACTTAACACTGACTCTTCTAGGGCTCAACTGGGCAAATGTTGGCTTTGAAAACTGCTTTCTCTCACCTCCAAGTCATTTCTTGTCTTGTTCCACCTGCCTGAAAGACCGTTGACTTCTCGAAGGAATGGGAGACTAAAGAAGAGACCCCCAAGTCCTTGTCTGCACACAGGATCCCAGCCCCAGGCATTGCTGGCTCCACAGTGATGCAGAATGTGCCTCCAGATTGGCTCGCAAAAGTTTCATCTGGGTGGTTACCTGGAGCCTGTATAAAAGGTGGTCAACTGTCTTACAGGCTACTCCCAGGGTCAGTGAAGCCAATTCTCAGACCTGCTTCTCTGAACTGGAAACTTTGAGGGTGGGGCCTGACACTGCCTTCCAGATGATTCTGGTAGCTTGAGATTCTTTAGCTTGAGAACACTCTCTCCTGTAAATCAAAGCCCTCTTATTTTCCAGGCTGTGTTGAAGGTTGAGGGGTGAAAGAATACCCAGCCAGCTCTGCAAGAACCCAGATAAGATATGTGCGGGGAAGTTTCTACCTGCAAAGCCAAGGCCTAGATGCTGGGGTACAGCTTGGAGAGAAATTTAAGTTTCAAAATATCTAGAAATTCAGGATTAGAACAATAGCACAGCAAGTAGGGTACTTGTCTTACGTGCAGCAAACTGGGTTCAATCCACAGCATCCCATATGGTCCCTGAGTCTGCCAGGAGTAATTTCTGAGTGCAGAGTCAGGAGTAAACCCTGAGCTTCACTGGGTGTGACCCCAAAACAAAAACATCTAGAAATCAATGTTTGATACATGTTATGTCGATTCAACAACTGCCAGGATTTTGCCACCCCCACTTCAATATTGCTGATCTTTCCCCCCTTCAAACAGCTCTGGGGGAAGGGGGCCAGGAGCTTATCCTAAACCCTGATTCTAACCTTGAGGCATCGTTTTGGTAGTCAAAGAGTGAAACTTAGTATTAAAGGATCCAAATAATGATTGTTTATTTTTTTTGAGTATAATCATAGTATTGTGGCTAAGTAAGAAATGTCGTTCTCCTTTCCTTATTTTGTTTTGTTTTTGGCCTATGCCCTACACTATACATAGAACTACCCACTGCTCTCTGCTGGAGGGTCACATCTGGGAATCTGGGGGAAGCTACATGGTGTTGGGCATCAAACACTCCAGCCCATTGAGTTCTCTCCTTCCCCCAAATTTTCTTTTGGAGGTGAACACCTTGAAGTGCATAGGGCTAACATGACATGCTTTTCTTCAAGTAAAACATGTCTGTTAAAGTGAAAATATTCCAGCCAGAGAGCTGGCTCAGATATAGAGCAGATGCCTATTATAGTGAGGGGTATCTCACTCAAAGAATTTCAATAAGAATGATCTAGCAGCACTGGAACAAAGTGCATGTGAACGCCATGACCGAGTATGAGACATTGCCCTGCACACACAGAATATCAGAGGGAAGGGGGGATGAGAGAAGAGCAGAGCAAAGGTAGCAAAATCCTGGCAATTGTTGAATAAAGATAAGATGTAACAAAGGTTGATTTTTAGATGTTTTTGGTTTTGTTTTGGGGCCACACCCAGTGGCACTCAGAGTTTACTCCTGGCTATGCACTCAGAAATTACTCCTGGCAGACTTGGGGGACCATATGGGATGCTGTGGATTGAACCAGGTCGGCCATATATGACAGGTACCCTACTTGCTGTGCTATCATTCTAGCCCCAAATTTCTAGATTTTTTTTTTTTTTTTGGTTTTGTTTTGGTTTTTGGGCTACACCCGGCGGTGCTCAGGAGTTACTCCTGGCTGTCTGCTCAGAAATAGCTTCTGGCAGGCACGGGGGACCATATGGGACACTAGGATTCGAACCAACCACCTTTGGTCCTGGATCGGCTGCTTGCAAGGCAAATGCCGCTGTGCTATCTCTCTGGGTCCTAGAATATTTTTTTAATTTCTAGAATTTTTAAAACTTAAAGTTAATGATCATTATTTTGGTCTTTAGGCCATACCTAAAAGTACTCAGAGGTTACTTTTGGTTCTGTGTTCAGGGATCACTCCTGTGACTCAGGGGAAAATCTGGGGTGTGGGAGATTTAAACCTGGGTTGGCCTTAAGCACCTTAACCTCCATACTATCTTTCCATCCCCTGAGTTTTATTTTTTTTTGGGGGGGGGAGTAGTATGTTTCGTATTTTTTTTTAAAGTTATTAGGAAACAAAGAATAGGTTTTGCTTTGTTTAGGAAGCACATCTGGTGATACCCAGGTCTTACTCCTGGCTCTGTGCTCAGGGATCATTCCTAGTGGTGCTTAGGGGATCAAAATGGGTGCTGGGGGGAATTGCAACCAAGTCAGCCATGTGCAATACAAGCTCCCTATCTGTGGTACTGACTCTCTAGCCCAGCAACAAATGCACCACTGAAACAAATTTCATTTATTTCAGTGAGTACTTACTACCTTAGGTAAATTATAGAGGTAGTGCCTATTGGGGTACAGTCTGTGGGGTAGCCCTCAACCTCTGTGCCCAGCCAATTCCCTCACCTGGAGAAACATCACTGTGCTCTTGCTCCTGCCTGAAGCCTGACCCCCAAAGAAGCTGCGACCTGCCCACACCTGTGAGAACCGGTGAGGCTGGTCTGGTGCTCAGTTGAGGGCAAAGGCAGTTCTGCATCATTAATTAGAACTGTAGCTCTCGGGAGGGCACCCAGGGCCCAGGCACCCAGGAGGGAAGACTTCTACTCTATTCTCCATTCTGCAACTGGGCACTCAGGGCCTTTCCCCCCCAGAATGCTGGCCTGACTCAGCCTGACTTTCTAGACTTTTCTGAGAGCTGTTTGGTTTTTGACTTGAAGCTCACATCACACTTTGAAATACTCACATTTCTGATGCTCTTTAATCATACACAATGGCCTAAGTCATGTCTCTCTCACTCTTTTATTTCTCCTCAGGGATTTTTTTTTTTCTGGACAACTCAGAGGCCTCCCTGGAAGCAAAGGACTGTATCTGTCAAGGAGTCAGGTTGGGGGTGAGAGGGAATCTGGGGTCTGTGTGGAGGAAGGGGGACATAATGTGGTATGATGAGAGGTGGGAACATTGTAATCTGAAGTCAGATTACAAACAACAATATACATCACAGAATCTAAGTAAAAGACTTTTCTTTTTTTTAAACTAAAAATTTATATTCAGCTTCCACCTTCAGCTTTGATGTATAGGGCACAACCTCCAAGCTGTTTGGAAGAAAAGCTCCTTCTTTTCCATGACAGAATTGTGAGGTTGTTTCTCATGACACAAGCCAAGGAACAGAGCCATGAGTCCATTGGCTGCACTGGTACAGATTCGAACATCTTCAGAGTCCCATTCTAAGTGCCCAGGAGGCTTTGGTAAACTTGGATTCTACACAGAGCCTGGGCTCTGTACTTGGGCTCTGGTGGGAGGGAGTTGTGTTGGAGTTCAGGGATGAAGGTCTGGAGGGGAGATTCTCCCCTCCTTGGGAGAAGAGAAGATGCTGTACTCAGATGCTGCTCTGGTCCTTCACATGTTTCTCCATGTCTACAATGAGGAGAAGATAATGGTTGGAGCACAGTAGAAAGGGTGTTCACCTTACAAAGAACTCACCTGGGTTCCAGCTCCAGCTCCCCATCTGGTCTCTTGAGTCCCACTAGGATTCCTGAGCACCCCTGGTGTGGCCCAAAGCCCAAAAAGAAAAGAAAAAAAAAACACTAAAATCTGAAATTTCCAGCATATACCAAAGCTTCTTCCCTTATAAAGGGTTCAGGAAAGAGCACTAAGCAGGAAAGTTTGGGGATCACCTTAAGAGTCCCCAACATTAAAGTACCAGGTCATTCTCAGTCTCCCTTTGAAGGGCAGTTAATGCTGGAAAGAATCTGGCTTTAGCATCCCCTTGCCCCCAGGGGGTTTGAGATAAGAGATTAGGATTGTTCTGGAGCCCAGGTCCCAAGATTGAAGATAATTCTTTGCTCTTTAACACAAAGCTGACATCCTCTGGAGACAAATTGGTAAGAGAGGAGGGAGGCAGCAGGGGAGAAGCGAGGCCTGTTTAATCTCTTTATTTTCAAGAAAACAATCATTTTAATGATTCGCCCTTTAATTTAGAAAACAAACACAGCTGTGGCTTGCCAGCCCTTATCTGATTTCAAAGATTCTAGCCTTTCTGCATTAGACTCCAGAAGGGCAGTCAGCCCAGGGAGTCTAAAGAAGGTCACATGTTGTGTGGCTTCAGACACAAGGACAGAGCCTGGCATAGTCCCCACTAGTTGATGATTTTTGAGGTGCACCTGAAGTGGCTCCTCTGTGTGCAACAAGTTTTGGATACAAACGCACAGTTCTGGGAATCTAGTCTCTTCACATCTGGGTTGCACAGTGCAGACAACAGGTATTTTTCCCCACTGGATCTTTCTAGGCCCACACACTCAGGGCTGTTGTCTTTGTTGGCAAGCCAAGATGAAAGAATACATCTAGCGCTTAGTAGGTCCCATGAAAGTTCGTTCTGTGAATGAAAAGGCCTTTGTGGAACCCAAGTGACCTAGGTGACTGGCCCAGTGACTTAGAACTGTGTTTCTCAAGCTTTTTCTGATGATGGTCCATCCCCACCACCCACCCCGTCTCCTTTTTGTGAACACCCCATCCTATTAATTGGTTCTCTAGACTCATGCCACAGCCCCACATGTACATGGTTTTCACCTGTGACTCCCCTACCCTTGGGAGCCATATGGCTTTGTACTGAGAAATACTGCACCCTCCTTGCAAATGGATGGTTCTGAGTTCACATCTCCTGTGTCCCAGATGCAGATCCCGGAGTCAGGCCATTCTGTCTGCCCTTTCTAACATTGCAAGTTCCTTTTGACTCCACTATAGCCAAGTGGATACAGCATCATTCATCCCAAGAGATGCATGAACCACACTCCTGATACACACACACACACACACACACACACACACACACACACACACACACACACACACACACACACACCTGTGAGTCCTCAAACTAAAAAGTCACTTGAGCACCTTTATGTCAGGAAGTATGATCCCAGCAAGCACATGTGTGAATGCCGCTGAGACCCTCCAGTGAACAGCACATCTGTAATATTCTGCCTCAACTAAGATCATGATGCACAATGAAAACAGCAGCAATACAGCTGAATATATGAGCTCCACAGCCTGATGGACAGTTCCTGGGAATAGTGTTGATTTTTCCCTAAGCTGTGTGTTTCCTGTTTTCTGAAGAAGAGAGCTCAAAAATCCCTCCTCAGATGCCATTTTCAGATGTGATAACTACTAAGGTCCAGCCTTCCCGTGGATAGGAAATGGGCTCACATAGCTGGTGCATAAGTCTTCTCTGGATTTTTCAGGAGCTGGAGAACAGTGTCATGGATGCTCTGGTTGAACTCATGTGTATGTGTTAGGGGTGCTATTTTCTGTGACTTCTACAGGATAGGGTTCATCTATTATTAGGTTGTTATTATTAGCTTATTATTAGGTGAGTGTAGGAAATTCAGAAGCTATATTTATGAGCACATGGCGGTCTCTATTACTGAAGTAATATAAAACCTTGGGCAAGTTATTCCCCTCTCTGAGTTTTACTTTCCTTCTCTGTAAATAATGATGGTAAATTATCTCCTAGATTATTTGAGTGCATGAGTGGAGTGTGGTATGAATATGGCGTGCGTGCGCGCGCGCGCGCGCGCGCGCGCGCGTGTGTGTGTGTGTGTGTGTGTGTGTGTGTGTGTGTGAGGAGTGGGAAGGTTTGGAATAGTCCCCAGCCCTTGTACAGTCCATATAAGTGTTACTTGATTATTATCATTGTCATTATAATTTTCATTGGTAGGAACAGGATAAACTGAATAATTCATACTCCTATTTAATGACTTGTCTGGTTTTGTTAGAAATGTGTAAAAAGACTGTATAGACTTAGCTCTAGAACCTGCCATCAGAAAGAATATTTTTGAACTATTTATTTTATTGATTATTTTAGTTTTGGGGTTAGACTAGGATTTCTAGCAGGAACAGGAAGGCCTGGTTGGTGGAGCTTCGTTACAGTGTGGTTCCAGAGATTAAATCTGGGACTTCTGCATGTGACCAGCCTGTTGAGCTCTGTCTCTGGGGAATTCCTTACAGTTCCTAATAGACCTATCTCACCTTGGTTCTAGGTCTTTCTCCTTTATGTGATCAGTCTTAACAAGCTCCAAAAGTGAATCTACTACCAAATACAGAGTTACCTGGGAGAAAACTGGCCCCCCAACCCCAATTCTTTTTTTTTTCTGCCAGACAAAGGAGGTTGAGGGGCCCAGGAAAACCTCCCCAAAGCCAGGCTTTCTTCTCCACAAAAGTCAGCTCAGGAGGGTGGGTCTCTCTGGACCTGCTTTCTCTTTGGCTTCTGCTAACATGAGAGTTGGATATTCCAAACACAAATAAATACAAAGACTCAATATGTAAACCAAAGAGTGAGGCTTCTATTTTAGCTGAGAGCTCGTGCTTCATCCAAATTGTCTTCTGTGGCAGAGTCATTTATAATTGGGATCTGGACATGAGCCAAATGGAACTAAAGAAAATGTCTTGGCCTTGTTTTTATAGAAGGATGGGGTGGGATCAAAGAATAAGACAAATGTCTTATATTATATATTTGTAAAATAAATCTCCATGTTGTGGAATCACCCCCACATGCATATTTCTACCCCAAGAAGACAGGTCTGAAACAGACCTGTTTCAGGTAGTTTAAGGACCTGTTTAAGGTAGTCCTGAAGGATTAATAAACCAAGCCAGTCTGGAGAGAATCAAGGAGTCAGTTTGCTTTTCATGATCTTTCTGTGCCCAAAGCCAGACTGGACTTTCTTTATTAAACCCAGTACAAAATTTAACCACGTGGGCTTTTACATATCAAAAATTTTTATGCTCAATGTAGAGACATATAAAATAAAATAAAATCATATTCAGGGTTTGAAATAAGCTTAGTAAATATGATTTTTGCTATATATACAGCCAACCCAGGTTCAATTCTCAGAACTCTGGGTTTCCCTGGGAGCAATGAGCCCCCAGGAACGAACTCTGAATCCTCAGGAATGATTTGTCAGAACTTGAAGGAATGCTCTCTGAACACAGAGCCAGGAGGAAGGCCTGAGCACACCAGGTATGTCCCAAGCCCTAATATTTAGATACATAGTTAACCAGAGGGACACGTGTGATTTAGTAAATAAAGGTGTAATAGGAGAACAATAAATATATTTATATATTTGGTAGACTAAAACACACTGTAAGAAAAATCTTTACTTATACATTGTAATTGAGTAATGAATATAGCTCTGGGATTTCTGGAAGCTAAGGAAAATTGTATGAAAATATACTTTTCATCAGGTTAAAAATAAAAATACCAGTGTGAAATACTGGGAGTTCCCAGTTTCACAAAGATAGGCGTAAAGTATAACACATTTCTGAGTTGCTAAATAATTCTACTAAATATACTTAGGTCCAAAATGCTCTGTCTCTGTCTCTCTCAGGTTTATAGTTGATAAAACACCAAGGATATTCTTTCTTGGAGTTAGAAATAAGTGATAATGAAAGTAAATAGCTTCAAGGAGGGGGAAGGCTACAGATCCCTCCTCCTGGGAAGAGACTGTGGGGGCCCAGGGAGAAACACCCTCTTTGAGAGGTGCCTTCAAGATCTCACAGAAGCAGTGAGCAGAGCCCTCGAAGGCACTAGACTAGACTGTAGGAAGAATCCATGTTCCTTCACATAATATGTCAACAGGCTCAGAAGTAAATACTTGGGTTCAGAACAACAGTACAGCAGGTAAAGTGTTTGTCTTGCATGCAGGGAACCTAGATTGATCCTGGCAATCTATATGGTCCCCAGAGCAACACCAGGAGTGATTCTTGAGTGCAGAGCTAGAAGTAATCCCTGAGTACCACCAGGTGTGATCCAAAAACAAAGGAAAACAAAACAAACAAAACAAGCAAACAAACAAAAAACCCCACTCTTTGCTTAAAGAGAAAAAGAATGATGCATTGTGTGTGTGTGTGTTGTGTGTCTGTGTGTGTGGTGTTTCTGCTGCACAAACCTTACAAAGAGATACCACTTGAGTTAAGGTACTTGTTTTGCATGAGGCCTACCCTGGTTTGATTCCCAACACTATAGGGTTGTCTGAGCACTATCAGAGCAAATCTTACCCCCTTCTGACACACACACACACACACACACACACACACACACACACACACCTAGGAGTACCCTCTAGTGCAGCTCTTTCAATTCCAAAACCAAATGTTCCTTGTTGATGGGTTGGCCACCATATCTTAAATCCTGAACTTTTGCTGCTCTCTCTGATTAATGCTTTTTCATGTAATCCCATTCAAGGTCAAATCCAGATTATCCCTGAATCCAGAAGTCCTTCCAGGCTGGCTGAGCTTTCAATTTCTGGCGGTCTTGTCTGTTGTTCCTCTGGTACCTCATTCTTGGACGTGTCTATAGCCTCTAACCCACCCTAAGTGCTGCTAGCCATGCTCAAACTAGCCTTGGGCTTCTTTCCTATGACCTCTTAATCCTCAAGCACACATTCTCTCCAACCCATGACATTCCCCTCTTGTCAATTATGCTAGTGTCTCTCTACCTTTGTTGAAACATGAGCCCTGTCTGATCTTGTCTCCTTCCTCTGACCTTCCTGTCCTCCTACTTGGGCCCCTAGTCTGATGCCTTTTATGTAATTTATGTAATTTTTCTTGGAACAACCTAAAGTTCTCAAAAGGCCCTATGCTCTCTGATGGGAAACATTGGATTAAACCACCTCTAACTTAAGGATTCTATTTACTTTTCTTTTCTTTTCTTTTCTTTCTTTCTTTTCTTTCTTTCTTTCTTTCTTTCTTTCTTTCTTTCTTTCTTTCTTTCTTTCTTTCTTTCTTTCTTTCTTTCTTTCTTTCTTTCTTTCTTCTTTCTTTCTTTCTTTCTTTCTTTCTTTCTTTCTTTCTTTCTTTCTTTCTTTCTTTCTTTCTTTCTTTCTTTCTTTCTTTCTTTCTTTCTTTCTTTCTTTCTTTCTTTCTTTCTTTCTTTCTTTCTTTCTTTCTTTCTTTCTTTCTTTCTTTCTTTCTTTCTTTCTTTCTTTCTTTTTTTTCTTCAGTTTTGGGGCCATACCTGGTGGTGCTCAGGCATTATTTCTGGTTCTGGTCTCAGAAATAGTTCCTGGCAGGCTCGGGGGATCATATGAGACGCTGGGGATAGAATCCAGGTCAGCTGCCTGTAAGGCAAATGCCCTAGCAGCTGTGCTATTACGCCAATCCTATTTGCTTTTCCAGGGGTCTGAGATGTATGAATACAGTCTGGGCACAGTCTCACATTGCCTGAAGGATTGCCATTGGGAAATCCCCCAGAAAGCCTCCCCATTTCCCAGGGCTAAGACAGGCTCTGGGACAAGCCCCTCTTCCCAAGGCACCTCCCTGTCCCAGGGCTGGGGGCTGTGTGTGTGTGCTGAATTTTCTGTGAAGCAGACACTATGGCAGTCAGGAGTGGAAGGAACAGACTGAGGAGCGGTCCACATAAAATTGTCTTCCTCTAAATTCACAACGAAGTCAGAGACGTGAATGTGTCTATTTGGAGACAGGGATTTTATGGAGGTCATCTGAGCTAAGGATGGTGAATTGACAGGAGGGAAACTGCCAGCTTGCTATGCCCCTTGAAACAAACATCAAGTCTTTGTGACCCCAAGCTTACACTCCACCTACTCCTACATGCTCAGGCGTCTGAAGGCCTGATCCCAGACCTGGACTCCATGCTCCACTCAAGTTTTCAGTGCTCCAGCTTCTTTGCTGAGAAGTGTGGGCTGAACCTCTGCTTCCCCCATCTCTAAGCCAGTGGCAGGAGCAGAGGAAGGAGGATTTTTGTGTGTGAATTGTGTGGAACAGCTATTCGGCTTGAGTCTCCCCAACAGGCTCCTGCTGGAGCATGGTCCCCTGGCCTTGCCGAGAATAGGACCTGCTCTGGGTCTCCTGGCCTACAGGACAAGGTTCCTGGAACAAACCAACCATGGGTCCTTTGTCATTGGGTTAGAGCCAAGATAGTTCCCACCTTCACCTGCCACTGTCCTGGGCCCAAACCACTGACTCCTGCATGCCAATGTCCTCTTAAGAAAGAAAGAAGTGAGTGCCTTGAGCAGACAGGGGCCTTACTATATGACCCCCTTTTTGCCTCTCACCCTCCCCTCACTGTCCCATTCTTTCCCTCAAACCCAGACTGGTGAGAAACAGCTTATAAACAACAGTCACAGTGAAAGTCCAAGGTCACACTTAGTTCAGCACCATTGGCTGCTTAATTGGCTGATGCGATCATTGCTCCTCTCATCTGCCAACAGCCTCTAACAAGCTGCTCGCAGTGCAATTAATCGGCAGGTTCCTGAGCTGCTATAAGAATGTATCCCCCTCCCCGGCTTATCTGGGAAAGTTGGTGGCTGGGGGAGGGTTGAATCTCATCCTCTCATTCAGAGACCCTTCGTGAATCATGGGGAGCTCAGAGAACCTTCCATCCTAAGGAAGCAAATTTTCTTCCAGGCCTCAAGAAGGCAGGCTTGTCTGTCCCAAGTGGGGCCGCTGTGGCCCTCGATGCAGCCAGAGTATGTAGGTGAGTAAGTGGATAGGTGGTACAACTCATGGTTAGCAGAGATAGGGCAGTCAGGCCTGCTGTTTTGTAACTTTTTTTTAAAATATAAAATAGTTATTTAAGCACCATGATTACAAGCATGATTATAGTTGGGTTTCAGTCATAAATAGAACACCCTCCTTTACGAGTGCAACATTCCCAACACCAATGCCCCCTCCTTCCCCACTCCTGACTGTATTTGAGACAGGCATTCTACTTCTCTCACTCATTAAGATTGTCATAATAGTTGTCAGTGTAGTTATTTCCCTAACTGCAATCACCACTCTTTGTAGTGAGCTTCATATTGTGAGCTGGTCCTTCTGGCTCTTATCTCTATTGTCTCTGGGCATTATTAGATTAATGTTTTTTTTTTTTTTTTTTTTTTTTTTGTTTTTGGGCCACACCCGGTGACGCTCAGGGGTTACTCCTGGCTATGCGCTCAGAAGTCGCTCCTGGCTTGGGGGACCATATGGGACGCCGGGGGGATCGAACCGCGGTCCATCTCCTAGGCTAGCGCAGGTAAGGCAGGCACCTTACCTCCAGCGCCACCGCCCGGCCCCCTAGATTAATGTTTTTAATTTTTCTTAAAACCCATAGATGAGTGAGACTATCCTGTGTCTATCTCTCTCCCTCTGACTTATTTCACTCAGCATAATAGATTCTATGTCCACACATGTATAGAAAAATTTCATGACTTCATCTCTCCTGATGGCTGTATAATAAATATTCCATTGTGTGTATGTAGCAGAGTTTATTTATCTGTTGAAGAGCATCTTGGTTGTTTCCTGATTCTGGCTATTGTAAATAGCACTGCAATGGATATAGGTGTGTAGAAGGCCTTTTCGTGTTGTGTTCTTGTATGTTCATAGGGCATATCCCTAGGAGTGGTATAGCTGGATCATATGGGAGCTCAATTTCCATTTTTTGAGGAATCCCCATATTCTTTTCCATAAAGGCTGGACTAGACAGCATTTCCACCAGCAGTGAATAAGAGTTCCTTTCTCTCCACATCCCCAACAGCACTGATTGTTCTTGTTCTTTGTGATGTGTGGCAGTCTCTGTGGTATGAGATGGTACCTCATAATTGCTTTGATTTGGATCTCCCTAATGATTAGTGATGTGGAGCAATTTTCATGTGCCTTTTGGCCATTTGTATTTCTTCTTTGAGGAAGTGTCTGTTCATTTCTTCTCCCCATTTTTTGATGGGGCTAGATGTTTTCTTGTGAAGTTCTGTCAGTACCTAGTATATTTTCAATATTAGGCCCTTATCTGATGGGTATTGAGTGAATAGTTTCTCCCATTCTGTGGGTGGCTTTTGTATCCTTTGAGATGCAGAAGCTTCTCAGCTTAATATAGTCCAATCTGTTTATTTCTGCTGGTAGGCAGCAAAGATACCAACCAACAGGTCTGAGCAGAGCTGGAACTTGTGTTCATTCCCAGACCTTGGTGCCTGTTAAGAGGAAGTCCAATCTTCAGGATTACCACTATGGAACAGATTGTGAGATCATTATCATACCTTGGGGGATAATGGTGATTGCTTTCTTTGCTTTTTTTTTTTTTTTTTTTTTTTTGTGCTGCTATTGAATTGAAACCAGGCACTTACTATATAAGGCCAGTTGAACCTCATCGCCAATATAGGGAGCAATTTTGTAAGTAAACACATCCACTTATACATGCACACACACATATCAATATTGATTCCTGTGGTAGGTGCCCAGAGGTTTGTGGATGCTCACATATCCAGATGGAGAAACTGAGACTCAGAGAGCCTGCCTCTTGCCTTGTTGGGCAGCGGGCCCCAAGAAATGGTGGGTCTCAAGTACAATCAGCACTGCTTTGTTCTGAGAACAGTCAAACTAACATTATGGAGAGCAGGTATCGCCTGTGATTCTTTGAAACATTGCAGGGAGAAGTGGTCATTAGGTGCTGATGTCCAATTGACTCTAAATGTGCAGGGCTCTTGGGCCAAGCCACATTGCTAATAAAGGAAGCAGCAGCCTTGTTGGTGTAGACTGCATGTAGGTGTCCAACAAAATACAGAGGTTTATATTCTTCCCAACATGCTGGGCTTAGGAGCTTTGGCCTTTGATGAGGTTATGAGTTTGGAGTATTGTGTTAAGTGTCACCCCACCCCCATCTTCCTGTGTAATCTTACTTGATGGTAAGACCAACCCATTTCTGGGAGGGTTTTTTGGAAGGATTGCCTGAGGGGTGTAAGGGGGATTGAGAGGGATTCAGTGAGAGAGATGCTGTGAGAAGCAAGATGGAGGAAGAAGAGACAGATTTGAATGCAGGGCTGCTTATGGAGCAGGCTTAAATGGTTTAAAAGCTTAGAAGCCACACATGGTGGCTAGGGCCTTAATTAAAAAGTTGATGTCTTCTGAAACCTGACTGCCTGTGGATCATTTCTTTGCTGCCACCCTGAGTCCCAATGGCTGGAGGGGATTGCAGGTGCATGGACCGGGGTTGGCAGAGAAAGGCCCATCCATGCATCTCACCACCATCCACTTCCCTCCAGGACTCAATAATTAATATGTATTTCAACAGGTAAGATCAGCATCTTTTCCTCCCCTCTCTTCCCACTAAGATCAACATCTTTACAAAAACTTCTAGAAAGCTCCTTCCTACCACTTAAGGACAAAGACAGGTGGATGCTAACCAGAAAGAGAGTCTTCGCCAAACACCCAAACTGTTGGCAAGTCTCAGCTTCAACTTCCCAACCTCCAGAATTAGAAAAAATTATTCTTTGCACTTTAAAAGTAAGAAGTCTAGGGCCCGGAGAGATAGCACAGCAGCGTTTGCCTTGCAAGCAGCTGATCCAGGACCAAAGGTGGTTGGTTCGAATCCCGGTGTCCCATATGGTCCCCCTTGCCTGCCAGGAGCTATTTCTGAGCAGACAGCCAGAGAAGTAACCCCTGAGAACCACCGGGTGTGGCCCCAAAACAAAACAAAACAAAACAAAAAACAAAAAATAAAATAAGAAATCTAGTTTGCTGTGACAGCTCTTAAGGACTAGAACAAGCCCGGGACCTTTTTCTTTCTACCAACACTGACAAGTCTGGAATGCAGGACTCGTGGCTTGGACTTGAAAATATTTTCATCCTTCTTATAGTCTTAGTTGTAGTTGTCTCATGTTATGGCTCCAAGGGCCAGCTTTCTCTGCTCATTCTACTAACAGCTCTCTTCACTATTCTCCAATGGCTCACTGGCAAATATGGGCTGGTAGGAGTGAAAGCCAAAGCTTAAAAAGAAACTATTTGTTTTGGCCTTTTGGGAATAACTGTTCTTCAAGAATCAAACCAGCTCTTTTCTCTTTTGTGGAGTGATGTGAGTGGTGGTGAAGAGGTGTTGGTGACAGTGGCAGTGCTGAGGTGCCAGTGCAAAGGATGGGTGTGCTCCTCCAACGGTGGGAAGCGAGGCAGCCCCAACTGGCCTTTATCCCCAATTTGTCTGCCAGATTTATCAAGGGTTGTGGCACTTTTGCAAAATACTCCAAAGTACAAGGAAAGGGACTTTTCCACTTGGGTAGTGTCCTTTCAACAAGCCATGAGAAGAAACACGTTCACTTAGAAAAGAAAAATGTATAGAGAGGGTTGGGAAGTGAGAGAGTGAGAGTGGAACAGTGGGTGGTGAAGTGGGTGGGTGCCAACGAAGGTGCTTCCTCGGGAGGATATTTTCAGGACCTAAGGAGGATGGAGAAGGAGCAGTAGGGGCCTGGAAATAGGCCACCGGTCATGGAAATTCAAGATAATCTCATGCCATCATGTCTTCTCAGCTTCCTCTTTAAAAAATTGTACTTCCTTCTCAAAAGGCTAACGGTGCTAAACTGGCTGGTTGGAATTGAATTTCTCCACACACACACATACACACACACACACACACACACACACACACACACACATATACACTCACACACACTATCTTTTCAGGCAGGCTCATTAATGAGAAGGGGATGGCAGAAAGGGGGGGCTAGAATGTGAAGGAGAAAGGGAGGAACTCTGATAATCCACAAACTAGATAATTGGCCTGTGATTAATCAAGGGCAATATTTCAGCACCGCTGCTTTTCAGTCCCTCGCAGAGGGGAACAGAGGGAAGGGCAGGCACCTAAAGCCCCTGTCACCTTAATGAAGATGAAATCTGCTCACTGGACTGTTAAAAGCGTATGTGCTGCTATAAGTGCCCAATTAAGAAAATCCTTGCAAGTCTGTTCTCTCTGAGGAAGTATTAAGAAGGGTAAGAAATTTTGTTCGCTGAAGATCAAAACGGCAACAATAAAACCCTCTCAATTTTGTAGACTCTTCATAGACAATTTTGGTTGGCTTTCCAGTGTTTGCTGATTCTTCCCTTTTTAAAATAACACTGATTTAAGCCCCATTTCCTGTAGGACCTTCTTTTGAATCCCCTTCTCAACCTTGTTCTCCCCAACTTTGATGGCACCTGCCACATTAGGCAGACTCATATACAGTCAAATGTTCTACCACTGAGCTATACCCCCTGGGAGGCACATGTGATCTACTCCCACTGACCAGACTGCAACAGTTCTCCATGCTTTTATGTTTATTTGTTTTATGTTTGTTTGGTGAGGGACCACATCTGACTATGTTCAGAGACTGCTCCTGGCATGGTTTCATATGTGGTAGCAAGGACCAAATTGGGGTCAACCATGTGCAAGGCAAATGCACTACCCATTGTACATCTCTTTGGCCCCCTCTTTTGGCCATTTTGGTGGGTTCCTACTTGGGAACATGACTCTTGCCTCCCATTCAGAGCCAAGCAGATTCCATCTTGGATACCAGCAGCCAGGAGAAGTTTGGAATTGGAAGCAGAGAATCTCATATGAATACAGTCTGATGAGGAAATGAAACTGAGAAACAGAAAGTGAAGAGATAGATGCTTGGGTACATGGAACCATCTAAACAAGCTGAGCTATGTCTACTCCAAGACTTTTCAGTTAAATGGAGTTCATACATTGCCTTAATTATTGGGATCAGTATGGGTTGATTTTGCCTGTTGCATCCTATCTGAAATGCTCACACTATCTCAGACAGAGATTCTTCAGATGGAAGGTTCTTCTAGAACCTTGTGTGTGAATTTGCTCAGTATCAGCTTTCCCTATGTGCTCAAAGTGAGAGTTAGTGCTGGGCCAGTTTGGGGGTTCAGGCTAGGTCCTTTGAACAGTTCTGCTAAACTTGATCCAGCATTTAGCCTGGACTTGCATGATCGCAGGCTCTGTGAGAGGGAGGCTAGAGTTTACAGAATCAGTGCTCCATCCCTGGACAGAGCAAGCAGGCCCTTCTCAGTTTGAACTAAGTATCCCTCTTGGTGTCCTCTGGCAGCAGTTATGCTAACTTTGTATCCTATGTTGTCTATGAGTGCTCTACACTCATGCTATCCCCCATTTCCTCATTTACCTTTGCCCATCCATGCCCCATGTTGGCTAAAGGTGCGTGATATTCAAGTAGGAGAAATCACTCCCCAGAGCTGTCCACATGCTACTTTTGGCTGCCATAGAGGTTGACCCAGTTCTAGAGGAATCCCTGGCTTGAGAACCTGGTAGTTTCCTAGGGTTAGCCCACATTGACTCACAATAGTACTGGAAGCCAGAGCACAAAGTGCTTCTCTGGGCTCAAATTAAGAGTAGATTTCTGGAGGGCCAGAGAGATAGCATGGAGGTAAAACGTTTGCCTTGCATGCAGAAGAACAGTGGTTCGAATCCCGGCATCCCATATGACCCCCGAGTTTGCAAAGGATGATTTCTGAGTGTAGAGCCAGGAGTAACTTTTGAGTGCTACCAGGTGTGACCCCAGAAACAAAAAAAAAAGTGGATTTCTTCTAAAGTGTCCAAGAACAGATGAGTGGCTAAAGAAACTGTGGTACATCTACACAATGAAATACTATGCTGCTGTTAGGAAAAATGAAGCAATAAAATTTTCTTATACATGAATGGATATCGAGAGTATTATGCTGAGTGAAATGAGTCAGAGAGAGAGGAATAGACAGAATGATTGCACTCATTTGTAGAATGTTGGGGAAAAAAAGATAGTATGGTAATGATATCTAGAGACCATAGAGGCAAGGGCAAGGATGACTAGTCCATAGTACGAAGCTTTTTTACAATTTGCAGGGGAGTGTAGTTAGGGTAGAGAAGAGACCATTATAACAGTGATAATTGGAAATAATTGCTCTGGACAAAAACTGTATGTTGAGGATAGATAGAGTAATACTCCTTCAGTAACAATATTGCAAACTACATTATCTAAAAAGAAAACAGAAGAAGAAGAAGAAGAAGAAGAAGAAGAAGAAGAAGAAGAAGAAGAAGAAGAAGAAGAAGAAGGAGAAGGAGGAGGAGAAGGAGGAGGAGGAGAAGGAGGAGAAGGAGGAGAAGGAGAAGGAGGAGGAGGAGAAGGAGAAGAAGAAGAAGAAGGAGAAGGAGGAGGAGAAGGAGGAGGAGGAGAAGGAGGAGAAGGAGAAGGAGGAGGAGGAGGAGGAGAAGAAGAAGAAGAAGAAGAAGAAGAAGAAGAAGAAGAAGAAGAAGAAGAAGGAGAAGGAGGAGGAGAAGGAGGAGGAGGAGAAGGAGGAGAAGGAGAAGGAGGAGGAGGAGAAGAAGGAGGAGGAGGAGGAGAAAGAGGAGAAGGAGAAGGAGGAGAAGGAGAAGGAAAAGGAGAAGGAGGAGGAGAAAGAGAAGGAGGAGGAGAAGGAGAAGAAGAAGAAGAAGAAGAAGAAGAAGAAGAAGAAGAAGAAGAAGAAGAAGAGGAAGAAGAAGAAGAAGAAGAAGAGGAAGAAGAAGAAGAAGAAGAAGAAGAAGAAGAAGAAGAAGAAGAAGAAGAAAGAACTGCATTATGAGAAACCTTGTAACCACAGTGTTTAAATAATGCAATTAAAAAAATAGCTTTTCTCTGCTGAGCCTGCCTACACTCCAAGGACTATAACCTTTTCAGGACCCACATCTGGCAAGAAGTCCCCACCCAAAGCACATGGGGCCAATTCCTGCCATGATTGGGTACCCAGAAACTTATAAACCATGGTGGCCATGCTCTCTGCCTTTTTTCTGCTGAGCCTGCCTACAATCTAAGGACCTCTTCAGGACCCACACCAGTAAGATGTCCCCACCCAATGCACGTGGGGCCAATTCCTGCCATAATTGGGTACCCAGAGACTTATAAACCATGGCGGCCATGCTCTCTGTCTTTTTTCTGCTGAGCCTGCCTACACTCTAAGGACTATAGCCTCTTCAGGACCCACACCCGAAACGTGACCGCTCCGCTTCGCTTTGCGGCTGCGCTTATCTTGTAACCCCTGAATTCTATTTCTGCACATTTTAAGAAGCAATCTACAGCCTTGCCAATGGAGTATTTTTGCAGTACACCCCCATATTTACAGAAATCAAGATGGCTCCTCTAATAATCTAAAAAGTAGGAAACAAATAGGTATTCTCTCAAATAAGTTTAGAGTAGAATTATGGAAAATGTTCAGGGAGCTCAAAAAAAAAAGCATCAATAAACTTGACTGAAGCAAAATTAAGCATCAAGAAGATTTGTCAACTGAAATTAGAAATTTTTACACTGAACTAACAGATCAGAAAAACTGAGCTTACCGGGGCCCTTATTCCTAGCCTGAGGAGTGCTGAGAGGCTTGGCAGGCCCCCAGCCATCCTTGTCTTTTTCCTCTGACTCCAGGTCTTCCCTGGGTGCCAGCTCAGATGGTTAGAAGTGGGTTTAGGTGGACTCTTAGTGGTCCTCAGGTTCCCCCCTCCCTCCGTTCTCCAGGGGGGAGGTGCATGGGGAGGAGGGCGGGCAGACATCTGGCTTCCAGTTTTCTCTTTGATTCTGGATACCAGCCCTTGCCAGGTATGGGGTTTGGGGAGGCTCCATACCAGAGCCTTTCTCCCTAGCCTGGGGAGTGCTGGGAGGCTTGGCAGGCCCCCAGCCGTCCTTTTTCTTTTTCCCCTGACTTCAGGCCTTCTCTGGGTGCCAGCTCAGATGGCCAGAAGTGGGTTCAGGTGGACTCTTTGGGGTCCTCAGGTTCCCCCCTCCCTCCGTAATCCAGGGGGGAGATGCATGGGGAGGAGGGCGGGCAGACATCTGGCTTCTGGTTTCCTCTTTGATTCTGGAGACCAGCTCTTGATACTGCCCTACAAAGCTCATTTCTAATATTTTACTGCCTCAGTTCCAACCCTTACTTCCCCCCATCCTCCCATGTAGGTGCAGCTAATGACATGAAGCTCACCACATAGAGTGATAAGTGCAGTTAGAGAAATAACTACACTGAAAACTATCATAACAATGTGAATGAATGAGGGAAAAAGAAGGCCTGTCTTGAGTACAGGTGTGGGTGGGGTGGGGAGTAGGTAGATCTGGGAAATTGGTGGTGGGAATCCTGCACTGGTGAAGGGGGGTGTTCTTTACATGACTCTAATCATACAACTACAATTATATTTGTAATCACGGTGTTTAAATAAAGATAATTAAAAAATAGAGCGAATCTTGGTGGCTTGAGAGTAGAATGTGTCTTTGCCTTTTGGGTTTCTAGGGGTCACCTGAGCCTGGACCTATGAACTCTTCCTTCCCTTTTAGAGACTTCTCCCAGTCTCTGCTTCTGTAAACACGTGGCTTGTGCTTCCCCTGCTGCCCTCTCAGAAGGACCCTGTGATCCTATGATTGTCTCACCAGCTAGTCTAGGCTTCTTGCCATCTCAAGACCTTTGAGATGGAGAGATGGAACAGGAAGTAAGGCTGACATGTTGCAATCCAGTTTGGTCTCCCCTGAGCACTGTCAGAGATCACTCTTGAACATGAGTTCAAGAATAGCTCCTCAGCCCCTTTGGGTGTGTGACACCCAACACGTCTCCACCCCATGCACCTATACAAAGCTCCTCCATTTCATTCCAACTGTTCAGTCTCTGCTTAAAGGACCTAGAGCTTGGCTCTCTAGGGCCATCACTTAGTTGACTGCAAGAACAAGTCCTGAGGAAGGCTGACTAGTCCTGCCTTGCTCACAAGGCTGTGTCTCTCAACCTTTGCTGTGCGCCACTGTGCCCAGATGAAGACAAGCTTCCAGGAACCACATAGGTGCCCTGAAAGTTGTTTATTTTCTGCTGGAGAACAAAATTTTGCTCCTTATTGTCATCCAAGGCTCCCAAGGCAATAAAAGTTTGGCTTCTTTCTCTCCCCCTGACTCTGCTCTTCTAGGGTGTGGCTGAGTCCCCACTCTCCAGGGCCCCCACTGCAGCCCAGGCAATGCCTCTGAGGGCTCAGAGTTGTGGGATTTGTCTCTGTTCCACACTCCATGGAAGGCAAGTCATAGGGTTTGCCAAGGCTTCAGTCCCATGCACGATGGGACTAGCAGTCTTTAGAGTCTGAAGTCAGTATTCAACAACCAGAAACATCTTTTTCCACTTCAGCCTGGTTTCAGGGAGGAAGGAAAATAGTCAATGCAAATAAAGCAGTGCCATAGGCCCACTTGGTGGAGCTTTATTCTGCCAAACCCAGACCATGCCAATGAGGCCAAGAGTCCCACTGCCTGGACTTGGAATTGCTGATCGTATTTGGTAAAGGTTCAAGACATGGCTTCAGAGGACCATCCTCTTAGACAAAGAGTGGGAGGAAAGAAAATTCTGCCAGCTCCGGAAAGTGGAAGGTAGTTCTTGAAAGCTTCAGAATCCAAATGTGATGTTGTTATGGCTGCTCTCTCTGAGTGACTATTGGGCTGAAATATTAATTTTTAATAGCATGAAGGATGTTTGTGTTATAATTGCTTCTAAAACAAAACTAGGCTTAAGCCCGAACAACCCCAGGTGTGGGAAATGACCTTATTCATGTGATTCTTATACATCTCAATATTTTTTAATTATCCTATCAAAGAAAAGACATGAACACACTTTATTAACAGAGACTAATCAGATGGGCAGCCTATGTGAGATCACAGAATTGCTATTTGTCAAAGAAAACCCATTTAAAAGTTTTAGAGATAATTGAGTCATGAAACTAACAGTATGGGACCTTGAAGACATCTCTAGATTTGTTCTTGAGGGAAGTGCTTCAAGTCAGAATCCAGCTACTGGGAGGGCGACCCTGGCAATGCTTTGGTTGGTTTGAGGATCACATTCTGTGATTTCAAGGCTTATTTCTGGCTCTCCACTCAGGGATCACTCCTGATCGGTGTCAGGATCCTAGGGGTTACCAAGTATAGACCTGGGCTGCTGCACACAAGGCAAGCACCTCACTGTCCCTTCTGTCTGACACTGACCAAGTGAAACTGTGTCTTTATAGCAGGTGGGACGTTGAGTTATTGGGAGTCATAGATTTGGCACTCAGTGGAAGGGTCACTACAGGGTCCACACCAGCCCTCAGGTCCATGTTTATACTGGCCCATCCCACGATGTTAAAGAGTTGACATGTGTCAACTAGGGCTCAGTTCAAAGAAGCTTGAGGGTAAAGAAGTGGTGTGACATTCAGAAGGAGCCATGAGGGGTGAAAGGGCAGGATCCAGAGTGAGATGGTCTATTTTCTGCTTGCAGCTGCTAGATTGCCACTGCTTACCAGAGGATGCTGGGAAGAGAGGGCAGGAGAGAGGAGAAGGGATGGGTTCTAGGGAATGCCAAGTACCTCCCCTGACTTCCACTTTCAATTGCAGTTTCTTCTGGTTCCATGCTGGGACTCTGGAGCTAACTACAGTCACAGGGGCCTTTTTGGTAGTGTTTTCTCTTCAAAGCACTTTGCACAGAATAGTTCACTTTCTCCTTAGAACAGTCAAATGAAGTAGGTATGATGATGGAGCTCAACAACTGTGAGGAAGCCAAGACAGGGCAGGCTAAATAGCCCTGTTGGGCTCCAGTAAGTGACCGAGTCTGGATTCAAATTCAAATCACCTCAATACAGAGCCCTCTTTCACCTGACCCTGCCCTGCCCTTACCTTGCCTTTTGACCCTT
Organism: Suncus etruscus; assembly: GCF_024139225.1. NCBI lineage: Eukaryota > Metazoa > Chordata > Mammalia > Eulipotyphla > Soricidae > Suncus > Suncus etruscus. The sequence goes on from NC_064852.1 coordinate 117,026,606, forward strand.
TTCTAGAACCTCCCAAAGGGTTACCCAAAGTGAGGTTTCCAAAGCAAGAACTTTAGGGGATATTAAGGCAAAATCTGGAGTAGCCACACTGGTCTACAAGCCTCATCTGTTTTTCCTGTTATTATTTTTTTTTTTTTTTTTGGTTTTTGGGCCACACCCGGTAACGCTCAGGGGTTACTCCTGGCTATGCGCTCAGAAGTCGCTCCTGGCTTGGGGGACCATATGGGACGCCGGGGGATCGAACCGCGGTCCGTCTCCTAGGCTAGCGCAGGTAAGGCAGGCACCTTACCTCCAGCGCCACCGCCCGGCCCCCTTTTCCTGTTATTATTGTGTCATTATATTTCATTATTACCCAAGTTCCATAATGTTAGAAAGGCTGTGCATATTTATTTTGGAGGTACACCACACCATGTGCAAGGTTCATATGGGGAGCCAGGGGTTAAACCAGAGTCAACCACATGCAAAACACATGCTTTACCAGCTGTACTAACTTTCTGGTCCTGTATGAAGTCATAGAATGATCCACTCATCACTAGATTGCTTGTATATTTTTTGGAAGGGCCATACCCAGCAGTGCTCAAAGCTTACGACTGGCTCTATGCTTAGAGATCACTTTTGGAGGGGGTTCAGGGGACTACATGGGGTGCTGGGGGTTCAACTTTGGTCTGCCGTGTGCAAGGCAAGCACTCTACCTGCTTTATTATCTCTCTCTCTCCTGCATGACACAAGTATCACAACAAGGTTAGCTCTACAGACAGGAGCTAACCGAGACTCAACTTGCTCCTCAGGGAGCCATGTAATAAGCGCAACAGAAAGAGGACAAGAGTATCATCATCCCTGAGGTCAGACAGGTAGTACACTGCATGGTACTGGCCTTCCATTCAACTGACCTAGGTTGGATTCCTGATAACACACATGGTTTCATGAGAGCATGGACAGAAATGATTCCTGAGGATAGAGGTAGGAATAAGCCCTTAGTGTGTGCCTATTCCTCTCCTTCAAAGTAAATGAAAGAAAAGAAAAGAAGAATGTCATTCTCCCACCCTCAGAAAGCTGTAGAACTTTTGCTCCCAGACAAGGGGCATCTCCTCCCCTTTTTAAACTTGTCTTCTCTGAAGACACTTGGAGAGTTCAAGGTCATAGGGCACCCTTCTTTCTATTTCCTGGAGATCTTTCCATGATTTTAAAGAACACTCATTCCACCCAAATGTGTCCTGATATTGCAATAAAACATTCTTTGAAGGAGAACTACCTGTTGGGGAGATGTCAGGGTTAGAGAGTCAGCAATTATGAGCTTAGGAGATAATGACATGTGTGTTTAGTGTGATGGCAAATTATACCATAGGAAAAAAAATTTAAGATTCAGAGTGAACTTTTTTCCCATATAAACTTACTGCCTCAGGAAAACTGTGGTTAAAATTATAAATTACCAGGAAACTTCACATTTCCCCTCGAGAGTCAAAACAGAAATACAAGAAGCGGCATTGTTGAAATCATCCTAAATTGGAGGCAATGATTATTCAATTAAAAAGAAGTGGAGTAACACTTTCTGTTTATATGATATCTGCCTGCAGTTTTAGCCACAAGGCTCAGAGAGAAAGCATGAAGCTCCCTCAATCTTCCGTCACTAGCTGGGCTACATAGCCCTGCCCTTCCCCCTCTTCCCCATGTTCCTCGAAACCCAGCTGCAGAGAAGTCACTTCTCTCCTTTCTCCTACGAAGTCACTTCAGCTTTTCTTGAACCTCATGAAAGTTCTTATTAATGTCTAGCCTCTATCTACCTGCTTGGATCTGAATCTAGCTTCTTACATGGTTTTAACTACCCACATCTAGTTGACCCTTTATATACTAAGTAAATTTAATTAGGTTACCATTAGACCTTCCCCTCCCCACTCCAAAATTTCAAGAGATGACTTCTGGTTGCTTTCATTTTGGGGAGAAAGTTATTTCTAGAGCTTCTCCAAATCCACATCAGAATGGAGTTAAGGGCCCACAGCCCAGTGCAATGTGGTAGTGGATAAGGTGGTCTGTGAATTTCCTCAGTCTCCATGGTTTACTGTTGTTTCTGCAGAATCAAGGTTGGTCAGGTCCAACTCTGATCCAATGCCTCATTTTGATGGGGCTATACACTTGTGACTTCATTCCATAAATGCGCAGGAAGTGTTGGATCTGTAGGATAGAGTAGAAGAGGCATCATGTGGAAAAGTGAGGCTGGTCTGAACACTTTAGCAGATTTGTGATTTCAGGTGCTTTGTGAAGCCTCTCAGCATCTTTTCTACCTGAAGGAAAATGCTTCATACCATCCTCATGAAACTCACAGGGTACTGTGAAAAGCAACCTGAGCTGGATGTGAATTGAGAAACTCCTGTTCCGGCCGTCAGGCTGGGAAAATCCACAAAACTACACCTGCCCATAGGGGCCTAACTGTGAAAAATTGTGAGTGCTGCCTGTGTGTGTCTGTCTACTGTCCTGTTGCGTGAACCTCTTGGGAGTGGGCCGAAAAGAGGCTCCAGAAAACTCGCTCTTCCAGAGGCCAATTCTAGGGCGGGAACGCCAAGGAACTGCTCCATAACGTGAAAACTGGCTATAATCAGTACTTTGCAGAAGCCAGGTCCCCTGTTTGTGACGTCAGGCTGGGAAAATCCACAAAACTACGCCTGCCCAGTGGGGCCCAACTGTAAAAATTGTGAGTGCTGCCTGTGTGTGTCTGTCTACTGTCCTGTTGCATGAACCTCTTGGGAGTGGGCCGAAAAGAGGCTCCAGAAGAGCACTTAGCTCCGCTTCACTACGCAGCTGTGCGCTCTTTCTAAGAAAAGAACACCATCGCAACAAGAAGAAAAAAACACACTAAGAACTGTGCTGGATCACTGAAGCCCAGCATTTCTCTCCGGACTGTCTTCTCTGCTGCGTGCTTAGGCCTAAGATTTGATCCTGTGTGAGGCTTCATCCACAGAGGACTCCCCTTCCTTGGAGGAAAGTCGACCCATCCAGAAAGGGTGGAGCCAGAGGAGTGTTCTGCCTGCATCATTTAGCCAATGAATACCACCACAACACGTAGAAAAACCCACAATACAAGTGTGACAATGGGGAAACAACACAGGCCAGCATCAGACATAGAGAATGAAGATGACAATTCTGATGACCAGATAATGACCAACCAACTGATCAACCTCTCAGATAAGAACTTTAGACTAGCAATATGGAAGATGCACATGGAACTCAAAGAAACCATGGATCAAGTTGAACAGAACACTAATAAGAACCAAGAAAATATGAAGACAGAAATCACAAAACTCCAAACTGAAATAACATGTCAACTAACAGGCCTGAAAAACTCAGTAAACCAAGTGAATGACAAAATGGATAAGCTCTGGGACAGGGTATCAGAAGCTGAGAATAGATTTGGTGCTGTGGAAGATGAGATACATAACAATTTCATACAACAGGAGAGATTGGAAAAAAAACTTAAAGCAAATGAACAGACAATGGAAAAATTAGTCAAAGAATCGGAACAGATAAAAATAGAAGTCTATGATAAGCTCAACAGAAACAACTTAAGAATCACTGGAGTCCCAGAGACCCAGGAAGAAAATTTCCAGGAAGAATCAACAGTCAAGAACATCATTAAAGAGAAACTTCCAGAGCTAAAGAATATATGTGATCAAATCCTGCATGCTCAAAGAGTACCAACCAAAAGAGACCCCAGAAAAACTACCCCAAGACACATCCTAGTCACAATGACGAATCTCACAGAGAGACAGAATTCTGAAAACAGCAAGATCAAAAGGGGAAATTACATTCAAGCAAGCATCCTTGAGATTTACAGCAGACCTGTCACCAGAAACACTCAAGGCCAGAAAGCAGTGGTGGGACATTGTGACAAGACTGAATGAAATGAATGCTTCACCTAGAATACTGTACCCAGCAAAACTCACTTTCCGATTTGACGGAAGAATACATGGTTTCACAGACAAAAACAGCTCAGAAACTTTACAGACTCAAAACCAGTCTTAAGAGAAAAACTGAAAGACCTAATTTAAGACAAGATTAACCAAAAGACACATCAAATTTTGATATAAAGATGGCATTAAATCCCAGGACAATTCTTTCTCTCAATGTCAATGGACTAAATGCACCAGTTAAGAGACACAGAGTGGCTAAATGGATCAAAAAGCTCAATCCAACCTTCTGCTGCCTACAAGAAATGCACCCGAATAGTCAGAACAAACATAGACTCAAAATAAAAGGCTGGAGAAAAATTATCCAAGCAAACAACACCCATAAAAAAGCTAGAGTGGCCATACTAATATCAAATAATGCAAACTTTATATTCAGGAAGGTTGTAAGGGACAAAGATGGACATTTTATATTAATCAAGGGGTATGTAGAGCAGGAAGAAATAACTCTCCTAAACATATATGCACCAAATGAGGGTCCAGCAAAATGTTTAATACAATTGTTGACAAATCTGAAAAATAATATCAACAACAACACAATAATTGTGGGGGACCTCAACACGGCTTTGTCAACACTGGATAGGTCAACCAGACTAAAACCCAACAAGAATATACTAGACCTGAAAAGAGAAATGGAAGAAAGAGGCCTAGTGGATATATATAGGTCACTCCATCCCCAGAAACCTGGACACACATTCTTCTCCAATGTACATGGGACATTCTCCAGGATAGACTACATGCTGGCACATAAAACATACCTCCATAATATCAAGAGGATAGAAATTTTGCAGACTACCTTCACTGACCACAAGGCTCTGAAATTACTTGTGAATTCCAAAGGGACACAGAAGAAAAACTTTAACACCTGGAAGTTAAACAGCCTCATACTGAATAACCAGTGGGTCCGAGATGAAATCAAGGAGGAAATCAAAAGGTTCCTGGAAACAAATGACAATAAAGACACAAACTATCAGAACTTATGGGACACAGCAAAAGCAGTACTGAGAGGAAAATTTATAGCTTTGCAAGCACACATCAGGAAGGAAGAAGGAGCTTACCTGAGTAGCTTAATGACACAGCTAATAGAACTACAAAGTACTCAACAAAAGGACCCAAAAATAGGGAGACAGAAGGAAATAACAAAGCTGAGAGCAGAAGTCAACGAAGTGGAAACCCAAAAAACAATCCGAAAGATCAACGAAAGCAGAAGTTGATTCTTTGAAAAAATAAACAAGATTGATAGACCACTGGAAAAACTAACAAAGAAAGAGAGAGAGAGAGAAACTTGATAACTCATATTAGGAATGAAAAAGGAGAGATTACTACTGATATGACAGAGATTCAAAGGGTAATCAGAAACTACTTTGAGAAACTCTACGCCACTAAAAATGAGAACCTGGAAGAAATGGATAAATTCTTGGACTTTTATAATCTTCCACGGTTGAAGGAAGAGGATGTAGCATATCTAAACACCCCCATCACTATTGATGAAATTAAAACGGTAATCAAATGTCTGCCCAAAAACAAAAGCCCAGGCCCAGATGGATTCACTAATGAATTCTTTCAAACTTTCCAAGAGGAACTACTACCAATCCTGGCAAGACTCTTTCATGAAATTGAACAAACAGAAACATTTCCAAATAGCTTTAATGAAACCAACATCACCTTGATACCTAAACCAGACAGAGATGCTACGGAAAAAGAAAACTACAGACCAATATCGCTGATGAATACAGATGCAAAGATCCTCAACAAAATCCTGGCAAATAGGATTCAATGCCTCATTAAGAAGATCATCCACTACGATCAAGTAGGGTTCATCCCAGGTATGCAAGGATGGTTTAACATCCGTAAATCTATCAACATAATACACAACATGAACAACAAGAAAAATAAAAACCACATGATCATATCAATAGATGCAGAGAAAGCATTTGATAAAGTCCAACACCCATTCTTGATCAAAACTCTCTGCAAGATGGGAATGGAAGGAACCTTTCTCAATATAGTTAAGGCCATCTACCACAAGCTAGTGGCAAATATCTTCAATGGAGAAAAACTAAAAGCCTTCCCTCTAAATTCTGGCACAAGACAAGGCTGTCCTCTCTCACCACTCCTATTCAACATAGTACTGGAAGTATAGTGATTAGGCAAGAAAAAGATATCAAGGGAATCCAGATAGGAAAGGAAGAAGTCAAGCTCTCACTGTTTGCAGATGACATGATACTCTACTTAGAAAACCCTAAAGACTCTACCAAAAAGCTTCTAGAAACAATAGACTCATATAGCAAGGTGGCAGGCTACAAAATTAACACACAAAAATCAATGGCCTTTCTATACACCAATAGTAATAAGGAAGAAATGGACATTAAGAAAACAACCCCATTCACAATAGTGCCACACAAACTCAAATATCTTGGAATCAACTTGACTAAAAATGTGAAGAACCTATACAAAGAAAACTATAAAACTCTGCTCCAAGAAATAAGAGAGGACACGTGGAAATGGAAACACATACACTGCTCATGGATTGGCAGGATTAACATCATCAAAATGGCAATACTCCCCAAGGCATTATACAGATTTAATGTGATCCCTCTAAAGATACCCATGACATTCTTCAAAGAAGTGGATCAGGCACTTTTGAAATTCGTTTGGAACAATAAACACCCTAGAATAGCTAAAGCAATCATTGGGAAAAAGAATATGGGAGGAATTACTTTTCCCAACTTTAAACTTTACTACAAATCAATAATTATCAAAACAGCATGGTATTGGAATAAGGACAGGCCCTCAGATCAGTGGAATAGTCTTGAATACTTAGAAAATGTTCCCCAGACATACAATCACCTAACGTTTGATAAAGGAGCAAGAAATCCTAAATGGAGCAAAGAAAGCCTCTTCAACAAGTGGTGTTGGCACAACTGGCTAGCCACTTGCAAAAAATTGAACTTAGACCCCCCCAGCTAACATCATGTATGAAGGTAAAATCCAAATGGATTAAAGACCTTGATATCAGACCCAAAACCATAAGATATATAGAACAACACATAGGCAAAACACTCCAGGACATTGAGACTACAGGCATCTTCAAGGAGGAAACTGCACTCTCCAAGCAAGTGAAAGCAGAGATTAACAGGTGGGAATATATTAAGCTGAGAAGCTTCTGCACCTCAAAGGAAATAGCGCCCAGGATACAAGAGCCACCCACTGAGTGGGAGAAACTATTCACCCAATACCCATCAGATAAGGGGCTAATCTCCAAAATATACAAGGCAGTGACAGAAATTTACAAGAAAAAAACATCTAATCCCATCAAAAAATGGGGAGAAGAAATGAACAGGCACTTTGACAAAGAAGAAGTACAAATGGCCAAAAGGCACGTGAAAAAATGCTCCACATCACTAATCATCAGGGAGATGCAAATCAAAACAACTATGAGGTACCACCTCACAGCACAGAGAATGGCACACATCACAAAGAATGAGAATGAACAGTGTTGGCGGGGATGTGGAGAGAAAGGAACTCTTATCCACTGCTGGTGGGAATGCTGACTAGTTCAACCTTTATGGAAAGCTATATGGAGACTCCTCCAAAAACTGGAAATCAAGCTCCCATACAATCCAGCTATACCACTCCTAGGAATATACCCTAGGAACACAAAAATACAATACAAAAAACCCTTCCTTACAGCTATATTCATTGCAGCACTATTTACCATAGCAAGACTCTGGAAACAACCAAGATGCCCTTCAACAGACGAATGGCTAAAGAAACTGTGGTACATATACACAATGGAATATTATGCAGCTGTCAGGAGAGATGAAGTCATGAAATTTTCCTATACATGGATGTACACGGAATCTATTATGCTGAGTGAAATAAGTCAGAGAGAGAGAGAGAAACGCAGAATGGTCTCACTCATCTATGGGTTTTAAGAAAAATGAAAGACATTCTTGCAATAATAATTTTCAGACACAAAAGAGAAAAGAGCTGGAAGTTCCAGCTCACCTCAGGAAGCTCACCACAAAGAGGGATGAGTTTAGTTAGAGAAATAACTACATTTTGAACTGTCCTAATAATGAAAATGTATGAGGGAAATGGAAAGCCTGTCTAGAGTACAGGCGGGGGTTGGGTGGGGAGGAGGGAGATTTGGGGTATTGGTGATGGGAATGTTGCACTGGTGATGGGTGGTGTTCTTTACATGACTGAAACCCAAACACAATCATGTATGCAGTCAAGGTGTTTAAATAAAATATTAAAAAAAAAAAAAGAGAAAGAGAGAAAAACTCCTGTTCCAGCTCAGTGCAGAAAGCTAAAACAATTCCCATTGTGCAGAGGGAGTCTAGTTGTGCAAGAAGATGGGCTAAGTGTGGGAATCAGTAGCTCCATCACTCGGGCTATACCCTCAGTCAAAGATTGATGACAACTTCACAGCTGTGTGATGTGTCCTTCCAATTTTATGTGGTGTGTGATGTGTGGGACAAATCTATATAGAAGGAAAAAACAATTGCTCATGGGGTGAATATAAGCAGCACACAAAGCCTATAAGTTCCCACTACTGTGAATTTGGGGAACATTGAGGTCTAGTTAATATAAGACTCTTGTCCAGGTACAAATATTTTACCCAGGAATATTATCCTTTGGTAGCAGTTTCTATCTGGTCACAAATTAAGTGAGGACTGGGAAGGATTTGGGTGTTTGCCTCCCTACACTGGCATGGGTCAACAAGGAGTTTTGAGTAGGGAGGGAGAGAGAGAGAAGAGAGAGACAGAGACAGAGAGACAGAAAGAGAGGCCAGCCACTTCCATGCCAGAACTGGCATTTGTGCATTGTGTGACCTTGATTATCTCCCTGCATCTTTCTGAGCGTTAACTTTCTCTTTTGAAAGAACCAAACCAAATTCAAAACCCCAAACCCAAGGATACACACAGAACCCACAAGGCCGTTCTGAGGATGGAATAACAGGGTGTGGTGTTTGTGCTTTATAAACCAGAAAGGGAAAGGCAAATGTTGCTTGTTATCATTTCTATGATCTCCATCTGCTTTCCCAGGGTGGGGGTGGGGGGAAGAAAGTGTCAATCAGATGCTAGTTATTTTGCTAGGACTCTCACTGGGTGTGTCTGGCATGGAGTATGTGGAGTGTGTGTGTGTGTGTGTGTGTGTGTGTGTGTGTGTGTGTCGGGGTGGGGATCTGCCAGGAGTCTCAGTCACAAAATCAAAACAATCATATAAGCTTTCCCCAGGAGTCTCTCCTGGGAACCACATTACCTGGCACCCCCAGAACAACTCTGATGTCCTTTGTTTTTCTGGGGTTCTGTTTGGTTTTTTGGCAAGATAAACTCAGCAAAGACAGTGATGATCCAGAGAGCCATAGCGGTGAAAAGAGGAGCCAAGACACAACCTCCAGCCGGGTAACTCTGAGCCTCTGTTCTTCCATTCCCTGGGTTGTAATCAAATCCCACACCCCGGAACTCTTGCTTGGGGAAGCCTGGGTTCAACTCTGCTCTTGCACCAGCCACAGAGTCCATCACCCAGGTGGCCTCTTTCCTGCACATTCTCACTAGGGTAGGAATCCCTGAGATGGGATGGGACAGTCAGATGTGAGACGTGACCCCCAAGTGCCTGTTCCTCATTTGGGGTTTTAGTGGTTGCGGCAGAAGTTGTCTAATTTCAACACCCATAGGGATGAGCTCCAGAAGGAGCCACATGGCAGTTTGTGTCCCCGCCAAAAGTACTCCCAGCCCTGGGGCTCTGGCTGAGTGTCTCTCGGGTCAGCTGGGCTGAATTGTGGTCCCGTAAATCCATTCCAGCTCCCACTGTTCCCTCAACCTGCAGAGAAGGGCGTGAGGGCAAAGAATAGGAGCAATGCAGTGAGCCAGGGAGTAGTAGGGGCGGCAGAAGCCTCCCAAGAGGCCGGTGACCCCGTCTGCACTCAGCAGTGGCTTGCCTGCTTTTAAGAAGTTGCAGCAGCATGTGAACTGGAGGGAGACAAACAAACCTCTGGAAGTGCAAACACCTTTTTTGTTTATTATCCATCCATCTATCTATCTATCTATCTATCTATCTATTTATCATCTATCTATCTATCTATCTATCTATCTATCTATCTATCTATCTATCTATCTATCTATCTATCAATCATCTATCTATCTATCACCTATCTATCACCTATCTATCTATCTATCTATCTATCATCTATCTATCTATCTATCTATCTATCCATCCATCCATCTATCTATCATCTATCTATCTATCTATCTATCTATCTATCTATCTATCTTTCTACCTACCTACCTACCTACCTACCTACCTACCTACCTACCTACCTACCTACCTACCTACCTACCTATCTATCTATCTATCTATCTATCTATCTATCTATCTATCTATCTATCTATCTATCTATCTATCTATCTTGAGTTTTGGGTCACATCTAGCAGTGCTCAGGGGTTTCTCCTGGCTCTTTACTCAGAAATCACTCATGGCAGGCTCCAGGGACCATATGGAATGCCAGGGATAGAACCCGGATTATCCCAGGTTGGCGATGTGAAAGGCAAGTGCCGTCCCTGCTGTGCTATTGCTCTGGGAAACACCTACTTTTTAAAAATAAATACATTCAGTGCAACATTCCCACCTGGTGAAGGGGGGTGTTCTTTACATGACTGTAATCATACAACTATAATCATATTTGTAATCACGGTGTTTAAATAAAGATAATTATAAAAAAATAAATACATTCAGGGGTGAAGCTATAGCCCAGAGGGTAGGGTGTTTGCCTTGCATGTGGCCAATCTGGATTTGATCCCTGGCATCCTATAGGGTCCCCCAACCTGCCAGGAGCAATTTCTGAGCACAGAGCCAATAGTAACCCCCTAGCACCTCTGGGTATGACCCAAAAAACAAACAAAGATAAAAACCCAAAAACAAATATATTTATTTTATGTGTTTTTTGACTATAAAATTTATTTAGATTGTTTAGTTTTGTTTGGGGGCCACACCTGGTACTGCTCAGGGGTTACTCCTGGCTCGGAGCTCAGAAATAGCTCCTGGCTTGGGGGACCATATGAGATGCCAGTGGGGGGAGGGGATAGAACCGCAGTCCGTCTTAAGTCAGCCATGTGCAAGGCAAACGCCCTTCTGCTGTGCCATTGCTCCAACCCCTATTTTTAAATTTTTCAAACAAAAAATTAATTACCTTATTTAAATACATGGTCACAAGGTTATTCATAATACAGTTTTTTTTACATTTGTGAAGTTGTTCATGATTGAGTTTCATACAATAGAGATAAAGTGATATGCATGATACCCTTTCAGCAACAATATTGCAAACTACAGTGTCTAAAAAGTAAAAAAAGGAGAGAGAGAGGAGAGAGAGAGAGAGAGAGAGAGAGAGAGAGAGAGAGAGAGAGAGAGAAGAGAGAGAGAATGTCTGTCCCAGAGGCAAGCAGAAGGGAGTAGGGAAACTGGGGACATTGGTGGTGAGAAATGAGCCCTGGTGAAGTGTTGTATGACTCAAACCTTTATTTTTAAATGCTGGGGTCTTGGCTGGTGATGTCACTTGCTTGTTAAGCTCTGGGCTAGGTCTAGATGTCAGGGAAGAGGAATGAGGTTTGGTGCCTTTACAGAACCCTCAGTCTCCAGGAAACGGAAGCGCCTTGTGTTTCCTGAAGGCCCAGAAGGCCAACTTTGTAGGTGTGTGCTTTCACACGCTGGGTGTCTCCCATCAGGGGTCCCAGGGGCAGACAGGAAGAAAACATCCTTCCATCTCTTGAGGTTGCCTCTTCTCCACGGGAGGCTGGGGGAGCAGCCAGGGCAGGACTGAGGTGATGGGAAGGAGGGTGCTACCAATGTGACAGAAGCCAAGAACAAACGGGGGTGGAGGAGGCAGATGAGGTTTAATTTAGCAGGGGAAGTGTCACAACAGTCTTTGGTCACCACAAGAAACAAACTCTAGGAAAGATTATTATCTCTGGGCCCTGAAAGATTCTTCCAGACTCAGAAGACTAATAACAAAATCTTGACTTTTTTCCTCTTTTGCTTTGGGGCTAATATGTGAAAGACCTCCTTTGATGGTTCCTGTGAAAGATAATACTAAAAACACAACCCAGTTAAAGTCCTTTTATTTTCTGCCTTTATTTTCCCAATGATGAAACTTTTTTCTTGCTATTCTCCTAAGACTTGGGTCCTTCCTTGGCTATAGTTACTGCTCCTTTCCTTCTTGCAGAAAGATCTCAGGCAATGCACACCTGCCATGCATAGCACAGCAGAGCCAAAGGGCATTGACATTAACCCAGGCAGTCCCCAGGCACCGATGGAAGAATGAATGCAAACCAAGTATGGGGGCTGGAGTCATAGTACAGCAGGTTGTGGCTTGTCTGCACACAGTCAATCTGGGCTTTATTCCTAGCATCACACATGGTCACCCCTGAGCACAGAGCTAAGAATAAGCCCTGAGTACCACTGGGTGTGGCCCCCTAATTCCCACAAAAAGAAAGCTGAGTATAGAAAAGGTGCAAGGAAGGTACAAAGAAGGTACAAGAAAAGGTACAAAGAAGGTACAAAAAAGGGTACAGTGGTGCAAAGATCGGGGTTGGGAAGAGCAGATCTTCCTTCCATCACTGTGCCGCTCTTAGAAACTCCCCACATTTAGCATATTTAATGTTAGTACTTATGCTCTAGCAATACTGGAGGCAGCTACCCTGCACATTCCTGCTTTATCATCAGTGCTGATGATTTTTTTTTTTTTTGTATTTTTGGGTCACACCCGACAGTGCTCAGAAATCGCTCCTGGCAGGCTCGGGGGACCCTATGGGATGCCAGAATTCGAACCATTGTCCTTCTGCATGCAAGGCAAATGCCTTACCTCATGCTATCTCTCTGGCCCCAGTGCTGATGATCTTACTAGTAACAGTCACTAGCATGGTGGAGGGTCTACCATTTGTAGGGCACCATGCTGAACCCATTACTTCCATTTTTCATTTTTGTCAGCATGGTTTTCCTTTCCGTTGCGAAAATAGTATCAGAGACATTAGCTAAGCAGCTTGAAGTCATAACTCAAAGTTGGGGAGGTCCACCCTTGATCCCCAGGGTACGCTGTGTTCAAATACAGCTTTTAGTTGCACAAACATCCCTTCACCACTATCATGTGACAAACAGGCATAGTTTGGTTCATCCGTTGGCAGGAAAATGGCCTGAGAGAGTCTCCTGGACTGATAATTTTTTTTTTTTTTTTTGGTTTTTGGGCCACACCCGGTAATGCTCAGGGGTTACTCCTGGCTATGTGCTCAGAAGTTGCTCCTGGCTTGGGGGACCATATGGGACACCAGGGGATCGAACCTCGGTCCGTCCAAAGCTAGCACAGGCAAGGCAGGCACCTTACCTTTAGCGCCACCGCCCGGCCCCTGGACTGATAATTTAGCATTGAACCAAACAGCAGCACCTCTGGGACTCTGGTGTTTTGATCCTCAATTCACTGCTTTTGACTAAGCCCTCAGCAACTCTGCATCACTGGTAACTTCAGTAGAGAGAGCTGAATTCAGAGGTACTCCAGGTACCTTTGCTTTTGCCTGTCACTTGGGTACTCATACCATAGCTCTTGGGCTTTGCCTACAAAGTCACCTGCCCCTCCCAGGTAACCATCATCTAAAGCTGCTTTCCAGGAGAAGTTTGCCACCGTGGCCCACCATTATTTATTTAGAAACATTATTTATTTCAGAGGTTCTTTCTGGGTCTTTCCATGCCCTTCCACACCAGAAAGATGACTTACAGGGCCAGAATGCACCTTTGTGTGTGAGAGAGATTTGATTCCTGGTTCCCTGAGCACAGAGGTGCTTCTAAACCTCCATCCTTGTGATCCCCAAACTAAAGCAAAGAAGCCCTTTCTAAGTCCTTATTTTTTTTCCTGTAGGAATGTGACTCAGCAGTAGCATGCTTGCCCTTCATACATGAGGCTTTTGGCTCCATCCCCTGAGCAGCAGAGAAACCAAGTCCTACCACTTCGGGAGGGCTTCCCTTTTCTCCTTAGCAAAGTCATTTTACTTAACATTTTCTCTTTCCTTCTCTGTCCTGGCTCAGATGGGAGCAATGGCACTCTATCCCAGCTGTGGTCCCCCTAAAACACAATGACTCCCACACCCCTTTGCTGACTTTTGCAGAGAAAACAGGTGGGAATTTCCCCCACATTGCCAGGCCCATCCTTGTCCTCTTGCTGTTCCCTTGCTGTTTTCCTTCTGGAAAAGGTCTGAGATGGTAACAATATTAAGGCTACTCAATCAGCAATTGGCTCTGAGGGAGAGTTTGGCATTATTATCAATCTCTTCTGCTATTAGCCTCCACTCCCCTCCCCAATAAAATGACCCATTTAAGCCAGATTTTTAAAAAATTAATTTACTGTTAACTGACTTCAGCTGTGTTTCTTGATTTAGCTGCCTAGGAAAGCACAACTGCGCCTCCTCTACTCGGAGTCGTGTCCTGATGGCTTGGGAGGGGGCATCCTACCAAGAGTGGCTCCATGGAACCTTCACTTTTCCTCTTTCATATTAATTATGAAAATGCTCAGGCACAGTTTTGGAGCAAAGAATAGAATAGAATGTTTTGAACCATCCTATCACCAATCTCATTTTATCTCCTTTCCAAACTGTCCCCATCAATGAGATGATTTTAAATCCAAAACATTTTATCCATTTCACCCATTATTATTCCAGTAGGTTTCCAAAGAATTCAATACTATCTCATCTTCTCATCATCATAATCACACCTGTATTGACAGTTCTTTAATATTCTCTAACACCCATCATTTTCTCAATGGCCCCATAGTTTTGAAGTAGTTGGCTCACTGAGGGTCTGGAGAAAGCACAACAGGTAAGGCCGCTGGCCCCTGTTCAATTTCCAGTACCACAGTTGGTCTCCCAAGCACCATCAGGAGTGATCTAATCATACCACCACCTAAAGTCCTGAGCACCACAGGGTGTACCCTCACAAACTGATTCACTAAATAGTGCTCTAAAATCTTGAAATGTGCTACAATTTACGTGGAAATGTTAGGTGGAAATGTTAAACTCAGTAAATCAGAAGAACAAGGACAAATACTCGATGATCTCACTCAGCTGTGGTATATAAGGAAACCAAACAAGGGAACAGATAATCTCAAACCATGACAAAACTTGGATTACAAAACTGACCTTACCAAGTAGTAGAATTCCTCCTAAACAGACTAGAAATGACACACAAAGATGTGGTAGAGAGTCTTGGGCACTTTGCTGGTGGTAAAGGGGCAGTAACTTGGTACATCAAAACCATAAATATCAGAACCACTGTAACCCTGTTACCCAAAACTGTCTAATCAATGTTTCCAGTCGCATTTGATTAATAGAACTCTCATGTTCTTGTAAAACATTTTTTCCTTTCCTTCTTCCCCTTTCTCCCAGAGCCATTTGACGTGGACAAGTTTCCTTCCAACATATGGAGACAGTGTAAGAAAACCCTGCTAGGCCCCTCAGAAGCAGCAACATCTGCTCTGCCACTGATGAAGTGATCTGTTCTCTGGAGTGTGTGCCTAGCCCAGAGGCTTCCCTCATGTCCCCCTGACCCCCAAACAGTCTGAGATGCAACCATGCTAACAGGGCAATGGGGGTGATGGGAGCCTCCAGTCTGAGTAGTGACCCACATGTTCACCTTAATTACACCTCACATTTGTCTTCAGTGTTTCCCACAAACTCCTGCATGGGGCCTTTCTCTTCCTCTTTCTCAAATGCAAAATTAGAGGAATGTTTTGCTTCTTCTAATCTGTGGAGCTTGGCTTTTTTGTTTTGTTTTGTTTTGTTTAGGGGTCACACTTGGTGCTCAGGCCTTACTCCTAGCTCTGTGCACACTTTTTTTTTGGTTTTGTTTTGTTGGGCCACACCCAGTGATGTTCAGGGGTTACTCCTGGATATACACACAAAAATAGCTCCTGGCTTGGGAAACTATATGGGATGCCAGGGGATCAAACCAGTTCATCCTAAGTTAGCACATGCAAGGCAAACACCCTACTGCTTCGCCACCGCTCCAGCCTCTGTGCACTTTCTTGAGGGACCTTATATGTTGCTGTGAATGGAACCTTGGTGGCCATGGGCAAGTCAAGTGCTTTGACGCCTGCAGTATCTCTCGGTCCTGGATCTGGACTTTGAAGCCAGGGCACTGCCACACCACCACTAAGCCTCATGTGGTGAAGCTTCATTTTCCACCAGGGCATCTGTGGACTCCCCTCAGGAAAGAGTCAGGTCAGAAGGCAATGAGAGGCAGAGCCTATTTAGGACCTGGATCTTTGTGGGCTCCTTTGGTCCAGGTTGGCCTGGTGCCCATTCCTGTGAATTCCCCAAGAGCAGCCTCCCTATCTCCTCTCTTTCACAAGTCCACACAAACCATTGTTACCACACACTCTCAAGCCCACACAAATACTACATCCACATGCTCTCTGACCCACATGGCTCCCTGGCAGGCTGGCCCCCACAAGGCTCATTCTTACAAGCAGACACATGCCCCCTTATACACCTCACAAATCCGAGTGGATAAACAGATCCTGGAGGCAGGAAGGGGAAGGAAGTGGCATTCTGGTGTCTGTCAGAACTATAGGCAAGCTGGTTTCCAATAGAAAACATGGCTGACTATCCTTTCCTGTTTGCTTTGTTTTGGCAACCCCAGATTGTGCTCAGGGCCTATTTCTCCTGGATAGTACATCTAGGTACTACTTC
Source organism: Suncus etruscus (assembly GCF_024139225.1). NCBI lineage: Eukaryota > Metazoa > Chordata > Mammalia > Eulipotyphla > Soricidae > Suncus > Suncus etruscus. The sequence continues at coordinate 117,043,296 of NC_064852.1, forward strand.
TGGGCTGCATAGTAGGCCAGGAGTAGTAGGCCCTGAGCACAGAGATCACAGTGGATCACTGTTTCACTACACCACTCTATCTTACTCAGAGATTACTTACTGTTGGCAGTGATCAAGGGATCCAGGTATTGGACCTAGGTCAGAAGCTAGGGCACACGTTTCTTTGCTATACTATCTCTCTGGCCTTCTCTCCTATTTGTCCTTCTAGATTTTCATCCTTCATCTCTCTCCTCCCTACCTGCCATCTGTTATCTTTACCAGCTATTGTTTTCTTCTGGAGAAGGCCAAGGCTTTGGAACTCCTGATCTCTTCAGGCTCAGGGGCTCTGGAAGGGGCTCAGGGTTAATGAGTGAGGCTGAGCTGGGAGCTGAGGCAAAGGTGAGGCAAAGAGTTACCTCCTTAAACAGAGCTCTTTTTAGGGAAAGGAGGTGGGCCTCAGTTTAGAGTCTGACACGGTGGTGGTGTTGGGGACCCACCAACTGCTAGCAAAATAATCCAATTTCTTTTTGCCTTTGCTCTAAAAGGGACAGGCTTGGGCCTCTTGCTTCAGCTCCATGCTGGGTTTCAGTCTGGCTAAAACCTCCCCACCCCCAGCAGAATCCATATCAAAGACTCAGCCCCCCAGGGTTCATTAGGAGGCATTTATTCCTGAGTCTTCTTGGGGAGCTGGTGGGAAGGCTCCCTTGATTCGAAATGCAAATTGCTTGGCTCTCAACTCTCCCTCCCATCTCACAGGGAGATTTGCAGGTCATTAAGAATATATGATTGCCTCCGAAAGATCAGTGCCAGGAGAGCCAGCCAGGATGGGCCAGGTGCAGGGTGTTGGAGGCGCCCCCCCCACCAGATGTGGAATGGACATGTCTGGACAAAGGACCTTGCTCTGTTCTAGCAAAGAGGCCACACATAATAGAGTTGGTGGCCCAGTTCTGAAGCCAAATTGGATACTCAGACCAGCCCATCTTTAATTCCATATTATTGGCTGCAGCTGGGGGTGGGGTGCCTGCACTCTCACTTTTCCATTTTGGGGGATCTTTGGTGGTCTTCTTCTTCTTCTTCTTCTTCTTCTTCTTCTTCTTCTTCTTCTTCTTCTTTTCTTTTCTTCTTCTTCTTCTTCTTCTTTTCTTCTTCTTCTTTTCTTCTTCTTCTTCTTCTTCTTCTTCTTCTTCTTCTTCTTCTTTCTCCTCCTCCTCCTCTTCTTCTTCTTCTTCTTCTTCTTCTTCTCCTCTTCCTCCTCCTCCTCCTCCTCCTCCTCTTCTTCTTCTTCTTCTTCTTCTTCTTCTTCTTCTTCTTCTTCTTCTTCTTCTTCTTCTTCTTCTTTCTTCTTTCTTCTTCTTTTTTGGTTTTTGGGCTACACCCGGTGACACTCAGGGGTTACTCCTGGTTATGGGCTCAGAAATCGCTCCTGGTTGGGTGGGGGGAAACATATGGGACGCTGGGGAATCAAATCATGATATGTTTTAGGCTAGTGCGGGCAAGGCAGACGCCTATCACTTGGGCCACCGCTCTAGCCCCTGGTTTTCTTCTTTATAGATATGGGGATAAATAAAAGGCAGGGTGTGAAGCAGTTGGACAAATTGGGGGATGGGGATGACAATGGACTCCACAGAACAGGTCCTTCTGTGCCCACCAAGTTTGTTGACTGGCTCAGGGACAGTCTTTATTACTCTCCATTATTATTCTATTGTTATTCCATTATCCTTTCCAGCTGGGTTTCTGGGACCCAACCAGTCAAAAGGATCAGATCTGGGTGTGATGAGGGATAAAACTTGGCAATTCTATATTGCACCTAAAACTCTCTAGGTCTTTGTCTTGAACCTTAATTGTCCCATGCAGGTTGACTAATACAGCGGGATAACTGTAAGCGATGTGGCCATTGGTTGAAAGCTAATACCTCTAGAAAGATTCATACAGACAGGAAAGGAAACTCATTGGAGAGTCCCCTAGAAAGGTTGGGATTTTTCAGGTAGAACCCACCTGAAATTCAAAATGCTCTAGCCCTGAATGTGGGGTGGGGGTGAAAGATGTTATGTGGATTCAATACACAGGAAGCCCTGGAGGAACAAGAGGGCAAGTGGACCATTGTTAGAAAGAAGCCAGGTAATCTGAAGGTGGAAACAACTTTTTAATTCAGATGCTGAAAGGCATATGAGAAAATGATCTGAGAATTCCTTAAAATGTCAGACATCGAGTTTGCTATGATCCAGTAATTCAACTTCTACCTCTATGCCCTAAAGAAATAAAAGTATAAAACCACAGGAACTTGTATACCTATGTTCATAGAAATATTATTTTCAAGACCCTTGAGTATAAACAATCCAAATGCCCATCATGCAGTAAATGGAAAATAAAAGTATGCCTTCCTGCTTGATTTTTCACACACACACACACACACACACACACACACACACACACACACACACACACACACACACACACACTCTCATATCTTGCCTGTGCTCAGCATTTAATCTCTGGAGTGAGGTTCCCCAGCGCTCTTTTCAAGTGTGTTCTTTTCTCCCTCCTCTGCTTTCTTCTCTTCTTGCAATGTCTCTTCTCCACAGCCACCTTGTGGCATAGCATAGTCACAGTTCTAGAACCTTCCATGCCTTTGCTTTCCTGACCACAAGATGCTTTCCTCCTGCTTCCCTATCCATTTATCACCCATTGTCTTCCAGAGCCTTCCCTGACCTGCCTTTCACTGGAGACAACTAGTCTACCTTCTTTCTGGGGGGTGGGGGGGTGGGGGGGAGTTGGAAGGACTGCTGGCTATTCAGTGGGAAAGGAATAAGAACAGAGGCTAGTAACTCAGGGGCAGGGACAAGATCCTGGCATAATAGGGGTGGGGACATATAGGAGGTGTTTAAGAAATGAGAAAGAGGAGAAGGGGGAAAGAAGGTAGAGGGACAGAAGGAAAACAAAGATTTTTTTTGTTGTTTTTTTGTTTTTTGATTTTTTTTTTCTGCTTTTTGGGTCATACCCAGCAGTGTTCAGGGGTTACTCCTGGCTCTATGCTCAGAAATCACTCCTGACAGTCTCAGGGGACCATATGGGATGCCGAGTTTTGAACCACCGTCCTTCTGCATGCAAGGCAAATGCCCTACCTATGTGCTAACTCTCCAGCCTCAAACAAGGATTATTCTAATATTATTTTTATTTTTGGTGTTTGGGACACTCCTGGCAATGCTCAGGGGTCATTCCTAGCTCTGCACTCAGGAATCACTCCTGGGAAATTGGGACACTGTATGGGATGCCAAGGATCAAACATGGGTCAGTCATGAGCAATGCAAGTGCTCTATGTGCTGTGCTATCACTCTGGATCTGCAATAACATCTTAAAAAAGAGGAATTTGTTACAAAAGATCTATGAGTGCTACTACATATATTTCTGGTGGTTAGCTTATTACTAGTAAAGGCGAAAGGAGAATCAGCATATTTTATGCTCTAATAAAATACCAATAAATGTGAGGATTTAAAAGATCTTTGGAGTCAGAGAGAGAGTACAGTGGGTAGGACTTTGCATGCAACTGCCCAGGATATCCCATATGGTCCCCTGAGCACCACCCTGAGTGATCCCTGAGCATAGAACCAGGAACACTGAGCACTGCTAGGTGTAGTCCCCAAACAAACAAAATAACCACCACCAACAACAAAAGTTTTCTTTTATCATCCACGTTTAGTTCTTCCCAGTAGGAAAATAATTTTTCTCTCCCACAATGACCTTGATCCTTATTGCTTCAAGAAAATATGGTTTGCCTGAGTTAAGGCTGAATATGGGACTCTTTTTCTTTCTGTTCAATGTAAAGCACAATCTATTGTCCCCTCTCAATTGGAAGGGGTCGAACTTCTTTTCCTTGGTCCAAACTCCTCCCTCTTAGTCCTCTTGGGTACAAATAAAGCCAGCTTGAGTATATCAAAAGGCAGTTCACATGAGTGCCGAGATATGGGGACTCAGACAGTGGGAACGGCCCCTCTTTCTTAGTTAGTATTTACCAAGTCATTATAATCATTAACTCATTCCCTTAGTGGAGTAATTTCCACAGGCACTGATGGGAATCGTGTGAGTTTAGCATGACAGAAACCAATCCACTGACATAGTGATCCTATTTCAGTCCCTAAACTGGTTCTTGGTGCAGCATTTTTTAGATTTGGGGTAGTGCAGTGCTGAGGACAAACCAAGAACTGATTCCAGTTTCAGTCTCCTTGGTTCTTGGCTGTGTGACCTTGGCTACACCCTTAAGTTGTTTGGCTCCAATCAAGGAAGGACAATTGATAGCAGGTATGCCCCCACTGGTCCCTCTTCTCACTAGGGTAGACATGGCTAATCAAGCCTAGCCCTTTTCCTGGGCCAAAACAGAGCTCCAGAATCCCACCTGCCACAGCTGAACATCTTGAGAGTAGTAGTTGCCTGGCAATGTCTGGTTTAGATGGTCTCCCCATTGAACATTCAATCATTTGTACTACTCCAGCTCCTCTTCTGGTTGTAGCAACCACCACCAACAGACACCATCAGTTTCTGTGATTCTGTTCCAAGGATCACAAAGAATTTTCCTCCTCAGAACATTAAGAGACAAGAAAAGAAGCAATCCATTCCACCCGTCTCAGTGGCTGAGATAGCCTGAAAGGAAGAAGGTGTGGGGCTGGCGAGGTGGCACTAGAGGTAAGGTGTCTGCCTTGCAAGTGCTAGCCAAGGAAGGACAGCGGTTCGATCTCCCCACGTCCCATATGGTCCCCCCAAGCCAGGGACAATTTCTGAGTGCTTAGCCAGGAGTAACCCCTGAGCATTAAACGGGTGTGGCCCGAAAAAACAAACAAACAAAAAAAAAGGAAGAGGGTGGCCCAGACCTCCCCCCCCTCCAAAAAAAAGGAAGAGGGTGGCCCAGACCCCCCCCCAAAAAAAAAGAAAAGAAAAAACAAGTTTCAAACAGGCTGAAAGCAAAGGCAGCTGTGGCAAATGCTTTCTACCTTTCCCTTAGAATGAAGGGCCAGGAGCCAGTCCCTCTATCCACAGGGGAATTCCTCTAGCAGCTAATGAGAAGTTGGCACTAAAATGAATAAGCAGCTCTCATACATGGCTGGTGGGAATGTGCAATGATGTGATTGCTTTGGAAAACAGTCTGGAGTTCTTCAAAATACCAAACAGAGATACCACATGAGCCTATCGTTCTACTCCTAAGTATAAACCAAAGATAAATAAAAGCATCCACATAAAAACAAAACATGAATGTTTATAGTTGCCTGACTCATAATAGCTAAAATGAAACAGCTAAAATACCCATCAACAAATCAATGGAAAAATTTGCTATATCCATATGATGAATATTATCTAGCATAAAAAAGAATGGGCACAATAAGTCCTGAAAATATTCAGTGAAGGCCAGAGCACAGTCTTTGCTCTCAGATTTGGCCCCTAGCACCACAGGGTCCTATGAGCTGGAAATGACCTCATGTATATTTCTGGGTATGGTGACACCAAAAAGAAAAAGAAAAAAATTTTTGAGTGAAAGAAGTACATCACAAAAGACTATCACAAAAGGACATGATTTCATGAATACAAAATGTCAAAATAGGTAAGTCTATTGAGACGAAAAGTTGATTAGTGGCTGAGTGGGTTGGGGTTAGGGTGATAACAGAGCCATTTGGGGGGGATTGGTGACAAAGTTTTAAACTTGACTGTGGTATTGGCTGTACAAATCTGAATAGACCAGAATGATTGAATGGTAGGATTTAAATGAATGAGTTGTATAAACTTAATATAGCTCAAGAAAAATGTTCAAGGCCAAACTATTATAACATTTAAAACTCAAATGGCTATGTTTCAATTCTGAGGAAATATGAATGTGGCAAGTTCAAGATCATTTACTTTATTCACAGTGTGTGAGCAGGCCTTAACTATGGTAATAGAATAAGATCCTACAAAGGGTCCTATGATCTTCTTTTTTTTTTTTTTTTTTTTTTTTGGTTTTTGGGCCACACCCAGCATTGCTCAGGAGTTACTCCTGGCTGTCTGCTCAGAAATAACTCCTGGCAGGCACGGGGGATCATATGGGACACCGGGATTTGAACCAACCACCTTTGGTCTTGGATCGACTGCTTGCAAGGCAAACGCCACTGTGCTATCTCTCCGGGCCCGGTCCTATGATCTTCTGGTCATTAAATGACTCAAGATTGATAAGATTGCTTTAAATGTGACTAGTATGCATAAGTTCATCCCTGATAACTTTAAATCACTGATAAAAAGGTAAAAATATATTTGATTTAATCCTTGGTTAGAATTCTCCCCCCCCCCCAAAAAAAAACCCACAAACCACATACCCACTGCATGTTCACACCTGTTTTCTTATAAGCTTTCAGTTTCTCTCCTTGCTTAAATTCTGGTTGGGACATAAACATCTTTAAACTAGTTGTCCTACTTACATGCCACCTCCTGTTATTCCTCCTCAGAGCCGAAATCTCTTATGCTCCTGCCATTCAAAACAATATCCCTGCTCCCCTGCTATTCTGTCCAATGCAACACCTTCATGCCTTCATGATGACCTGCTCCTCCATTTGCTCTTCCTTCCCTACATTTAGGTTCATAAATATGACAATTCATTAAATTAAAAATTAAATAAAATTAAAATTAAAAAAACAGAAGTTTCTGGAAAGCCTTCTTGAATGAAGCAGATTACTTGTGATCAGGATCCTATTCAAATATTATCTCATCACATATTTTGTGTGACTCCTTGTTGACTTGTCTATGTTCCCACACCACTGTGAGCCCATCAAGGGCAGAGAGGACATTTTGGAGATCTGTGACTTACCAGAGCTTTAACAACATCACAGACACATAATGGGCCCTCAGGACATAGAGAAGGAGTGCTCATGAACCCAAAACACAGGACAGGAAATGGTGTTAGTTTAGTAGGTTGTCTATTTGCTTTTGTTTTTCCAATTCATGTCTGAAGAAGAGTTTTTTATTTCAGGGGCCAGAGTGATAGCACTGCAGAAAGGGGTCTGCTTTGCACAGAGCCGACCTGTGCTTGATCCCCAGCATCCATTATGGTCCCTCGAGCATGCCAGGAGTAACCCCTGAGTCCTGCGGATATGGCCCAAACCCACTCCTAAAACAAGCTAACAAGTTTTGGTTAAGGAGAGATATCTCAAAGGACTGGGGCACATGCCCTATGTTTTTTATCCCTGACAATACATGGTCACACCAAAACTAACAGGAACAAGCCTTGAAGATTGCTGGGTATGGCCCAACAACACTACCATCTTCTAAAAATAAGTTTGTTTCATTCCAGTCACAGTTTTTATACAGAACTCTAATAGTATGACCTACAGGTATCTCCTCACCACACCTTACTCAGAATAACCCCTTTCAATGTTCTGAAGAAGTCTTAAACATGTCAGCTGGTAGAGAAAACTCTGAAAGGCTCAGTCTCTAGGCTGGATCCTGATCTATAAAGAACAAAGGTTGGAGAAGTGATAGAATCTTTGCATGACTGCAATGCCATTGGTTCATGGCCTCTGACTGTAGCCGACGCTGGGCTGTGCTCTGCAGTTGCCTGTAAAGCTCACCTTGATCCAGGTGGATTATAGGTCAAGTGTGCACTCATTGCTGCACTCACTGAGTGACTGTAAAATCACATAAGACTTTTATATACACCAACAGGTAATATTTCTAGAACCTTATAAAGTATCTCTAAAACCCTGGTTTTAAAAGTACATAGTTTTTAATTTAATAAATTCTTATCTTTATTAACCTGAAAGTAATAATATAATTAGAATGATCTTCATATATATATATATGTTGTACGTTCCACCCAGAAACTTAAATAAAGCACCCTATTCTGACTTTTTCTATTCCCTTCTCACTAGGCCTTCTAATTTGGGCACTACCAACCTACCCAGGCACAGTTTCCAGCAGCAGAGCTTTTCTTCTTATCTCACTTCAGGAGCAGAAAAATAAGCCTCAGTGAGTTAAGTAAACAGCCTCAAACTCACAACTAATGATCCTATAAGCCAGGCTCCCAAACCTCATGAAAAAATTCTCCTGCTCATTCCTTGGTCTCTAAGTACAGTGGAAGGTGCCAGAGAAAAATCAGTAAGAAATATGCAGGGGGGCCTGGAGAGATAGCACAGCGGTGTTTGCCTTGCAAGCAGCCGATCCAGGACCAAAGGTGGTTGGTTCGAATCCCGGTGTCCCATATGGTCCCCCTGCCTGCCAGGAGCTATTTCTGAGCAGACAGCCAGGAGTAACCCCTGAGCACCACCAGGTGTGGCCCAAAAACTAAAAAAAAAAGAAAAGAAAAAAAGAAAGAAATATGCAGGGAAGAAAATGCAATGTAAATCATTTGGGAAACAAATAGAAATGGATACTCAGTCTCCTTTGAAAAAAGTTGGAACAGGCAAGAATAAGAGTTATAGGGGAGCCTCTCCACCCTAGACAATTCCAGAGCCTGAAACCTTAGATTCTGTGAGAGAAGGTGGATGGAAAGGCAGTCTCTGGTGTGTGTGTGTGTGTGTGTGTGTGTGTGTGTGTGTGTGTGTGATGGCCCCCGTAAAACATGGATTTCTTTAATCTCCTGAGGGAAAACTCCTGACAAGAAACCACCAGGCCACAGCTGTGTTTACTCCAGGGTCGCCTCGTGTTATTTATAAGAAATGCTTTTGCTTTTGCCCTCAGTGACCACCTTCTCTTTTCCAGGATATATATGAAGTAGGGTTGCCACCAAACCAGACTCTGTTAATGGGCTTACACAGCTATGAAGAACCAGCCTCTCTGCTAGTTTATAGCTTCCATCAGAGAACACCAGGGTCCTTAGAAGAAAAAAAAAGAGTTTTACAGCAGTTTTCAGAATGCCAGATTTTTTAAACATGCCCCCTAGGGAGAGAGCTATATAGCAAATGATACTGTATTAACTGCCATTGAACTGAGAGAGGAAAATCATCCAATGGTATTTATTATGTGTTGTCCTGTGCTGACATGGCACTGGGGCCAGACAGGGAAAGAAAGCTCTAAGGCGTCTCCTCAAGGAGCCCCCAGTCAGAGAGAGAACACCAAGGCACATGGAAAAGTTATGACCCAATTCACTATGTACAATGGAGAGCAAAAATGTAATTAACTTTGATTTACAGTGTGTTCTACACCCTTGATCTACTCAACCCTCTGGGCCACCAGAAGTTCTTTTTCATTTGAATCCTTGTTTAATATCTTACCTCTGGGTCCAGGGCTCCTTTTTCTATTTAGAAATAAGAGCTCACTGAATGGAATCTTATCTTTCTTCGAGGGCCCAGAATCTTGCATTGTCAGTGATGTCTGTGAATGTTAACTCACTTTCTGAGGTCAAGTTCCCTGTGCTCTGGGATGGACTGGGGATGAAGTAAGTAAGTGAGTTGGCTTTGAAGTCAAAACTCAGTTCAGCAACTTAACGAGCTGGGTGGCCCAGGACAAGTTGCTTCATGGGTCTGAAGCATTCTCATCTGTGTAATGGAACTCATGGGAACTGCTAGCTAACAATGATGATTGCTACTAGGGAAGTTGGAATATTCTTTATTCTTTTTTTTTTTTTTCCTTGAACCACACCAGCTGTGCTCAGGGTTTACTCTTGGCTCCTTATTCAGGGACACTCCCGACAGTGCTTGGGAGACCATATGTCATGCCAGGGATTCAAATCAGAGTCAGCTGCAAGTAAGGCAAGTGTGTGAACCTCTTGCACTATTTCTTCAGTCCAAGTATAGTCTATGTAAGAATATAGCATAGTCTATGTAAGAAGCACCAAACAAATTAATGATTATTGGTGTGGGGAGGGCATAATCTGCAATGCTTAGAGGCTAATCATGCTCCTGTGCTCCAGGGTCACTCCAGGTGGTGCTCCAGTAGCCATAAACAGTGCTGGCTGTTGACAGAGTCATCTGTGTGCAAGGTAAGATAAGTGAACCCTTGTACTATCTATCTTTCCCAAATGAATAGTTTTTATTCATTATATCAAGATTCAATGGATCATTGAGCTTCAGGACATATGGTAGGAATTGCAGTGGTTTTCAGGGTATGCTCCTTAGGGCTGCCTCTTTCACTCTTAGCCACCAGGGACTGCCTCACCAATAGCTCTGCTCCCTGCCTGACTGATGATGTAGATACAGGGTTCAGCCATACTATGCTTCGGGACAACTCTAAGAGCTGTTATTGGATGGAGCGTTGGCTGTTGGACCAACTAAATCCCAGGTGCAGAGTGAACTTGCTGCCAGAGTTTGTATCCCACATGCTCTCCCCAGGATTTTAAACTCAGAGCCCAGGATTTTTCATGTCTGAGTTTCTTTCAAGAACATTCCATCTGAGATTTTACTTACATGTAAGTGGATAATTATCGGTTTCTTGAGATTTAATAAACTGAACAAATGTTAAGGAATTGTGTTTCTGGATATTTAGATCCCATATTTCTTTCTTGTTGCTGCTGCAGTAAATTAAATCATCATTGATTCAGTGGCTTCAAACAATATAAATCTATAAGCTGAGTTTCTGTACTTCCTAAATCTGAAAATGGAACTCTGGGTTGAAACTCAACTCAACTCAAGCTCTGGGCTCTATTTGGGGGTGTGTGGGGGTCATGTGTTTCCCAGCTCTTTACATCTTCTAGAAGCTGCTCAAATTCCTTGTTTCATGGCCTTTGTCTGCCATCTTTTTTTTAAAATTACTTTATTGAAATACTGTGGTTACAAGGTTGTTCATAATATAATTGGTTTTTTTTTCACCATTACAAAGTTGTTCATGATTGAGTTTCAGTCATACAATGTCCAACACCCTTCACCAGTGCACATTTCCCACCACCAATGTCCCAAGTTGCCTTCCGCCCTCCTTTTAAGGCAGTCATAGAGGTTCAGCTTTCTACCACATCACTCTGATCTCTTTTCTATCTTGGTCTTGTCTTTCTCTCTGTCTCACTCTGATTGAGGTAACTTGGTTTACAAGAATGTAAGTAAATGTCTATGTATTTTAGAGGTGCCATGCAACCACCACACTTAGCACCCATGTGCTCTGCCTCTGTCCTTGGGTCCTTCTATTTGCTTTTCCACTACTTCAGTTAAAATATGCATATATATCATCAGGATTTTTTTTACTGGACATTGTCTCTTCCCTAGCTTTGTTTCCTTACATATCACACATGAGATGCCGGAGAGATAGCACAGCGGTAGGGCATTTGCCTTGCATGTGGCTGACCCAGGAGGGACCTGGTTCGATTCCCAGCATCCCATATGGGTCCCCAGCCTGCCAGGGGTAATTTCTGGGTGCAGAGCCAGAAGTAACCCCTGAGCACCACTGGGTGTGACCCAAAAACTAATCAATCAATCAATAAAGTTTAAAAATATCACACATGAGTGAGATCATTTGGTATTTTTCTTCATATTATTTATTTGGTTATGTATGATCCATCTTATAGCAAAAAACAAGACCATTTTTTCTTCTAGGTGTATAGTATTCTATCATCTCTATGCTCCACACCTTGCCTAGTTGGTGCTGTGCTCTTGGGGATTAAATAGTACATTTTTGGTGAGTTTGTGATGATATTACGTTTACCTGAATAATCTAAAATATCTACTAATTATCAATCTTAATTTCATCTGCAACTTCAATTCCCTTTTGCCATGTAATGTTCCTGGGTTCACAGGATTGTCTTGGAAGGAGAAGTGGCATATTCTTCTACCCTCCACCCTAATCATAAAACAAAGGAAAAACAAACCCAAGGAAGTGAAGATATACTTACTTGGCCAACTATATATAGTGTGAGTATATTTTGTCATCTGGGATATTTCAAGGCTGTGAAAGTCTGGGAGATGTAGTATGCTAAACTCGGGAGCTTTCAGCGGAACTGGGCAGAGATATAGGCAAAACAAAAAGAGTAAGAGCCATTTGTGGGATATAAATAAAAGATAGTGAAGTAATAATATCCAGAAATAATAGAGTCGAGGGCTAGGAGAACTAATCCATGGCAGGAAGCTTGCCACAAATAGTGGGGGAGGGCAGTTAGGGCAGAGATGGGACCTTTCACTATGACAGTGAAAGTTGGAAATGATCACTCCAGACAAGAACTGGATGCTCAAAGGAAATAAAGTGATATGCATGATATGATACCCCTTTAGTAACAATATTGCAAACCACAGTGTTTAAAAGGGAAAAAGGGAAGAGAGAGAGAAAGAGAGAGAGAGTGAGAAAGAGAGAGAGAGAGAGAGAGAGAGAGAGAGAGAGAGAGATGTTTGTCCCAGAGGTAGGCAGGGGCAAGATTGGCAGGAGGGAAATAGGACATTGGTGGTGAGAAATATGGAAATGTGCACTGGTGAAGGGTGTTGGGCATTGTATGACTGAAATTCAATCATGAATAGCTTTGTATTAAAAAAAAAACTATATATGAACAACCTTGTAAGTATAGTGTTTAAATAAAGTAATATTTTTAAAAAGGGTGAATTTTTAAACTAAAGTTCTGTCCCTTCACAATGGTAGGAAGGCTATTGAGCAAAATTAAAAAGAACGGGGGCCAGAGAGATAGCATGGAGGTAAGGCATTTGCCTTTCATGCAGAAGGACGGTGGTTCGAATCCTGGCATCCCATATGGACCCCCATGCCTGCCAGGGGTGATTTTTGAGTGTAGAGCCAGTAGTAACCTCTGAGCGCTGCCGGGTATGACCCAAAAATCAAAAACCAAAAAATATAAATAAATAAATAAATAAAAATTAAAAAGAACGACTGAAATAGGATCTGATGTAACAAATAAGCCCAGTTAGAATGCCTTTGGGGCTGGATAAGCCACTGATGTCAATGTATCAGTTGTTGGAGACTGAGGTAAACCAAGGAGGGAAAGGACTACAAGTCTGGCCTTAAAGTGATATATATCAAAGGACAGATTGTGTTAAAATCGCATGGAGAAATTTGTCAGAAGCTTTGTGGCACTGGGGACTTGAAAATAGCACAGCAGAAAAAGCACTAGACTTGCCTTGCTACCCACCTGGGTTTAGTCCCTGACACCCCCATATAGCCCACTGAGCCCTGCCAGGAGAGATGTCTGATGCCCTGAGCACAGCCAGGTGTGTCCCAAAACCCAAAAATGTATGTCACTGTCAAGGATGAGATGCAACACTGGGGTTCTAGCATTTAATAAACACTGTAATTTGGGGGTACTGCAGTGAATGCGAGCATTTGTAACCCTCTTTATAAGGAATTGTGCCAAATATTCTCATTAGTCTCTTCACATCCCATCCCAACAATCTCTTTCTGTTTCTCTCTGTGTGTCTCTCTCTGCCTGTCTTGCTTCTAAAAGACATTTATGATAGGGTTCAGCAATGCAGAACAGGGGAGCGGACACTGTCCTCAGTGACTCTTTTTGCTCCTGCTATCATCACTGAATACCACCTTAAAAGTCCAGGCATGATAGAAGTCAAAAGGACTTGTGACCTAATCAATTTCCCCTGTCTTAGCAGATTTGAGTTTCTGGAACTTTCAGACAAGTTACTTGTGAATATATAAAAGGACATTTAAGGTATGTTTTAAATAAACATACCAGAGCGTATGCATCCCACATGAGTCTCCCCTTCAAAGCAATCTCCCTGAAAGACAAATCACTTATTCCAAAGATACTGTTAAAAATGCTCTGGATCATTTCTTTTTAGACACTTAAGTGCATTCCTTGGAATATCTTAATGGGAGCAAATATTTATCCTTTAAAGGTGGATTTGATTTTTAACAACAGACAAAATTCATTTAGATCAAAGTCTGGGGAGTAAGATGAATAATAAGGTTAAGTAATACCATTTAGAGAAGGAAAATATAATTGAATAAAACTAGTTTTCACATGAGGCTTGTGGATGCTTTCGAGGGCCAAAGAGTAGAACAATGGCAGCTTTGATGAGATAAATTGGCACCTCTCAAAGAGATTTTTGGAAAAGATTATAGACAGGGCTGGAGAGATAGTTCAGCAAGGAAGGCATTTGCCCTGCAAGCAGCCGACCTGGTTTTGATCACTGGCACCATATTTGGTTCTTCAAGCACCACCATGAAAGAGTGATCCCTGAGCACAGAACCAGGAGTAATAGCACAGTTGTGTGTGGCCCCCAAACAATAAACAAACCAACAAAAAAGATTATTGGCAATTATAGGCAGCAACTTTTGACACTCTTCCCCCACATACGTACATAAGTTGATTGCTTCGGAGAGATATAACCTTAATAATTAGAATCATAGGTTTTGAACCAGTGGTGGAAGCAAAGTTTTGTCCCATTTTTCCTGAGCTGTGTTTCTTCTGGCAAGTCACTTACCATCTCTAGGTCTCACTTTCTTCAGCTATTCAAGACAGTCATAATAGTAAAGACTTTACAAGATGGCTCTGAAGAATAATTCTGCTCATGTTAGACACCTAGCCTACTACAAAACACATAGCAGGAACTGGACAAATAGTGCTGTGTTTTTTCTTCATTGCTACCATGTGCACACACAAACACACACTTAGGTGAAAATGCATTTACAGTGTTGCTTTGTATTTGTGGTGATAGGACAGTTTCAATGACTAACACTCCACACCCTGGTGGGTCAGACTCTTTCACACCTCATTTTAATCCCTGTGGAGACAGTACTATTATTGGACCCACTTTTATAGATGAGGAAATGAAGTCCCAATGGGGTAAAATGAGTTTGCCCTAAAGTTTTCAGCTAAAAAGCTGGGAAAATGGGCAAGATTTTAGCCCTGGCATTCCTGCTGATTTCTTTAGGTATGAAGGCCACATCCAGCAGAGCTCAGGACTTACTCCTTGCTCTGTGCTCAGGGTTCACCCCTGGCACTGCTTAGGGAACCATAAAGGGTGTTGGGGACTGAACTTTGGTTAGGCACAACAAGGCAAGCACTCAATCTGTTGTGCTCTCTGGCCCCAAACCCAGGTATTCTGACACCATTCATCATTGCTTACATGGCTGCATATGCAGGTTTAGCACCCTTCATGTCCTTGACAGAAGCTTCTGGGATTGCTAGAGTAGGGATTCGGGCCTAGATGTGGGAAACTAGACTGGCTGTATTTGAATACCAACCTGTCCATTTATCTGTCATGCCACTTTCTAAGTTTTCTCAAAGGTAACATGGGACCCATGTCAAGGGGCTGCAGAAGGAACGCCTAGGAGTGAGTGGGCCAGGAAACTTCAATTGCACATGGGTGAAAGCATCAATGAACATTCTGCAGAATGGCCTTGGGACCCCCTCCCCCCAGTCCTCAAGATCCATATACCACTCCTGAGAAGGGGAGGGCAGCAGGCTGCTGCTCTGAAAGCCTTTGGTGATAGCCTGAGTATGAGAAACAGCTTTTCTGATAGCAGAAAATTCTTCTCCAAGCAAGCAAAGTGTTTCCATGGGACGATGGCTGAGTTCCAGCTCGGGTGGAAGAGGTGACAGACAAAACCACTTAGTGTTCCTACTTGGCGCACAAGTTGACACTCTGATCAAGCACTTTTCCTGACACATGTTCCTGGAGAGAAGCTTGTTATCTGGGACTGGGGGCTGTCTCCTGCCCCCAACACTCACCTCAGACTCCCCGGCTCTGCCTTGCCTCTCTTCCACATAGTGGCATTGAGAAAAAATGAATTGGGCTGAGAGAGGTCTCATCGAGCTGAGAGATGTCTCATTGGGCTGACAGAGATCTCATCAACTGGTAGATGTCTCATTAGGTTGAGAGATGTCTCATCAGACTGAGAGTTCCACGGCATACATAAACTTTTAGAGGGGCTCAACCCACCAGATGTATCCTCAGATTTTCCTGGTGGGGAGAACTAAAATAACCCCCATGGGTCTGCTGTGTACGCCTTTTTTCCTGCGTGGATAGTTGTGGAATTTCCAAAGAGATGCTTGGCATTACATTTTCAGTCAGTATTTGGCTATCTCTCCTTTGTAAATATCAGGCAAAATTATGGCCTCTATCAAATAATTTGGCTCAGAAATTCCAGCACCAAAGATTATTTGAGAACCCCTTTTCTGGATAATAGCCAGCCCTAAAAGCAAAGAAAATACTTTTTCTCACTTTTTCAAATATGTACTTGCAGCTGCATTTTCTGGTAATCAAGGGTGTAACCAGAATGCAGATCCTGGCTATTGACTATTAACTCTCCTTTAGAAATAGGAAAACTCATTTTAGGGGATTTGGGTCCTTCCTTTACTTGACCTCTAAAACTATAGAGCTCAGCTCAGCATAGACCAAGTGCCTAGATATTTCCTACTTCCTCCTAATCCTGATTTTGCATTTGAAGTAAGCTTGCTAAGAGCTGCCTTGAGTTGTAACCATCTCCTTTGTAACTTAGAATATTTAGTCACACCCATAGCTTAGGTATAGTTATTGTTGTACTTTGCTTTGTGATTATAATTATTCTTCTTTACACCTATGGCTAGTTTTACCCCTATATATCTCCTTGCTCAAAAAAATTAAACTTGTCGTACTCCTGCCAGAAGATGTGTTGACCCCACATACTCTATGTGGTTTCATTATTTCATATTCGGCAGCTCGTGTTACCTGTTTTTCTTCTCGTGAAGGATTTTCAACCCCACTAGAAGATGCTGAGATGAAAGATGCCTGCAGCACAGAGAGATTTTATTGAGTGAAGAGATGTCTCACAGAGCTGAGTACATGCTTTGCATACAGGAGGCATGGGCTTGATCCTTGGTACCATATGGTCCCCAAGCCTTTCCAAAAATAACCCCCGAGCACACTGCTGTGTGCACCAAAGTAGGCTCCGAGCATCCGCATATCTGGCCTTCAAACAAAAGCAAAACACAAACCCCAAATGGCCACAAAAAAGTAATAGTGTTGTGTTATCTCAGCTAATCTCTTGCACTCATGGATTCATCCTTCTGTGTAAGAGAACTTGGAATGGTTGGTCAGTCCTGCAACAAAGGACTCTACTAAAGATGGATTGTTCCCCTCAAAATTATTTGTTGAAACCCAAATCTCCAGTATCTCAGAACATGATTGCAGGAACTGGAGTAATAATGGTACAATAGGTAGGGCACCTACCTTACATAAGGCTGACCCAGGTTATCCCTGGCATCTCCTATGGAAAGAGGAAGCACTGATTCCTCCTTTCCATTGACCAATACACACTTCATTCCTAAGCATTGACCCCATGCACATTTTGTCCCCAAGAGCCTGGTACACATCCTCTGGAGGACCTTAGAATTTTATCCCACCAAGAAGATAAGAATGCCTAAGGCAAAAGGCCAAACCCAAAGGACTCAGACCAGCCAGAACCTTGGCATTCTTTGTAAAGGAATGCAAAGAGCCTTTTTAAAAGCCTGTACCAAAACTTGGTTTTCTTACTCTCCCAGGCTGGGAGCTCTTTTTCCTTCTCCTTTAAGTTCCAATAAACTTTTCTACATTTGAACTGAGTCTGAGTATCAAGACTACTCAATATTTTTATTCTTGAAAGAATTGAGGAGCCTTGGAACTGTAGACAATCACAGTGGTCTGCTGTTACCACTGTTACCACTTTCTGAGCATAATTTCTGAGCGTAATTTCTAAGCATAGAGCCAGAAGGTAGCCCTGAACTCACTGGTGGTGGCCTCAAGAAAGAAGCAGATTTAAAAAATGTGATTCTAGGGGCTGGGAAGGTGGCGCTACAGGTAAGGTGTCTGCCTTGCAAGCGCTAGCGTAGGACGGACCGCGGTTCTATCCCCCGGCGTCCCATATGGTCCCCCCAAGCCAGGAAGCGACTTCTGAGCGCATAGCCAGGAGTAACCCCTGAGCATCAAATGGGTGTGGCCCCCCCAAAAAAAAGTGACTCTATAAAGATGGGCCTTTCAAATGGCAGGTGAGATAAAATGGGGTACTCATGTGGCTCAAGGACAAGATGACTAGCCTCCTCAGAAGGTAACAGTAGTGAAGGCTGGTATTACCTGAAAGCCCAGGAAAAGCCTCCCAAGAAATCAACATCACACTGCTTGAAAATAGATTTCTGGCCTGTAGCAGCCTCTCACCTATGCTAATCAGGCTCTATAATTTTGAGGGTTGTTTGGGAAGTGCACCTTCTTGGAGGCCCCTGTGTGGAGCTGTTCCCTGAGGCTTAGCACTGGACTGGGCTGTGTGGCTCTCTGCACAAAGTGCTCTCTGGGCTTTTCCTCCAGCTCTGCTCTGGCCCATACTAGGGCTGGCAGCTGGGTTCCCTCCTGGACTTCCTGAGGCCACATCCCATCAATCCTCCATACCTGCAGAGCCTCCTGAAGCTGCTAGATGCTGGGGTAGAGTGAAGGCCTCTTAGGGGGGCCTAGACTGAGGGCCCTCTTTCCCAAAGACTTGTTTATGCAATGCTCTCTGCTCGTTCATCCTCTTTCTATTCCTGACTGTTGTTTAAATGAATTGATCCTAATTGTGCCCCCATCCACCCACTTGCGTTTTTGGAAGGTCAGAACAACAGATGCAAAGACATAGTTGGTAGAAAATGCCTCATTTCTGAGAGGGAAAAAAACCCACCATCTAAAGAAAACTCAAAGCTGTCCATCACTGACAGTATTTTCCCTCTAAAAATTCCCCCCACTTGGAAGAACAGGAGGCTCTCAAGCATGCTCTTATATTCCTATTTAGTCTGTACCAGTGACCAAGAAATATTTTCTCCTTCCCTTTCTTGTCCTATGGGTTCACTGTGATGATGGTATGGGGTGTAGAGGGCCCCTGGCACACACACTTCATGAGGGTGTACACAACTGTGCCCACACGAGACTTTTTGTCTGACTACTGCACTCCTGACTAGCTCCCAGTTGTGGGGCTCACACTGTTGCCAGGCAAGGAACCCCAGACATCCTTGCCCTAAACCCAGAAATGCTTTATTCAACATAAAAATTCTGTGGCTTTCCTACAAGGCCAACCCCACTCCCTCACCTATCCCTGAAGCACTTTCCCACCCAACTCCAAGATGCCTTTCAGCTGCCAACTTCGTGGTGATTCTCTGTTTCTAAAATGGGCCAAGGTGTGAGTCTCTCAGTGTTGCTAAGCAGCTCGCCATCACTCAAATGTAAATAGGATTTTTTCCCCCTTACTTAGCTTAATAAATGCTGCTGAACGAAGCAGGGACTTGGTTCAGGAAAGCCCACTACATGTCCAGCCCCACGGAACCCACACAGATAGGTCTGTTTGCACCCAACCAGTTGCAGGAGATTCAGGATATGCTGATCAGCTGAACTTTCTCTCTTTTCAGTGAGTTTTACTTTTTATGAGAATAGGAACTTTACCTAGCACACTTCTGGGGTGACACATGGAACCCTCTGCTTTGTAGGTTTGATGCAAACCATTGTGAAGATAAGAGCACAAAGGCCAGAGGATTACAGACTCAGTTGACACCTGGTCACTAATAGAATGAATGCTGGAGTCTACCTGCCACTGGGAAGGAGCAGAGTGGGGTTCAAGTTAACCTCAGTGATAAGCAGCAAGAGTTGCTGATTTTGTTTCTCATGGATATATTCAGCCAACACTGATGAAGCTCTTAAGGTCCAACCAAACTAAACGTGGTGGATGTGAATGAAGAGTTAATGATCTGAGGGCCACACGGATGGATATGGAGAGTATTTAGCCATGGAAGAATCGCACTCATTTGTGGGATATAAGAAAAAAGATAATATGGTAATAATATCCAGAGACAATAGAGATGAGGGCCAGGAGGACAAGTCCATCGTCCTCACAAATAGCCAGTATTGCGTTAGAGTAGGGAAGAACCATGTAAGATGATACCCAGCTATTAATCCAAAACAAAGATGTTCCCCCATTTTTCTCTTTTCCCTTAAACCTCTTTGATATCTAAAAGTCTACTTGGATAAAAACTTTTGTCTCTTTCTTAACCTTTCCCCTCCTGATGAATTTGTACTGGTTTAATAAAGGTCAGTTTTGGCTTGGTGTATAGAGATACCATGAGGGAGAAGCTACTGACTCCATGACTCTCTCCTGATTGGTTTGGTTTATTAATCTTTCACAGTTACCTTCCCTGCTTTAAACCCTCCCAGGGGTTGGAGATATGGTGTTTGGGGTAATCTCACAACTGTGGGATTTATTCTACAGGACCACTATGACAATAATATTCTGAACTCATCGCTCTGGACAAAAAGAGGGTGCTGAAAGGTGATAAAGTGGTATGCATAATACCTGTTCAGTAACAATAGCTCCATGGTTTCCATGTGGAGAGTGAGGACTGACCGTGCCTACATGTTAGAAGAACACGGGAATGGTATCAAATCCTTATACCTAATTTCATACACTTCATCCATGAGATAATAATTCCTGGAACCCAGGCATCAAGATCCTATTTAAAAAAAAAAAAACAAAAAACCCTCTCCAAATAGTTCCAATGCACAATTGAGGTTGAGTACTGGCATGGAAATAATTCCAAAGAAGAAGGAAACTGATAATGGGCAATGGACAACGCTTGGTTAGCAGAGCAGTGGGTAAGGCCAGGAGGATGCAGTTTGGACAGGGATATCAGTGTATCTAAATTAGCTGGAAGGTATGTAAAGAAGGTAGTTTCTGGGCCCTACTTCTCTCCCCACCTAGTTTCTAATTCAACAGATTAGATTCAATGTGTTTTTTAAAATTTCATCCAATTTATTTTTGAAAAGTTATATGTTAAGAAACAACAAAAAACGATTTCTAATCATTATTCTTACTATATTTTTAATTAAATTACTGTGAGATACACAATTACAAATTGTTCACGAATGACTGAATTTTAGTCACACAATGCCTCCATCTATTCCCTTCACCACTACACATTTTCTGATACCAGTGTCCCCAGTTTCGTCCAAATCAGAAAATCTGCAATTCTAATCTTTTCTGAAGTTCTAACTATCCTGAGTTTAGGGACTTCACTTTGAGAAGAATAAGTGGTGACCTGATGTGAATGTGGAGAGGAGAAAATGAGAGGGAGGCATTTAGGATAAAAGGAGCAACTACTAGGGCTGGAGCAATAGAGCATAGGGCATTTGCCTTGCATATGGCTGACCCAGGATGGACCTCGGTTCGATCCTGGGTGTCTCATATAGTTCCCCAAGCTAAAAACTATTCTGAGCACATAGGTAAGAGTAACTCTTTAGTGTCATTGGGTGTGGCCCCAAAACAAAAACAAAAGAGGAAGGGCAACTACTACTGGGCAGCTGGGAGTTCTAGTAGCCAAAATAGGAATGGCAGGGCCAGAGAGACATTATAGGGAATAAGCTGTTTGCCGTAGATGTGGCCCAGCCAGGTTAGAGCTCCAAAATTACATACAGCCTGAGCACCACCAAGAATCATTCCTGAGCTCAGAACCATGAGTAGTACTGAGCACTGTCTGGTGTGGCAGACCCCAAAACAAAGAAAATGTGACAGGGAGAACAAAACATGTTTGCATTGTTTACAATATGGAGAGATGACTTCAGGACAGGCAGCCCTCGACATCTCTGTCAGACACTGAGATAAAGGCACAGAGCCTGCAGCTAGCAATGCTTGTCTAGCTATGAGTAAAGAATGAGAGGAATTCTGGGATAAAACAGAATTTAGTTTAATTCAAGATAGATATGAGCTGATAACTGCTTGCCTTGAAAACATCTATCTACCTATAAAATCTATAAAATATCTACATCTTTCTATATTCTATTATAGCCTTCACTGCCCCATGATATATTCAAATCAACTAAAGATTTTTAGGCATTCTGCAAAAATTTGAAAAAAATGAAGTTTCTCACAACATAGAAACCATTACCCGGGGCTGGAAATAGTGGGTAGGGAGTTTGCCTTGCACGCATCTGACCCAGGTTCAATCTATCAGGCCCATTAGGACTGATTCCTGAGCACAGAACCAGGAGAAATCCCTGAGCACTGTTGGGTGTGGCCCCAAAGCCAAACAAGCAAATAGAAACCATTATCCTTGACCCTTACGTAGGCATAGGCCACATGTTTAAGCTGTTTTCATGATAATTCATTTTCCAGCATCCGTGCATTTTAAGAGCTTGATCTCATGGTAATGACCATTTTCTCTTATCTGTGAGAAAGTTCAGTCCCCGGCATTGGACTGAATCACAATTTCCTTAGCTGTGATAGGCACTTGGATTCAGTGACTTCCACTTCTGGCCACTGGCACTTGACCTTTAGTTCTGTGTCACTTTTTCCAGAAGGATCTCCAGAAGAACTAGTAACACTGCAAAAGTTAGCTTTTCTTTTACCAATTAATTTCACTTTTTTTTTCGGTTGACATTTCTATCAAAAAAGCATCAGGTCTCATTGCCAGACTGTGTCTTAGAGGTATTTCCAAACATGTTTCTCATTCCTTCTTTGACAAGTGCTGTCATGGGTGCTCCTTCACTCCTGAACAGCTACCAATAAACAGAAAATGATTTCCACCCAGCTAGCATGCTGTTTACTTTCCAGAAAAATTGCACTTTCCAATCTGACAGTTGATCAAGGGGTCTCCTGCCGCTGTCAGCAGGGAGAAATGTTTAAACACAGAGATGGGAGTTTAAACATTTTCTCATTATCACAGAAGAAGGGGGAAAAAACACAAATAAATAAATAAGTAAAAATGGCATCCAGACTCTCGAGTCCCCTGCTGGGAGTGTAATGAAGCCGTATCACGTGACTAGAACCACGGGGCTTTTATCTCTGGCCCCACGACTGTTCTCCAATGACAGCTGTCACGTGACCCCACTTTGGCCTTTTATCTGTCTTCCCCAGCCTCCCTTCTGGGGGAATTGTCTTTTCCAGAGGTGTGTGGCCTACGGTCATTGTGGTGGTCCCTGTTAGCACAATTTGCCGGCCTTTTGTGTGTTCCTCCTCCAATCCCCTAGGTCTTTCCACAGGCATTGTTGAAGCATAATCAATTTACAGCAGTAAAACAAAAGACAAAAAGTCTCAGCAAGGACCAAAAATATAAATAAGTGAAAAAACAACAACAAAACCATGGTTATAGAACATTCAGATTTTCTCTTCAAACACTCATCTTTACTACTAAATGTTTATTAGAGCAGGAAATGAAATACTCATTATGAAAGGGCTGGCCACACTAACCAGCCAGTTTTATGCTGATGAACCAAAGCCACAACCAGAACCGGAACCAGAACCAGACGTAGTCCCCAGTTTCCTTCCAAATCCCAGTCTACTTCTTTTGCTCTTTCACTTGGTTTCTGTTGTTCTCTTGCTTGCTGAATCCACAGCATTCACCCTGCCTGCACTTCCTGTGGGCTCTCCTGGTGTTCTTGCATATGATTTGGATATGATTCTTCTCCCTATGGCGAGGCACCACCACTGTCACCATCATCCCCACTCTTTCCATGGCCACTATCAGGTCATCACTCTTCCTGCCTGTACCTCTAGCATCACTCAATGGCACCATTGCCACTCATGCTATTAGTGCACAATGCTGGTCATGAGCTGGTTGTAACATACAATACAGACTATGTGCAAATAGCTCATTTTAATCCTTATAAGCAACTTGGATCAGAGAAAATATAGATAGAGATATTCCTTAGGTTAAAGCACTTGCCTTGTAAGGGGCTCGCCTTAGTTCTATCTTACCACCAATGGTCTTCAAGTACAGCATGAGCATAGAGCTAGGATTAAGTCCAACTCCAACCACCCTGCTCCCCCCCAAAATGCACCAATCAACCCCCAATATTCCTCATAAGCCACTCTAGGAAGACAGGTACAACTATGATCCATTTTACAAAGGAGAAAATAAAAACATAGAGAAATCAAGACACTTACCTAACTTATCTAACTACCACAGGTAGTTAGAGGCAGTACTTTTCAAAATAAAAACAATTTGAGTCCTTATTTTGTGAACCTGTTCAGAACTAAGAAATTTTCTGAATCTTTTCCATGTTCTTTTATTTTCTCAGATATGTACTGTCAGAGATGTCTCCTACCCACTCCAAAAATTACAAAGGCTCTTAATTTTATTTCTGCCATTATGAATTCATTCATTTATTTATTCCACAAATATGTAATGAAATGTGTTTATTTATTTTGGGGTTTGGAAAACACACAGGGGCCATTCCTGGCTCTGTGTTCATGACAGGTCCCTCATAATTTCAGGGAACTACATGTATCTCCACTTTCACAGTGGAGATGTCCCACCTGAATCGTGAGACATAGATAGCCAACCATGCTTTCTTAGAAAGATGTAAACAGAAAGAGACATTTGTTTCTACTGGCCACTGCCCATGATCCCTGGAGTTGTGACATTATGCTCTTTCCATGCCAGAAGAGCCTAAGGAGAAAGGCAATGTAGGGCCTTGTGGCTGTACCTAAGGAAGACAGAAAGAACCTGGTGGTTGACGATGCTAACCATCAGGTCCACCAATTCAAGAATCACCAATTTCTGAACTTCTTAGGTTAACATCTTCAGGGATTAAGTCAATGAACTGAGATTTTTAATTTTTACACACAAAAAGCATCTAGTAGCTTCTGTATTTCCTGAACCTGAATCTGCTGCATGCAATCAAGCACTCACCCACTGTACTATCTCTCCAGCCCTGCAACACCTCCTCGATTTTCTGCCTGGAAAACTTGCTTGGAAACATGATCAATGGTCAGCTACCAAAGGGGAAATTGGTATGTGGATGTACCTTGTTTTCATTTCCATCTGATGCTTCGTTTGACTATAAAATCTTTAAGAGAACTGCAATTATTTTACCTACATGTTAGTCAGATGAGTTATTGAATAGAGGAAAAGGATTATTTTATGCCTTAGTTTAAATTTGGGGGCTAGCTGGGGCTTCCAAAATATTTTCTTTTAGTCTTTAGTGATAGTTTTTGTAGTAGAAATAATTATTTACCAAGGTTATGAGAAGATTGGATGAACTTTTGTCTAAGTACCTTAGAGTTTTTTTTAAATTATGTTTTATCCAAAGAGCTTGGGTGGCTCTGACTTTACTGTTAGAGATCTTTAAAAAAATCTTTAAAAATGTATTGAATCACTGTGAATCACCAAGTTACAAAGTTGTTCATGATTGATTTTGAGGCATGCAATGTTCTAACACCCATTCCTTCACCAGTGTTTCCTACCTGCCACAGTGACTACCAGGATTGTACACATCCTCTCACTGGGGGTTCTATCTTTCCCTGAGGGCTGTAAGATACAGTTTTATTCATCAAGGCAAGCTGTAGTTCTCAAGCATACATGCACCGAGGCTCCCCACAATTCCTGGCGTGGTGCTTGCACAACTCTTGAGTTGTGATGCTCATACACTTGGTTGCCAAGTGCCTGGAAACTTGCTTGTGGCACAGAGATAGTAGAAAGCAGAGCTGTCAGACTTCAAACAAATTCGCCAGGCCCTGGCTTTCCATTTTTGGGATGCTAGAGATTTGAACATGTGACCCCTACACTTACAAGTCATCACACAAAGCTCATAAAGGCTTTTGTTATTTATTTTTACAAATTGGGTGGCCATATTTGGTGGTGTTTGGGGCTCACTCTAGCCTCTGTTCTCATAGGTTACTTCTGGCAGTGCTCAAGGGATCATACATGATGCAGGAAATCAAACAGGGTTGGCTGCATACAAGGCAAATACCTAACCTTTTATACTCTCTAAATCTTTCTTCCTTAATTTAGAAAGAAATAAAAAAAATTTTTTTAAAGAAATATTCTTTCAAAATTAAGGAAGAAAGATTTAGATAATGTTTGGTGTTTTATGTGTAATCTGATTATGCCTTTGAAGAGGCAAATCCAATTCAATGATTTTCAGTGAATAAAAAATAAATGATCAGCAATTTTATTTTCAACACAGTTAAAGTGTGTGATTTTTTGAGTCAACTTCCACTTAAAATAGTTCAAAAAAGATAAAGCAAGTCTAAACATTTTTGCAACAACAACAAAATCTGATTAGAATTTCAAGTATTGAAAAAAAAAGAAAGAGAATTTCAAGTATTGGATACCCCCAGTTAAGTATCATTATTAGATAATATTGAAATTAGACAAGAAACTTTGATATTGGATATTTCAATCTCTAATATTGCAATCCCTCCTATGGCTCTTTGTCACTCATAGGGTGCAAGAGAGTCCACTACTACCATAATTTCATACTATGGGCAGATAGGAGAGATTGAGGGGGGTTCATTATATATAAAGTAACATGTATATATAAAGTAACGATACATTTTCACTGTATCTGCAGCCATCTGACAAAGGACCAGGCCCTTTGCTCTGTGAGAACACTCGACCCTCCAGAGAGAATTCCTCTCTGCCCTGGGTTTTCTTTTGGAAGTCTAATTCTCCTTGTGCTCTGGTCCTGGGCTCCCCTATTTCTAAGTAATTCTGCTTGGAGCTTGCAGCCCAGAACTGGGTTAGAATGAGCAGAGCACAGACTTTGTTTGTTTGTTTGATTGGTTTTGGTGTTTGGGCCACACGAGGTGATGCTCAGGGGTTACTCCTGTCTATGCACTCAGAAATTACTCCTGGCTTGGGGGACCATATAGGATGCCAGAGATCGAACCAGGTCTGTCCTGGGTCAGCCGCGTGCAAGGCAAAAACCCTACCACTGTGAGCACAGACTTTAGACTCAGGAAGTTGAACATCTGATACCACTTCCTGAAGTAGGAGTTCTCTGAAAGATGGGGGCTAACTAGACCTTCCTGTCAATTCTGCTGAGAATATTACAGGAGTACATCTGTGACTTTGTAGATGCTAGTAAGTATTGACTCCACTTTTAGTAAAAATGAACCTACCACTAACTTAGATGTGATTTGAGCAGAAGAGGACAAACTCTCTCCCTTTTCTGAGACATGACCATATTTCTCCATCCATATCACCTGAAAGTGTTATCTTTGTGTGTTGGGGGTGGACATCTAGGCAATCTATTAATTCACCTCAAGGCAACATTTGCAATAAATCATAACCTAATATAAACTGACGTTTTAAGCTGAGAGGGTAAGAAATTAAATCAGGATAAAATATGGCATGAATAAAAGCTATATTGGCTTATTGTTCATTTGATTTCTTGTTTGTTATTTTCCCCATAGGGTATTCGTAAGAACAGTCTCAAGTCCATAGAAATATTGAGTAAAAGCTCAGGGCCAGAGAGATAGTATGGGGGTAGGGTGTTTGCCTTGTATGCAGAAGGCCCGTGGTTCGAAACCTGGCATCCCATATGGTCCCCCGAACCTGCCAGGAGCGATTTCTGAGCATGGAGCCAGGAGTAACCCCTGAGCGCTGCTGGGTGTGACCCAAAAACCAAAAAAAAAAAAAAAGAAAAAAGAAAGAAAGAAAGAAAGAAAGAAAGAAAGAAAGAAAGAAAGAAAGAAAGAAAGAAAGAAAGAAAGAAAGAAAGAAAGAAAGAAAGAACGAAAGAAAGAAAGAAAGAAAGAAAGAAAGAAAGAAAGAAGGAAGAAAGAGAGAGAAAGAAAGAAAGAAAGAAAGAAGAAAGAGAGAGAAAGAAAGAAAGAAAGAGAGAGAGAGAGAGAGAGAGAAAGAAATATTGAGCAAAAGCTATTGAAATATCCAGTATGTCCCTTTCCCTACACAAGCATTTCTTCCCCATAATCAGTCTTTTCCTGCAAGTGAAAGATGAAGCTTCATTATCATCCAAATTCTAGGACTCTTCTTCATATTGTACATTCTGTTGGTTTGAATCAATTTATATTGACTGTTATAGCACTACACAGAATAGTTTTATTGTCCTATAATTACTGTGTTTTCCCACCTATTCATTATTCCCTTTCTTCTAACTCCTGATGCCTGTGGATTTATTTTCCCCTACTATCTACCTCCTTTTTCAGAAGGGCATACAGTTATATATTATGGGATATATAATCTTTTAAGATTTTATTCCCTCAGTTAAGTTTTTTCCACATTCTTTTAATGACTTGAGAGCTCATTTTTTATATTATCAAATAATTGTCCATGGTCTGGATGAAACCCACTATATTCATCCGTTCATTTCCTGTTGAGGAACATCTTGGTTAGTTCCAAGTTTTCATGATTATAAACAAAATTGATGTCAACATTTGCCTGTAGGATGTTGTGTGAATGTTAGTTGCCAAATCTTTTTGGGAAATATTAAAGAAATCTACTTAGTTTTGTAAGAAACGACTGCACTCTCATCTAAAACTCTCTTGTGCCATTTTGCAATTGTACTGGAGAGTAGTCCTGGGAGAGCCTCAAGCTTACTAGACTGTTATGTTGTTTCTTTGTAGGATTCTTGAAAGGTCTTAATCTTTTGTGATCCAATGCTAAGTACCAGCTGTTTCGTCAGGAGTTGTGTTTTTAGCAGATTTGAGAAGCATATGATTGTTGGAATGATCAGTAATGCTGGAGACACCAAACCTGAAATTCCCTTTCACTTCTACTGCCGAAGAGTCATTTAACTTCTTTGAACTCAATTTTTTCTTTCTTTTTTTTCTTTTTTTCTTTTTTGGTTTTTGGGTCACACCCGGCAGTGCTCAGGGGTTACTCCTGGCTCTACGCTCAGAATATCTCCCTGGCAGGCACGGAGGATCATATGGGATGCCAGGATTCAAACAACCGTCCTTCTGCATGAAAGGCAAATGCCTTACCTCCATGCTCTCTCCGGTCCCAATTTTTTCTTTTGTAAAATAAATAAATGGAATAAATAAATGAATAACTAACATCCATGAGTTTTATAAATAAGTTATGCACCTTGTCTTATTTTTATTAGAGTGATTTGAGACTGGTGGTGCTCAGGGTTAACTCTTAACTCTGTTCATGGATCATTCTTTGTGGTGCTTAGGCAATCAAGTGTGATGCAGGGCATTGACCAGGGCTGGCTGCATACACGGCAAGAGTCTTAACCCTGCACAATCTTCCTAGCCCCATTTATTTGAGTAATTAATAAAAAAACATTTGATCAGAAATGAGCTTAAAGCTGCAGCTAATCACTGTGAACTGTACCCTGGCACCATTGAGCACTCATACCTGCCTCCCTCATTCTACCCACACAGTTTAGTCTTTCAGGTGTAGTTAGCAGGTTTTTTTTTTTTTTTTTTTGGTTTTTGGGCCACACCCAGTAACGCTCAGGGGTTACTCCTGGCTATGTGCTCAGAAGTTGCTCCTGGCTTGGGGGACCATATGGGACACCGGGGGATCGAACCGCGGTCCGTCCAAGGTTAGCGCAGGCAAGGCAGGCACCTTACCTTTAGCGCCACCGCCCGGCCCCTAGTTAGCAGGTTTTGCCAAGTGCTTTACTAAAACCAAATGCCTCACTAAAGTCAAATACTCACTAAGGAAATTTTTTTGGACTATCTATAAGCACTTCTCTTTCTTTCATTTTAGACTTTGGGTGGGTAATTACTATTTTTAAATTCTCTCTTAATTAGTTCCTCCTTGTTCTTCAACAGGATACAGAGAGATCTTTGGTTTCTAGGCTACTACATTTCCTGAGTAGATAGATGATCCTTAGACAGGAGTAATCTGAGTTTCCCCAGCTTCCTCTGGAGTCATTTTAGAAAATCTTCTAAGTGTTAAAAGAGACAAATCTCCCATTTTATTGGTGGGGCATGTGTCGGATGATATGACAGGGACTGAATGGCATCTCTGGGATTTTTTGCTTCTATCTATTTAATACTCTACATTTAGTCTAAGTTTAGATTCCACTTCACTTTTTCCATCAATTAGGATTTAGTAGAAGGATAAAGTCAGAAATTTCATGCTCACTAGTAAATACTTTGGCTTCAGACTTCTGAAATTGGATTGGGTGGAAACTGTGTTCTGATAATCCAGTTTGTGAAGGAAGAGGCAACCCTAGGAATCACAACAAAGAGTCTCAATCAAGCCCTTTTGTGGACAACTTTATCCAAGAAACCATCCTCCCTGGAAACCTTTCTAAACTTTAAACTAATCCACTCCTTGAGCACAGAAGCCCTTTTGTTGGGAGGATTGTAAGAGAGCACAAGAATGACAGATCTCTAGAAGCACCAGCCCTGCCTACAAGTTCTTTCCATCGTCAGGCTCCCATTTGTCCTGCTGGGAAATGGGACAGATCTCTCCTTCTGACTTAAAGATCTATCAAATAACAATGTTATTCAGAAGTCTTCTATTTGGATTGAATCTAATTTTGTAGTCAATTGCTATTAAATTCTAGGCAAATGACATCAGTAATAACATCTCTTTTTTTTTGGGGGGGGGGGGTTTCACACTCAGAAGTGATTAGAGGCTAATCTTTTCTTGGTGCTGAGGATTACTCCTGGAAGTACTTGATATGTGTATGGGGCAAAGGCATGTGATACAGAGGATTAAACTTGGTCCCTTCCCCAAATGTATTATGTTTTTTTCTTTCTCCAAACACTACTTTATTTTTTTAAATCATTATGCACCATTGCCTTAAACACTTTATTTTAATTATCAAAATATTCCAAGTTACAGGTGATGGTATAAAGTCTCTGGTCCAACGTTGAGTTGGGTTTCAATTAAGCTGATGAAAATGAATATGGAAATAGCCATAAGGTAGCCCTGAAGTGAAAGAAAAATAAAGTCAAAATAATAAAGAACTAGTACAGTTGATGCAAAAAATAAAAACCCTGCTAAACATAATTGTCAAGATACTGACAGAATCATAAGGATAATTCAAAAATAACAATAAAGTACAATTGTGACTGCATCATCCTTTTAATCATGAAAAAGTTGAAAGACCATCAAAATCTATCTTCAGATATACAGGTATACTCATCATGTGTTATCACAGAACAAAATATGCCAAGCTTTGAGTTAACAGGTAAAAAGTATTTGGTCCATTACACAGATCTGGTAAAGTATAGTTCCCTCTAGATCTATGTTGTGGCCAGCACGAAGGTGCGCGTGTGCGCACGCGCACACACACACACACACACACACACACACACACACACACACACACACTGCCAGAAACTGACTTTTTGAGGCTCTTTTGAGTCTGAATTTTCAGATATTACTGCCAATTACAAGCTCTAATTTCCCAATTTACATTTTAAATCTCATGAAAAGTGAATATTTTAACATCAATTCAATTGAGTGGAAAAGATTTAGGCCCCAAGAGCCTGTAGGATTGCCACTTTGCCTCTCTTAACTCCAGCCCTTACAGATTTTCCCATCTCAAGTCATTTATTAAACCATTGAATTATTTCAGCTCCTCCCTGTGTGGTTCATCTCCGATGGGCTGCCCCTACATTAGCACCAATGGGCTGAAGACAGCTTGAGATTGTGCCAAGAGAAGCTAAATCTATTTCTTTCTGTTGCCAGATGCTGTCAGAGGTACCGAATTAGACATGCTGCATTTAACTGAATTTCCAATATGACCAATTTATATGGACAATAAACAATTTGAGGGGAGGTTGGGTAGAAAAGGAGGATTATCTCCCAACATTCTGATTGCTTAGTAAAAAGAATCATTACAAATGAAATAATGATAAAAATTAGAACCTGAGACAAGCACCATCACTGTCTTTGAAGAACAAATCCGTCATTGTTGAGGATATCGCTAAAGTACATTCTATTTGCCTAAGTATTGGGTTTAAGATGACATAATTATATGGTAAAATATCTTACTCTAGAAACTATTTTTCCTTGGGAAACACTGTATTATTGTATTGCCAATTCTACTTCCAATGGTATATTGCCAAAATACAAACTTGGGGATTTCATCTAATGTTCTGAGGAACAGCTATAATTCTAAACTTCCCCAACCCCATCAGTTTTCTAAGTGCAATGCTCTTTGAAGATCCAGAAGTCAGACACCCTTGAAGTGTGTGTGCCTTTAAGTATGAACAACCAACAAGAAATCCTAAGAAAATGGCAAAGGGCTAAACAAGTGCAGGAAAATGACACTGTGGGGTTGAGAGTGTGTGTGGGCTATAACAGCCAAGATCTGGTGATTGTCATTTTTGCTCCCAGGTTCTATTAGGAGGCAGAGCCCAACTGTGGCTACCAAATGGAAAAGCACACCATAGCCTAATACTTATGCCTAGTGCCTAATGCAATATAGTTACAGTTGCCTAACGGCCATCTGGTTGACCTAGGGAGCAGGTTTTACCTTTATTCCTCTATCTAGACTACTATCCACTCCACCCATTGAACAAAGACCTGTGGGAGGTGTTCTTATAACATTTAGAATGGTCTGTGCTATGGTGGCTTTGGAATTAATATCCCTGTCTCCCTGTACAAAACTCCTGTTAGGGTTTTTTTGGGTGGGGGGGGGAATCCCTTCTTGTAAATGCACCCTTTATCCTAAGATTGCCCAATTTTTGTGGGTCTTCAGATCCTCCTCATGTATAGGATTGATAAGGGACCAGGTTTTCTCTGCCACCTGGTGTGGA
Organism: Suncus etruscus; assembly: GCF_024139225.1. Classification (NCBI taxonomy): domain Eukaryota; kingdom Metazoa; phylum Chordata; class Mammalia; order Eulipotyphla; family Soricidae; genus Suncus; species Suncus etruscus. Next base: position 117,075,546 of record NC_064852.1, read on the forward strand.
CCTGGTTGACTTTTGTACCTCTCACATGCCTTATCATCCTGGATTATGTGGGACTGTGTCCATTATAGCACCAACTGACCTTATTCCTAACAAAACTCTCAGAATTGTTGGTCACTCAGTCCTCTGACTCTATTTGCTGGCAGAGAATGAGATAGGTAGGAAAATTCAATATTCTAATTATAATCCTTCATTTCACATATGTCACTTGTGGGCTTCACAATGATCTAAAAGATCAAATGTCCTACCTGCTATCCTATCGTGTTGGCCCTTTTTTTGCTTTTTTAAGAATAAGAGATTTTTGGGCCCGGAGAGATAGCACAGCAGCGTTTGCCTTGCAAGCAGCCAATCCAGGACCATATGGTCCCCCGTGACTGCCAGGAGCTATTTCTGAGCAGATAGCCAGGAGTAACCCCTGAGCACTGCCGGGTGTGGCCCAAAAACCAAAAAAAAAAAAAAAAAAAAAAAAAGAATAAGAGATTTTGGCAATGCATGTCAGTGTGGTCCCTTCACAGTCAGGAGAGTCTTGTCTGATGCCCCAAATATGGGAATAACACCTATTATTGGGCACCCTGAGTCAGAGAATGGTCCCCTCCTCCTAGCACCACTGCTTTTCTCTTCTGTCAATGCGGTATTTTTCAGTTGGGAATCACTTACCTAGAAGGATCTCTGTAATCTTGTCTTTTCTTCTCACCAACATTTGTTAAAACGGGTTGGACGGTCACCCTTCTGGTAGGAGGCCAGAAGGTCCCCACAAATTTCTGACTTGAGTCTCACTCCTGACACAGTAAACAAAGATTCTTCTAGAAAGAGGAGGAAAGCAGATGATCAGTTATTTTTTGGGTACTTTCTCAGTATATTATTTAGTAGTAATAATAATAATGATCACTAGAAAAAACGGCAAAGCATAGACAGAATATTTTTAACCAATAATTTCCATTAAATCATGGTCTATTCAGAAGAAATTACCCCCAACCAAAACAGGGAGAAGAAAGGGACAAAGAGAGGGTAAGAAGGAAATGAAGGGGGCCGGGCGGTGGCGCTAGAGGTAAGGTGCCTGCCTTGCCTGCGCTAGCCTTGGACAGACTGCGGTTCAATTCCCCCCGGCATCCCATATGGTCCCCCAAGCCAGGAGCGACTTCTGAGCGCATGGCCAGGAGTAGTCACCCGGTGTGGCCCAAAAACCAAAAAAAAAAAAAAAAAGGAAGGAAATGAAGGGTGAGAATAGAAGAGTTGGAAGAGGAGAAAAAAAAAGAGAAGGAAGAAAGAATAGAGAGACTAAAGTGAGAACACAGTGGGTAGGGTTTTTGCTTTGCATGTGGCTGATCTAGGTTCGATCCCAGAGTCTGCCAGGTGTGATCCCTGAGTTGAGAGAGAGAGAGAGAGAGAGAGAGAGAGAGAGAGAGAGAGAGAGAGAGAGAGAGAGAGAGAGAGAGAGAGAGAGAGAGAGAGAGAGAGAGAGAGAGAGAGAGAGAGAGAGAGAACAGAACAGAACACGTAGTCTCATTTTTTGGCAGAACAGTGCTAAGGAAGCCAACCATTAATCAAGGGTTCCCATTTGGCTGTGGGCTGCCCAAATTTCCTTTACAACTCAGAAGAGAACAAGGGAGCAGAAGAAAGAAGGGAGGAGGGGCAGCCGCCCGTGCCTCTTCTGACCGGCTCCCCAGCGCACAGTCTCTGTGGGGCTGATCCCTCATTAGCTTCCCAACCTGACAGCATAATTATCGCTGGGCCTTGCACTTCCAAGAAATAGCAGAGCTGCTGTTTAAGATTTGTGAGAAGGGGAACTCAGTTCTCCAGACAGTCAGTAGGGCAAGTTTATTTAAAATGTGGGCATTCCTCCGTCTTGGGATCCTTTCTGAAGAAGATAATGAGATAGTTGTCTCTCAGTCTAATTGAGTTCCCCAGGCTCAGGGCTGCAGGCTGTCACCCCCTTCAAACTTCGCTTTAACTTTTCCTGCTTTGAGAAATCTGATCCCGGTCTCCATTTACTCTTCCTGGGCTGATAGCTCTGTGCACTGGAGTGCAGAAAGAGACTTAATGGGATTGAGGAGCTAAATAACCTGGCACAGGAAACAAGATAATCAAATCTCTCTCGACTTGTCTGTAATGGAAAAAAGAAAAAGTAAAGAAGAAAATGAGAGAAAGCAATAGTTGGAAATTAAACCATCATTTCCAAATGTCTGGCAATTTCTTCTGTCACATGGTTCTGGGGCTCCCCTTCTGCACCTTCTGCTTGTCAGCTGGAATTTCTTCTTGCCCTTCGGATTCAGAGTGCTCACATAACTCCGACTCTGCTAGAATTTTATCTCATGTATATGTAGATATGCTTCCTATCTTGAAAGCCCAAAGGATCCTCCAGTACTTGACATTGAAGCTGCTAACTAACACGGAGTGCACTTAAAACTGACGAAGCCTCCCTCCCCCGAATATGCATTTCCGATGAAAGCGAATGATCTTTCCTTTGAAAATTAATTAGTGCCTATTTATCTTTTCCTCTCCCTCCTGCCTCTGCTTTCTCCCAGGACCACATTTAGACGAACCCCTGCATACAGCGAGTTAAAAGCTTTATAAAATAAACATACTATCATTCCAGGGCAAAGCAGACTGGTATTAACCCAATGTACAGATGGAGAAAAGGAGATTTATGGAGGCCAATGGCATATTACCTCAGGGAGTGGGGGATCAGGATCTTTAAATCCCAAGCAAGAGCTTGAGCTACCTGTTACTATTTGTCTTCACTCATCCTTTCAAATAATAATGTCATGGGGCTGGAGCAATAGCCAAGCAGGGAGGGTGTTTGCCTTGCACAAGGCCAATTGGGTTCAATCCCAGGCATCGCATATGGTCCCTCCCCGCAGCCCGCCAGGAGTGATTTCTAAACACAGAGCCAGGAGTACCCCCTGAGAATGCTGGGAATGGGCTGAAAACAAACAACCAAACAAAAAAATCAAATAATGTTAATATTAAAGAAAACTTTGGGGGAAAGGAGAAAAATAGCCACAATCCTCCTTAGCTAAAATAACATTTTTGAGGGGGGTGGGGGTCCATACCTGGCTGCTAAGGGGTTGATCTCAGAGGTGAGGGAGGATAATTGGTGATGGGGATCAAATTTGGGCCTCCCACATGCAAAGCCTGTGCTCAGTTCTCTGAACTCTCTCTAAACTGAAGATGTTTGAGTTTTATGCACTATACACTCCTCAGTCTTGATGCAGTGCAGAATACATTTTATGGGTATAACTCATTACAAAATGGAATTTTGGTTGGTAGGTTGATTGGTTGAGTTTGGGTCATATATGACAGAGTTCAGGGCTTTTTCCTGCCTTTGTGCTTAGGGATCACTCCTTGTGGTACTCGGGGACCTATGTGAGGCCAGGGGTTGAACCCAGGTTAGCAGTGTGCAAGAAAAGCACCTTACCTTTTGATTCAATTTTGTGTCATACTTTCTTTTAGCTCATGTCATAGAATAAACATTTCTTTATTACCCACCCACACACACATACACTCTGTGATGTGACATTTTAAGTAGTAACAAAATATGGTGTGCCATATATTGGCATATTTGTTCAACTGATTCTCCAGTTAATAGAGTTTGCTTTTTTATACTTAAAACTAAGACATGGACAATCCTACAATTCTATATTCTTACACACCTCAGTTTTTTTTTTTCATCTTATTCATTTGCTTTTGTGAATAATGTCCAAGGGGGGAGGGGATATGGGTTTGAAGATTGTGACTGTTTTTAAGATATTTGATGTTTACCATACTTTGCAAAGGTTGTCCAGTTTATAACACCATGACAAAGAATCCCAACATTCGGAATCCTTTGGTTGAAAGGAAAACAAAACCCAATTGAGGACAGGAGAGATAATACAGTGGGTAGGGTTTTGCAATAGACTGCCTGGGTTTGATTCCCAGCAACAAATATGGTCCCCTGATCTCTGCCAGAAGTGATCCCTGAACTCAGAGTCAGAATGATTTGAGTTAGATTTCTAAGATCATCTCTCCCCCCCCCCTCTCCATTCCCTAAAACATGACCTCTAGAATCAGAACATATTCGGGTTAAATCTTGAACCCATTAAACACTAAAAGAGAAAACAGAACCTATTTAAAATCATGAGCATACATGGGGCCAGAGCAGTGGCACAGGCCATAAGGTGTCTGTCTGCTTTGTGCACGCTAGCTTAGGATGGACCACAGTTCGATCCCCCAGCGTCCTAGATGGTCCCCCAAGCCAGGAGTATTTCTGAGCGCATAGCCAGGAGTAACCCCTGAGCATCACCAGGTGTGGCCCCAAAATAACAACACACACAAAAAAAATCATGAGCATACAGATGCTAAATTTCACTAATACCATGTTAGGTGCATTTACATTGTTGCAGGACAGTTTGCTATTATAAGTAAAAACGAAGATGGTCCATGAGTCAGGACTGAGCCACTGTTAGTGAAAAAGAGGACAACTTCCAGTGCTGTGAGATGATTTTGGGAGAAGGACTTTCCTCTCCTCTCGCTGGAGAGTCTTCAAAACTCAGCCACTAAAGCAGTTGTGGGTATCACAACTGGAGAAAATACTCAGCACTTCACATTTCACCTATAGTTTATTTGTCTCATTTTTCTTATAGATTATAACCTTCCTGAGGACAGGATCTGTGACAAACTTATTTTGTACTTATAATCACAACAAATAGATTCCCAGTAAATCTTCAATAAATTAATGGGAACATAATTCTCCCACGCTGTAAGAATCTATGTTTGATCCCACTATATTGGATCCTACGATGTAAGAACCTATATTGGACCCATAGTCAGGGACAAGCAAATGAATGGGATAAGTCTGGAGTAGAAGAATAAAATCTAAAAGAGAGAGAGAGAGAGAGAGAGAGAGAGAGAGAGAGAGAGAGAGAGAGAGAATAGAAGACAGACAGACAGGCAGAGGATATTTGCCTGGGGGAGAGAAGCAATTCAATCAAGAGAAGTGAGTTTTGGAAAGTGATAGCAAGAAATCTTTAAGTACCTTAAAAAGAAAATTATAAAAGGTCCTGAAGTTGGAACAAATCAAAAAATTATTAGATTTTTCAGGGGCCCAAATGCATAAGACATCCTGACGGCTCCAAGGATATAGATAACAGAACCTTCTTGCATCTGTATAAGCATGAAATATATAACAAGAAGGCCCCTGAGATATTGTTTTTGCAAAATCAATCATTAAACAATTGCAAGCTTTTATGTTTTAGGGTTTTTGTGGGTTTTTTTTTTTTTTACCCTAGATGCTGAAAATCTGTTTTAAAGGAAAAAGCGGGGATTTAGTGCAGGAAGGAAAGGGAGAGACTCAAGCCTGGGATTTGGAAAGTCAAATAGGACCAACCCACTGAGAGCTATAGTCTTTGATGTCCTGCCGACCAAGGAGCTAGGCTTAGGGACCAGACTCTTAAATCACGTGGCATTTAGTGCTCCAGATAAAAAATACTTTTGCGGATCAGCATCTGTGGTTCCAAGTGGACAGATTCCAACATCATTCTTGACTTTCTAAGGGTCACATCAGCAAGGCTCCTTGCAAGAACTAAGTGGAGACAGTTTCTAGAAGGGAAGACTTAATGATTTTTCTCCTCTCCACACACACCCCCACCTCCCAATCATGAAGCACTGTTTCTTTCCCAGAGCCCAAGTTCATGTCGAGGGCAAGGGGAATTAAATGAAGGAGCTGAACCTGCAGCTAAGATTAGAGAGTTGCCAGGAGCCTAATTTTAGGCCTTCTCTGGCCGTCCAGCTGACATCCTGCCCTGTTGGCTCACCCTAAGGTCCTCAAGGGGGACTGGAAGCAGGCGACCAAGTAAGTGGCCAGAGGGAGCGGACCCCAAACCATCTGCAAAAGCCATCCAAGAGTGGTTATTGGATGTGTTTTGGAGAATGACGACCAGTCATTTCTCCTCTGACCAATGTTTCTTCAGGTGCTCAAGCACCAGTCAGAAATATGTTGGCTGTTGGCAGACGCTCCCACATTCAGACCATTTTGAGAGCTGTGCTTCGCCCCTGAAGAATGACCTCCGGAAGGAAGAAAGCCTGCCAGTCCTTCTGTTTTTCTTTTAGTTTTTGTACCATACCCGGCTGTGCTCAGGACCAACTCTGGCTCTCTGTTTAAGCATCATTCCTGGAGTTCTGGGGGTTCCTTCTGGGGTGCAGGAGTACAAAGCAAGTGTCTTACCTGCTGTACTAGCTTTCTTGACCCCATGTCTTGTTTTTGATATGTGTGTTCGTAGGAATCCCCTTAGTCTCCTCTGATTATAGGCCACAGCCTATTAAAAGTGTTAAGAACCACACTGTGTATAGGTAGGAAGTGTGTGTTTGGGGGGGTTTGAGGGGAGCATTCCCCTGCCACTCTCCACTTCCATGGTCCACATTCACATTTCTGAGCCTCAGATTTCATGCTTATGTTGTTTTCCTCAGGGGGTGACAAGAAAGACAGGCATCTCCACATCAAAGTGGAAATGGAATAGACTTTGAAGCGACAATTTTGTTATCCATCCACCAGAATACGAAAATGCTCCAAATACAGCTCCTAAATGATTCCACTCTTGGGCTGGAATGATAGCACAGTGGGTAGGACATTTGCCTTGCACACGTCCAAACTGGAACCAATCGGGGTTAGATCCCGACATCCTATATGGTCTCCTGAGCCCGCCAGGAGTGATTTCTGAGCACAGAACCAGGAGTAACCCTCAGCACCACTGAGTGTGGCCAACAAAACAAAGCAAAACAAAATAAAAAAAGATTCCATGTTGAAATGCCACTAGAAAAGAAAATCTTGCATAATAATGGTGCGGGGGTGGGGGTGGGGGAGAATCTCTCTCCAAAACCTCACAGTGCATTTAGCATTTTTTGTTTTTGTTTTTCCAAATTCTTTTGCACAGGCCTGGCCTCCTCAGGGCTGGAGACACTGAGACTGTAGATTGTGGGGCCCAGACTTCTGGTCTACCTACATGGCTGCTGATAAAGGCACTAATGAAGTCGACAGTCCAGGGCTACAGGCCTTCTCAAGAGATATGCCTTGATCGAGGTCCACAAACCTTTCCTCTCTCCCTTGATTTTTCTGTCCAGTGTTGCAGGGCGTTTTGCCATCCCTATCTACCTGTCTCAGGTTTTCCCTATCAGTCTGTCTCAAAACCAATCTCCATGTCCCATCCCACTTGGCGCATGTGCACACAATACACGCGCGCGCGCGCGCGCACACACACACACACACACACACACACACACACACACACACACACACACACCCTGTCTCTGGGTGCTCACTGGCCCTTTCATCTTCTCCCTCAGGGACTGAAGATGTCGCTGCAGGAAGTGCTTGTCGGCCCAGGCAGCAGCAGCAGAGTCCTGTGGCTTTGACAAACCTCATTTAATTGGGAGGAAGCCAGGAGAATTTGAAAGAACCGAAACATCCACGAAAGTCCTTTTATCAGGCATAATTTAAACTCTGCCTGGAAAAACCCCTACATGTAGAAAGAAAAGTCAACTTCCCTCCTGCTGTGAGCACTCCTCCTCCAGGGGCTCCCCCCACCCCAACACAGGCTCCTGCAAGACTCCAGTTTTTTATTCCCCTAAAAGTGTCAGCTGATGTGGGCTCGAAGGACAGAGGAAGAATACAGATGGGCTTTTCTCCTCCACCTCCACCTCCATGCGACACCCAGAAAGGCAGCCCAATCCCTCTGTTGGTGGCTTTGCTTCCGTGCCCTGGGCGTCAAACCCTTGTCATGCCTGAGACAGTGACTGCTGGTCCTAATTACTCCATCAGGCCAAAGGGGGTGCCTCATACCAGCACCAGTGGCAGTGCTGTGGCTAAGTCACAGGCCCTGGAGACTGACAAGAAAGGCCTCCTGGGCATTGGGGCAGGTGTCCAAGCCTGTGTGTCAGCTTGGAGAAGACACCTGAGAGATTTTCAGGGCTCAGACTGGGAAGAAGATTCTGGGAGCCAGTGTGGGAGCCAGTGGGTGAGGAACCAGGAGGGGAGGGAGAAGTATGTGCAGGCCTGGATCACCTTTTAGTCTACCCAGATGCCCAAAAAAACTCTCCCTCCTTCTGCCTGATCCGCATGACTCAAGTCCTTCCCGTCGCTCCCAAGAACAGCCTTTAGACACACATATTCTCGGGACATCTGCAGCTGATTACCACAGACGCGGGCTGTTGGGATATGATTTGTGCTACTATATGAACGAGGGTGCCCTGTTTCCTCTTCTTCACCCTCCTTTCCTCCCACGCTGTAGGATCTTCGAGGTCAAGGACAAGGCTCTCTTTCCTCCCCATTTTTATGGCACTTAATATGTTCTTGACACTTAACGGCATCTTAATAAATACTGATGACTGACTCTTCTTGCAGGGTTAAGTAAGACATTAACCCCCTGCTGAAGGATTATGGTTATTTTGGAAAATTCTCAATGGGTCGTTTTAAAAATAAAGTATGTCAGGAGGTCTCACATGACGAGTTCTGGCCTGTTAAGGGGTAATATCCTCACAACAGTGAGGCTGCATTTGCAATCCTTGAAGACTGGTCTGATCTTATGGATAACCTCACCAGCCAGCACCCACCCCAGGCACCTCTTCCCTGTCTTCTCTCTCCCCCAGTTTAGGAATTTCACAAGCACTTTTGATAGAGAGGTGGGGGTATCCTCAATGGGCCTTCTCCACCTGAAGGCCGCCCTTAGAAGCAGCCCAGGCCATGGTGGCTCTGCCCACAGTGTCCACCGGGTCCCTCCTCACCACATTCCGAGAAATATGAGACTGCTCTGGCCACATGAAGCCTCAGCAGATCCTGGACTCGGGAGGACTTCCAGCTACATCATGCTCATTTCTAGGCTGCTTAGGTTTCCCCTGAGCTCCCTCCTCCACACCCCTCCTTGGCATTTCCTGGGGCTGCCTCAGGTTACCGATGAGCCAAGGCCTCACACTCCTCTCCTGACATCCTGTGTCACCTATCACTTGACTCTGCAGAGAGAAGCCGGTGGTTACATATGGGTTTGCCGTCCCTGGCAGATGCTAGCGGAAGCAAGCACTTCATCTCGTCCCTGAAATACAAGGATTGTTGCAGGGGTCTATGGTTCCTCTACCCGGGGTGCTGCAGGTCTCAGAGAAGATTCTGTGAAATTCAAGATTCAGATAAAACTGCTTCCCATCTGGCTGCCCCAGGCAAATCCACCCCCAAACTCAATTCTGGTTACAGATTCTGATTCACCAGTGCTCAGAGAAACTACTGAGAGTCCCCCTTCCCCAAGACTATATGTGTGCTCTCTCTCTCTCTCTCTCTCTCTCTCTCTCTCTCTCTCTCTCTCTCTCTCTCTCTCTCTCTCTCTCTCTCTCTCTCTCACACACACACACACACACACACACACAGAGAGAAACACATGAAATAAACACCTCTCCCTCTCTCCTTCTCCCTCCATCAACTTCTTCCCTGTCCCCTCCTTCTTATTCCTCCCCCTTTCCCTTTCCCTCACCATCAGGAAGTTCGTGCAGCTTCGGGGGAAGGTCACGGAAATAATCATGGCTCAGTGCTCTTCGAGCAGAGACCCGATGTGGAGGAAAGCCCCGCAGCATTTGTGAGGCCAGGTCTTCAGCTTCAGGGACTCTGCCCAGGCTGAAAAGGGGGAGACAAAGTCAAGATCTGCAGGGCCTCCTTCTTAACAAGTAGTGTCCGTCCGTAATAAGACAGCCCTGGGTGGGATTGCTAGGGCCAATGGAAGTGGACAAAGAACCCACCACAGAGTCTCTCTCTGACTGTTCCATTCCTCAGATAAAGGGGAAAGCCTCAGCTTTCTGTCTCCAGGCTCTGTGTCTATACGAAGAATACAAGATGATAATTATATAAACAAATATGTAATTAAGGAGTTTTTCTTTGTGGGACTTGGCTCCTCTCACAAAAGAGAAAAGCCAGAGCTAGACTGTGGTCCCAGCTATGGACCCCAAGGGCTGCAAACATAGAATCCAGGGAGGAAGAGGGAAGGAAGTGATTCTGGATTGTGATGCTTGTTTGAGTGTGGGGCTACTCTGTTTTTGAAGCTCAGCTCTTAGAGTATTATCTCAATTTCTTTGAGTTCCCCAGACTTAGAGCACTGGAAGAGAAAAAAAATTTAGGTTCCCCCACCCCCACCCCATTATCCAAAGTAGATTGTTTATCTAGGGGATAAATTGGGAAGTTATTTTTATGGTCTGGAATACTCTTCCAGGGCCTGAGGTTAGTAATAGAGCATATGCCTAGTGTATAAAAAGCTCCAAGTTCCACCCCAGTTTTGCATGGTCCATCCCCCCTGCATACTAGGTAATAGCCAGGTGGCCCCCAAGCACCACTGGGGGTCGCTCCTATCAAATTTTTTGTATAACTTCATGATAACACCATTTAACTTTCAGATAGTGTCCCCCAAATTATCATAAGGACAAATCCTTAAGTTAAATTATTAATTTAGACTTGAGTAAGGCCAGGAGCTGAACAACTAACTACTAAGAAGGAGAGGTTATTAGCACCAGGAGGTACAGATAAGATGGTGTCTTCTAAGAGCTTTGCCTTGTGGAGAGTTAGACCCAGACCTACATATAATCGAACAGCATGGGAGCAGGTGGTTAAGAGAGAGAGTTTAGGGGTTGAGGAACTTGCTTGGCATGTGACTGACCTTGTTCCATTCCTAGACTATATAGTCCTCTAAGCACCTCCAGGAGTGATTCCTGAGCACTTATGATTGTGGCCCTCCTCCCAAAAAAGTGGCATTTTGATTGCTGAGGGATTGGGGCAGACGAGGGAAAGAGAGACAGGTAGACATCTGTGGGTTCTTGCAGGTTTGGGGAGCCAGGTAGGGAAATGCCTTCAAAGATGGGAAGAAGGGCCTTTAAGATGACCTGGGATGAAGAAAGAAAGAAGGGTGAGACAGGAAGGTGGGGAGGGTGCCTCGGTTTGCTCCTGTGACCTCTGTGGTCTTTGTGTTTGACTTTTTTTTTTTTTTTTTTGATTTTTTGGGACACACCCATTTGATGCTCAGGGATTACTCCTGGCTAAGCATTCAGAAATTGCCCCTGGCTTGGGCGGGGGGGGGGGGGGGAACGACCATATGGGATGCCAGGGGATCAAACCGCAGTCCTTCCTTGGATAGCGCTTGCAAGGCAGACACCTTACCTCTAGGGCCACCTCACCGGCCCCTGTGTTTGACTTCTTTTTTTTTTTTTTCTTTTGGTTTTTGGGCCACACCTGGCAATGCTCAGGGGTTACTCCTGGCTGTCTGCTCAGAAATAGCTCCTGGCAGGCACGGGGGACCATATGGGACACCGGGATTTGAACCAACCACCTTTGGTCCTGGATCAGCTGCTTGCAAGGCAAATGCCACTGCGCTATCTCTTCAGGCCCTGTGTTTGACTTCTAATGCAAGAATCCTTCTCTTGTCTAGGCCTGACCCCTGTTGTGGATTCTTCTCTACTGCCTATAGTGGGTTTGCAAATGCTAAACACTGTGTGGAAGACCAGGCAGGTTCCCGGAGGCAATTATCCAGAGGGTGGAGAAGAGCTGATGCTCGGAATTAGATTGCATGGCCATCCATGCAAATGGCCAATTAGGCCCAAAGTGATGGGTTTACTTCATGCAGGATTCTCATGCCAAGTCAGAGAGACAAAGAGCATGTATGATTCCCATCCCTTCTCAGGAGCTACCATGCAAGAGACCCACAGTCCTGGCCCACAGTTGTGATTTGCGTAATTTTTTGCTTATGATTTGCATAAGAAGCTTGCAGGTATTTGATTCCCAGGACATAAAAGTATTTCTATAAACAGATAATTCTCAGGGGCAGGATAAATTTGCTTCCCAGAATGTTCAGTTTGAGAAGAAAGGCACCGATACCCACGTTTCCAGGCCAGTGATAGAGAAGAAAGCCAAGGCAGGACCCTCTCATAGCAGACAGGATGAGGTGGGGTGGAAGGGGCCTTGTTCCATCTGTTCAGCCCTAATACAGGCTTTCAGGGACAATGAAATAGGAAGAGCTGGTGTGAATCCCTTGGCCTCAGTATCAGACTGGAAGGAGATACATAGAAAATCCCTTTTAAGGATCAGCTTTGCACTTTAAGGCGATGAGATGCCCTAAGAGTCATAACTGGGCTCAGATGCTCTTCTCTGAATTTCTAAGGCAGAAGGGTGGTGGTAAGTGGGGAACAAAGAGCATCTATCAGCTCCCACTTCACAATCCCACCTTAACTGGAAATGTATTTTCTCTGCACACACCCAGCCACTGCAGTGTACCTAACAACTGGATTGTTCCCAGATTGTTCTGTGAAAGGAGCTTAGGAGCTGAGTTAGATGGGCTAAAAAAGGCCCAGGACTTGGTTTGAGCTTCAGCTGCATTATGTGGGGCTTTGGCAAAAGCCAGTGAATAGCGATACAGCTCAGAGGGCTAGTAGACTCTACAGAGGCCTATCCCCCCCCAGCAAATAAAAGTAGGAGCGAAGCTGCCCATCAGTGATAGGGCGGCTTCCAGTTTAGAACTCACCAATGAACACTGGCCAAAACCATCAACTGGGCCACAAAACTTGATTCAAATATCAACTTTTTCCAGGAATGACCTCTTTGTTGTATTGCTCTGGGAAAGTGCTTTTTTTTTTTTTAAAGGCTATCCTGGTAGGATGTGGTAAAGGAGACATTCTCCATAAGTAATATATTCAGGGGCTAGAGCGATAGCACAGCAAGAAGAGCATTTGCCTTGCACAAGACCAACCATGTTCAATTCCCAGCATCTCATATGGTCCTCCAAGACTGCCAGGAATAATTCCTGCATACAGAGCCAGGAATAACCTCGTAAATACCATTGGGTGTGGCTACCCCCTCAAATAAATAAATAAATAAAAATTAAAAAGAAAATATATCCAAGTTAGGTGGAAATAAAGAAACAGTAGCTGTCCCAGCTTCTTCCAAGCAATTCAAAAAGTTAAGGTGCCCTTCCTTGGCCCATATGAACAAGTGAATCTCCATCAAGCACCAGGGAAGGCTCTGTCATGTTTATGGCAGGAAGATTGTAGAAACATCAATGAGGCCACTATTTAATCTATTTAATCACTATTTAAATCATGGCCCCACTGAGCCACAGAGACCTGTGTACCAACTCTATCCTAGTACCACCATCTATTCAGCTTTACCACCTCCAACAAGCTAGTTGCCTTCTTGGGGTCTCAGTTTTCCTCCTCTTTAAAATGGATCCAAGATCATTGAGGCCTGAAAGTAATAACATAGACAATAGCCTGCTAGGAGCAAGCCTCACAATCTACCTAAGATTAGTCCCCTTTCAATGACAGAATCTTTTCCACAGCTAAAAATATCATGTGGGGATGGAGCTACAGACTAAAGGGTAGGACATTTTGCCTTGCATGTGGCAGATCTGGGTTTAATCCCTAGCATCCGTTGTGGTCCCTGAAGCCTGCCATGAGTGGTTCCTGAGCACAGAGCCAGGAGTAATCACTGAACATCACCAGGTGTTCTCCCTCCCCCACATATGCTCATGCTTCCAATAGAACTTTCCGGGATGATGGAAATATTCTACTTCTGCATTGTCCAATATGGCCACCACTATTCCTGTGTGGCTATTAAGGGTTTGAAGAGAGGTTAGTCAAAGTAAGCGACTCAATTTTCCATTTAATTGTCATGAATGTATGAGTAGGTCGGGAGGGTTGTTATAAATGGGTTGCTCCCATTAGTGCTTTGGGGATGAAACCTGAAGCACCTGCTTACAAAGCATGTGCTCCAGCCCTTCAAACACTCTCCCCTGACTCTGCTTTTAATTAATTTGAACTTAAATGGCCACATGTGGTTAGTGGCTACTTTTATAGACCACATAGTTCTAGACATGATTCCTTACTGGGAGGAAATTTTAAAAAAGAGAGAATTCTGAACTCAGGCAAAGAAAGGTATAGTTAGGAGCACAGAAGTGGATATTGCACTGGGGTGAAAAACAAGGGGGCCTGATCGGTTGCACAGCGGGTTGGATTGCAACAGCCTTGCATGTAGCCAACTCTGGACAGACCCAGGTTTGATCCCCGTCATCCCATAGGGTTCCCCAAGCCTGCCGGGAGAGATTTCTGAGCACAGAGTGAGGAGTAACCCCTGAGCACCACCAGGTGTGCCCCCTTCCCCAAGAAAAAAGGCCACAAGGAGATGATTGTGTGCATCTAAGTGCTGCTCAGCCCTAGACGAACTATCCTGGCAGGGTATTAGCAGGAGACACATGGCACTTGACTCCTTGAACAATACCAACATCAGTAGCAGAGACCACTGAGGTGATTTGTGGTTTGGAGTTATAGTTCACTTCTGGAAGCTGTTGTGAGGTCAGGAAAGCCAGTGGGTAGCTCTAAGTCCCAACTTTCTCTCATTAGAGGTTAAGGAATGAGGCCCTGTTAGAAAAGGAGCCCTCTTCAAATTAAACTGATAAAGACGTGTTCCCGGTGAACCGTGTCAGTGGACCATGCTTTGCCCACAAAGCAGTGGGCAAGTGAGAGCAGCCTATGAAGGGAGACTGGTCACCCCCAAATAAGATTCCCTAGAGCTGCACAGACCTATGCTCGAACTCATTTCACTCCTTGTGCGCTCTGAGGAGGCTTTTCAGAGCATCTGAGCAGTTCGGACAGGAAAATCAAACACAAATTTGCTTGAGTTCAACACACATTTAACACACCCTGGCTTCAGGAGGAACAATGATCAAATGTTTCATGAGGCTCTTGGCCAGGGAAACTCTTTCCCTTCTCCCCACCTGCAAGAGGGTGTTTTTCTTTGACATTTGAGCCCATTTCCCCTGTCTCTGATGTTTTCCTCGCTGCCCTTTTTGCCTTCTCACTGAAGCAAAAAGAACAGAGCCCTGGCTAATTACTTTCAGATCAAATAATACTGGTTATTGTAATTGGTCATTGTCCGAAAACACTGAGTTCTTCTTCGCCTGGAGGTTGCCTGGCATGGCTTAGTTAGCTAACTATTCCCGGAATGTCTCTATTATCTGTTGTACTTTGCCAAAGAAACTGGGGATTTGTTGAAAGCTGGTAATAAAAGTCTGCCCTGGTCTGAGCTGAGTGAGACTGCGTGGAGAGGGCCTGGGAAAGCATGACCCTCCATGAATCAAGTTCCCCCCACCCAATAGCCCCTCAATGATGTTATTTGGTTTCTCTGTGTTGGAGAATAATAAACCCACTAGGTTTTCTTGCAAGCCAACACTCCCTCGTTCTCAGGACCTCGAGCATGTCGGGGGGGGGGGGCACAAAACCATTTTAATGACCAAGCTTTCTCAAAGTTCATAGAGGAAAAACTAACAGATGCACAGGTGGCTGGTGTTCCAGGGGCGTCTTCCTGGGGCGGCGGGTTCAGGGACCTGAGTTAGAAACAGGGATAAGATCTGCCAACTCTGCAGAAAGAGAAACTTTTTAAGGTGGGGCTTACCTGTTCCAGACATTCTGAAGGCTCTGAGGCTTAAGCAATGGAAACCATTCTGAAAAGAACACACAGAAATAAATTTTACAAACGAACCAAGACTCTTGTTGATAGATATACTATTTTTTTTTTTTTAGATATACTATTTTAAAAAAGCTAATTGTTTTTCTAGGTTGGAGTAAGAGAGAATTTAGGTCTCAGATAAACAAATAAGGTTTTTGAGGTCTCCTCTGAAAAAATAATCTTCTTGTTTTTGGGGGCTTCTTTTGGTGATGCTCAAGATTTATTCCTGGTTCTGTGCTCAGGGATCACTCCTGGCAGGACTTAGGGGCTAGTCATATGCAAGGCAAGCACCCTACCCACTGTACTATCTTTTTGAAAACATTTTAATTGGAGCCACCCTGGTTTGGTTGGGTCACACTTGGTAGTGCTGGTGTGCATGCATGGGTGTATAGAGGATTTGGCATTAAGGATCAAATTCAGGAACTCACATATGCTAGGCACTTGGGTTACCTCCCAGGCTTCCTCTCAATTTTTATGATTTTCTGGAAAAGTTGTGACTTATGGGATCAATTGTGTCCTTGCAAAATTCACAGATGTATATTCAAGCAATACCTCTCGCATGTTCAGTACCTCTGAATTTGTCTCCATATATGGAAACAGGATCCTTGGATAAATACTGTTAATATGAAGTTATTAGATCAAGCCTCCATCCAATATAACTGGTAACCTTATAAAAAGGGAGCATTTAGACAAAGAAAAAGAGATACACTGAGCCGAGGGGAGAAATCTAACCCAGGCCCTTCCCTCAAAGTCCTCAGATGGGACCAATCTTGCTCACACCTCAGTGCCAGACCCATAATACAATACATTTCTGGGGCTTGGGTCACCCAGTTGGCTTTGTTATGGCATCCCTAGCCAAGTAAGGATGTGACAATATTCAGTCAAGTCAATAAATGTTGACTTAATATCTGTTGTGTGCAGAGCTTGTACCAAGTGCTGGGAGAAATGTGGAAGAGATGGAGAGACCCATCTGATGGGGCCCCCAATCCTGTGAGTGGATAAATCCTATCACCGATGGCAGGAGGACTGGGTGTCTTAGTCAGACATCTAAAAAGCCAAAGGGCTAAGTACATATGGACCATGTGGTGAAAATGGAAGCAAACCTTGGTCCAAATATTCTAAATGGATGGTGATAATTTGACATTTTCTATGGATCATTCTTTAGTACATGGACACATAAAAATGTGTTCCTATTATTTATTCTTGGTATCAAAAATACTTAATCCAAACAAAACCACAAAGTGAGAAAGCCTATTACTACCTCAAGAAACACGAGTTGAAGGCTAACTTTGAAAGAGCCATAACAGGTACTGCAGAACTTATGATCTGCGCTCCTGCTGATAGCCTGTTTCCTGCTCCAGAGGAAAAGAGAGAACTGCAGTCTCATTTTAAATGATAGTTCTGCCTTACGTTTTCCTTGAGCCTGAAATGTCATAGTTTGCCTTTAAAAAAAAAAATCTCTTCTTCCAACTCATATTGGAATTGGAAGACAAGACCATTTTTCCAACAGAGAAAAAATTGGCAAAAAATTTCTGATAACACTGATGTTAGCGTGTGTGTGTGTGTGTGTGTGTGTGTGTGTGTGTGTGTGTGTGTGTGTGACTAAAAAACAAAAATACAGGGAAGATTACTACCAAAGGAAATAGGGATCTGGGACTTACACATTTTGACTCATAGGCTTATTTTTTTTAATTATTTTTTAAAATAAAAAGCACATATGATTTGGTAACTCTGAAGGTACATTCAATTAAAAATGGAATCTATAGTGCCAAGTAATGGAGGGTGAAAGGAATGATCAAAGAAAGTGATTTAAGCTGAGTTCTCAAGGTCAAATGCAATCCAATGCAAACCACTGTGCTGGTGTTTTATAGTCCCAGGTGGGTATTAAGAGACACATTTTCATATATAACTTATTTGCTTTCTGTTCAAATGATTATGCCTAAATTAAAATAACCATAAAGATAAGAAACCTGGCATTAATTTAGTTGGTTTATTTCTAAACCACTTCTGTTGCCTATTTACAGTTCTTTTCTAGCCAAACAAAATTAAAATATTTTCTCATTCAGTCATATCCTAATTTCCAATGAATGTAACAAAATCTGTTTCTGCCATCTTCCTTTCTGAAAACCTTATGTTTTGTGTTTTCACCTTCAGTATTGTGGTACTATTTCTTACTTTAGTATTGCTGTGGTGAGACATAGGATTAGCTAAAATTGAGTTTAAACACTGAATCTAGCCTATGATCTGCTGCAGCAGATTCTCTGAATCCTTGTGTTACATTGGCCAACCTGTACCCATAATTCAATTGAAGATTGAATCACTCACAAGAAGTGATTCACAGAGCTAAGGTGTGTGAAGAGACCATCCACAAGCATTTAAAAAAATACCCATTTTCTTATTTTTCCATTTTCTTTGAATGGCACTGCACACAGGGATGATAAGTATCCCAAATTTGGGTTTGACTCCCATACTAGGCCACTACCAGTACTTATAACCTGAAACTTATTTCCCATCTTGAATTTTTATCTCTGTGTGTGAGTGTGTGTGTGTGTGTGTGTGTGTGTGAGAGAGAGAGAGACAGAGAGAGAGAGACAGAGAGACAGAGAGACAGAGACAGAGGGAGACAGAGAGAGAGAAAGAGATAGCAGGGGTCTCAAACTCAATTTACTTGCGAGCCGCAGGAGGCAAAGTCGGTGTGATCGTTGAGTGCAAAGTCAGTAGTAAGCCTTGAAGATTGGGGGGTGTGACCCAAACAACTAAAACAAAACAAAACAAAAAAAGATTCCTCTAGGGCAGGGCCACAAAATGTTGTACGGAGGGCCGCGAATTTGAGACCCCTGGATTAGGGTTTCTAATGATGTGTTGTTTCATTCTACCAATATTTCAACTTCATCAAGGCTGAGTTTTTATAATACTGGATTGATTTCTTTGGGGGCCTCAGCTTGGGCCAGAGGTGTGCCCTGGCTGGGTGGTAGTAGGTAGGACACATAGGAGCAAGGCTTCCTGTTCTCCTCTAGCCTTCTTCAAGCATGGTCTCACTCCGTGGCTCTTTAACTAAGAGGCAGCTTCTCAGAGAGTTTTGTGAAGAAAAGAAGCCCTGGCCCTAACTTCTCCCCCTACCATCCCAGCCTGAGTCAGAGTCCAGGGAGAGTCTCAGCAGCAATGTGTTGTGGGGCTATTATTGTCTTTAACGGTCTCCAGATGTTTCTGGTGTAGTACTGAGTGAGGCAGGAACCTTGGTCTAGCAGAAAGTGCTCTGGCTCCTACTCTCTAGGGCTCATTCCTTCAAGTGACTCCCAAAAATTCAGCTGATAGATGTATAGAAAAAGGGCAAAACAAAACACAGTGTCTGGCACATAATATGATCCTCACCATGTGGAAGTGAAAGCATATGGGGAAAATTTGGTGTTCCTCAATTCTAGAGGTAAAACAAGACATGGTAGAGCTGTCCCAGCAGTTCTGACACTGAACTTGAGCTTTCCTATCTTGCCCAGACTGTGCCTCTGTTTGCTGCAACAGCACCTCTTCTTAGTTACTTAGTTACTCTCTCAGTTACTGGCTGAGAATGAGGATTTCTGGATCCAGGATCAGTTGGTTAGTGATGAAACTGAGTTCAAGTCCCAAGCCTGCATGTGGCCTGCCCTGTGCTCTCTCCTTGTCAGATAACCTGATGCAGAATGACCCTGCCATTACTCCCATTGATTTTTACCCAGTAGTTAAACTGCAAGCAATCGATCTATCAATAAGAGAATGATGCACAAACAGGCATATTTGCATGGCACCACTTCAAGAGGTGCCTGTTTCTGGGGCTTTCCATGTCCATAAACATAAGTTCTGCAGGTCCCTTTTTGTCCCCCATTTTTGGAGAATGGTAAATCAGAGTTTTCAGCAACCCCACATCTCAAGTTGGTGCCAAGAGTTCTCATTTGGGTTCATTTGAAATGCAAGGTAAGGAAAGCCAAGTTGGGTGCCAAAGGAAACTTAAAAGCTGAACATTTTCACTTCCCAACTAAGCGGAGTAAAATCAAAGCAGGCAGAACATCTGCTCCCTCCTGTGCTCCCATCATGCAGTTCACAGAAATGAAAAAAACTAAACAAACAAACAAACAAAAAAAAACCCTGAGAAATCAGTTCTCCACTGATTCAAGTCTGGTAACTCAGTCAATAGAGATCTACTGGCTGACTGATAAAACATCACCAGGATCATTTTGAGTCTTAGCATAAGATAAGACATTTTCTAGTTACTATAGACTTGCCAGTCACCCGAAGGTTATCTTAGAGAGTTAGAGAGCAGTCTAGTGAACTGCCCCCTTTGGAATGTCTCAGCTACAATGCATTCTCGAGATACCAGATATTTAAATAGTTGATAATGTTGTCAGCCTGATACACTTATCTCAGGCAGTAACTTTAAAACTGCACCACAAAACCCTGTAGTTCTTCTCCTCCCTCCTTCCATGCCATCCCCACTCCAAAAGCACACACTGGCCCTTGTGGTTGCAGGCTTTCCTCTCCCACATGCAGCTGGCTGCTGTCTACCTTAGTCTCTGGCTCAAGTCTCCACTTGGATCTTCAGTTACTTGGTCTTTCTAGGCTTGAGATTCACCTGATGACTAAAAGCCAAGGGTGTGAGCTGGCATTCCAACTCATATTTGTGGCTGCCCCAAACCTCCTGTGAAGTCTTCTAAGAAAATATCATATCTTCACTGTAGAGGAAGCAGAGGTCAGGCCCTTGGAGCAGTGCAAACTTAAATGTCTGCCCACTCCTCTGGATGGAGTCAGAGCTATGGTTTAATCATGCCAGTTGGTGTTGATAGTATTTAATGAGGCATCATTTGACATTTACCTTGTAGTCTCTACAAATATTTATTTAAGGGCTACCACATGCTGGTCGCTGTTCCGCACTGGGATACACCAACATGGAACTTGGCCCCGCTCCCACTTGTAGTCGTGATTTCTGTGACATTACAATTATTATTATTATCTCTCCAACTCCTCCATTATTTCTCAGATTCAAAGACTCTTTTCTTTCAGCCTGACCTTCAGGATTGGATACCAGGAATCCATCATAAGTTTTTGCCTCTAGTCTCTCTCTTTCTCCTTCTTTTCCTCTGCCTTTCTCTCTGTGTGTCTTTCTCATTCTCTCTCACTCTTTCTCTCTTTCTGTCTGTCTGTCTGTCTGTCTGTCTTTCTCTCTCTCTCCATTTTACACCTAGGCCTTTAAATACCACATTAAGCCAATGACTTCCAAGTCTGTATTTTCAGATTGGACTCCTGTAATCACAAGCCTATGTTTCAGCTTGATTTTCAGATCTATCCATTTGGTGGTCTCATAGATACCTTAATCTCAAAACATTCAAACCTTATACTTAGGAGCTTCCTCACAAAGCCTCAGCATTCCCCCCTCTCAGTCTTTGTGCCAGTGAACAGACACTCCTTCCCTCACCCACCGGAGAGAGGTCCCTTTGTCACAGCTCAAATCTGACCAGAAGCAACTTTCTTTTGATTCCACCTCCTAGAAGATTTTGAGGTTTATTCCCTCTATTCTCCCAGAGGGGCCCTGCTCTTGGTGAAATGTCCCACTGGTCTTCTAGAACCTAGAGCATGTCCACATTATTCCTGATTTTGTCCATAGCCAATTGAATTTCACACAGTTTTCTAAGCAATTTGAAATGTTACGTCGTATTTTATCACTTTGATGCACCAAATAACCTGATCGATGCCTTATATTTATTTATTGATCCATATTCAAATTCTTAGGATGATTACAAAATATGTACAGGTCTGGTTCCCATATACTCTTCCAGGTGAATCTCTAGCCATAGGCTACCATCAACCAATATTGTAGCTGCTGGAATCATATACCCACTTAGCATATTACCATTTAATCCTGCTTTTCATTCTGGTAGGTTAAGTCCCTCTGTCTTGAATGCCTTTCCCCTTTTACTTACCAGGAAAACCCACTTTGAGGGATTCTGCCACTTTGTCTTAAATTGTTCCTAAATTTCTCAAACTAATGGAGCCTTTGAATAAGTGTTTCTTAAGCTCCCAAAGGGTTTTGCAGTCACACTACTTTCTACATTGCATTAATTTTTTCCTTCTTCTGGACTAACAGCAGGTAGCAATGTCTCACTTATTTTTTACTCTTTCTGTCTCAAGCATCTAGTATTCAATATTTGTTGAATAAATAAGAATATTAATCCTTGGATGAAAAAGTTTAAAGAGAAAGTAAACTTACAAAACCTTATTTTCAATATGTAAAAGGAAGACCAAAGAACGTAAGTGTTTATCTTGCAGAGATTGTTGGCACATGGCCATTGTGATGACCATGAAGTTGAGGAAGGGGAAAGCTTTTAGTTAGATATTTTTTCAGCCTGAAGGTCCATTTTCTTTAACTGCGAAGGACCATGGCAAGGTTTTACTTAAACAGTGCTTCACTCACTTGCAATTTTGCTTAATCTTAATGGACTTGACGAGTGTCTGGTCTCCCCACCACCTCCTGCCATAAAAATGAATAATCGTCCCCAAATAAATGAAAGATGAGAAAGCTAAAAATAAATGTAGAAACTAGGAGAAACTATTAATGAAGATCAAAGAGGTCTGTGTATCTAATGGATTTCGCTGACTGATTTGGAAGATGGGTTAATAAAGATGTTAATAGTAACTCCCCGGGAGCTTTCAGCCGTGCTCCAGAAGTGCCGTAATGAGTCCAACCTTGGTTCATCGATTCCCTGAACTGCCTGGCTTCATTAGCTGGAGGAAGCGTGGGTGGGGGTTGGGGGAAACTGCTGGAGTCCCAGGGCAGGGACGCCACTCAGATTACATTCCAGAAACATGTCGCCAAGTGCACAGCTTCTAAAAGTAAAAGCAAGTTTGAGTGAAAGGACATAATCATGTGGAAACAGACTTGGAAAAATGTGAGTAGCCAGTCCGCCGTCTCGGGCATTGTTCTATTACCAAAACATTCTTGTTGTCCCTTCATCATTGGAAGGTAAAGTGGAATAAATACCACCAGTGAGGACCACCTTGAAGTCCCACAGCCTTGAATCGTCAAGGTCACCTCCTCACTGATTAGGCAGGACACAACTTGCTAAACTCAGCAATCTCGTTTATAAAGTAGAGGTGAGAATCTTATTCTTATCTGATAGGGCTGCTGTTAAAGCAAAGTTCAATTCCAAAACAGAAAGAGCCTACCTCATAGTGAGTTCTAAATAAACAGTTGTTATTCTACCAGCAAGGTGAGTAACAGGAGTAATAACTTACATGCATTCCTTTGGCAAAGCAGGCAGACAAGGATTATTAGAATCCTAGATGGTGTAATTAGAAGGAGAACCCCAGTTTTTCTTCTCTTTTCTAATCATTGATCTTATTAATAAATACCTACTAACAACTACGTGCTAGTCAGTGAACAGGCAGAAAATATTAGAAAGAGTCAAAATGATCAGGTTACCTTCGTAGACAGTCTGCACACTTTCCTTCCTCTACCATTTGCTTTGGACAAAAAGTTAATGGTGAGCAAATGAATTACATAATGCTGGTTGGGATTTAGTGGTCCTGCCAGAACCCTTATGATGTAGCCTATGGATATCAAAGGTTCTCAGAGTGCATGGGTATTGCACAGGAGTTCAGGTGGAGAAGAAGAATAAAATATTTACAAGGAAAAACTGTAACAGATGAAAGCCTGGCATGGGTCTAAGTCTGAAAGCCATGATTTAACTCTTAAGAGTTGAATAACTAGACTCTGCTGGGCCCCTTAAGCTCGGCAGACATTTTGGGGCTTCCCCCGCTTGCTTCAACCTGGGAACTTTGATCTTCTCTGGCATTCATCCCCTGACAGCTTGCCTCAGCTGAGGTGAGTCTATCTGGGCCAGAGTTGAGGCTAAAGCTCAATGCTGGGCCCCTTAGGCTCGGCAGACATTTTGGAGCTTCCCCAGCTTGCTTCAACCTGAGAACTTTGATCTTCTCCAGCATTAATCCCCTGAGGGTTTGCCTCAGCTGAGATGTGTCTTTCTCAGCGGGAGTTGTAGATAAGACTTGTAGATAAGACGGACTCTGCTGGGCCCCTTAAGCTTGGCAGACATTTTGGGGCTTCCTCTGGCTTGCTTCAACCTGGGAACTTTGATCTTCTCTGGCATTCATCCTCTGACAGCTTGCCTCCGCTGAGGTGAGTCTTTTCGGGCCAGAGTTGTGGATAAAGCTGACTCTGCTGGCCCCCTTAAGTCCACCTATAAGGGTCGAAGCAGAGGAGCGTGGCTGCTCCACTTGGCTTCGCAGCCGCACACTCCACCTAGCCAATGAATACCACCACAATATGTAGAAAAACCCACAGCATAAGCATGACAATGGGGAAACTACGCAGAACAACATCAGCCATAGAGAATGAAGATGGAAACTCTGATGACCCAACAATGGCCAACCACCTAAGCAGTCTTTCAGAAATGGAGTTTAGAGAAAAAATATGGAGGATGCTCACAGAACTCAAAGAAAGTATAGATCAGAACACTAATAAAAATCAAGAGAATATGAAGATAGAAATCAGAAAACTCCAAACTGAAATATCAGGTCAAATAACAGGTCTGAAAAACTCAGTAGACAAATTGAAGAACATAATGGATAAGCTTTCCAACAGGTTAAAAGCAGCTGAGGATAGAATTAGTGCACTGGAAGATGTGATGCATAACAACTTTACAGCAGAAGAGATTGGAAAAAAACCTTAAATCAAATGATCAGACAATGGAAAAATTACTCAAAGAATATGAGCAGATGAAAATAGAAGTCTTTGATAAGCTCAACAGAAACAACTTTAGAATCATTGGAGTTCCAGAGACCCAAAAAGAAAATCTCCAGGAAGAATCAACAGTCAAGAACATCATGACAGAGAAACTACCAGAGCTAAAGAAAACATGTGACCAAATCCTGCATGCCTGAAGAGTACCAGCTAAAAAAGATCCCAGGAGAAACACTCCAAGACACATCCTAGTCACAATGATGAATCCCACAGATAGAGATAGAATACTGGAAGCAGCAAGATCAAAAAGGGAAATTACATTCCAGGAATCTTCCTTGAAATTTACAGTAGATCTGTCACCAGAAACACTCAAGGCCAGAGGCAATGGTGGGATGTAGTGACAAAACTCAATGAAATAAATGCTTCACCAAGAATACTGCACCCAGCAAAACTCACTTTCAGGTTTGAAGGAAGTATACATGGCTTCACAGATAAACAACAGCTCAAAAACTTTACAGACTCAAAACCAGCCTTAAAAGAAAAACTGAAAGATCTATTCTAAAGACAAGACAGAACAAAAAACACACCAAATTTCTACACAAAGATGGCAATAAATCCCATGACAATGATTTCTCTCAATGTCAATGGACTAAATGCACCTGTTAAGAGGCACAGAGTGGCGAAATGGATCAAAAAAACTGAAGCCAACCTTCTGCTGCCTACAAGAAACACACCTGAATAGTCAGAATAAACATAGACTCAAAATCAAAGGCTGGAGAAAAATCATTCAAGCAAACAACACCCTTAAAAAAGTGGGGGTGGCCATACTAATATCAGGTGACACAAACTTTATACCCAGAAAAGTTGTAAGGGACAAAGATGGATATTATGTACTAATCAAAGGATATGTACAGCAGGAAGAAATCACTCTCCTAAATATATACGCACCCAATGAGGGACCAGCAAAGTATTTAATACAATTGTTGACAAATCTGAAAGAGGATATTAATAATAACACAATAATTGTGGGAGACCTCAACACAGGCTTGTCAACACTTGATAGGTCAACCAAATTGAAACCCAACAAAAATATACTAGACCTGAAAAGAGAAATGGAATATGGGACACTCCATCCTCAGAAACCTGGATACACATTCTTTTCCAACGTACACAGGTCATTCTCCAGGATAGATCACATGCTGGCACATAAAACATACCTCCATAAAATCAAGAAGATAGAAATTTTGCAGGCTACCTTTGCTGACCACAAGGCTCTGAAGTTAGATGTGAACTACAAAGAAACACAGAAGAAAAAATTTAACACCTGGAAATTAAGCAGTCTACTACTGAAGAACCAGTGGGTCCGAGATGAAATCAAAAATTTCCTGGAGAAAAACGACAATGAAAACACAAACTATCAGAACCTAGGGATACAGCAAAAGTGGTACTGAGAGGAAAATTTATAGCTTTGCAAACACACATCAGGAAGGAAGAAGGAGCATACATGAATAACTCAATGACACAGCTTATAAAATTAGAAAATGATCAACAAAAGAAACTAAAAATAGGGAGACAGAAGGAAATAACAAAGCTGAGAGAAGAAATCAATGAAATGGAAACCCAAAAAACAATCCGAAAGATCAATAAAAGAAGTTGGTTCTTTGAAAAATATAAACAAGATTGATAGACCATTGGCAAAATTCACAAAACAAAAGAGAGAGAAAACTTGACAATGCATATTAGAAATGAAAAGGAGGAGATCACTACAGATACTGCAGAGATTCAAAGGGTATTCAGAGAATACTTTGAGAAACTCTATGCCACTAAATATGAGAACCTAGACGAAATGGATAAATTTTTGAACTCATATAACCTTCCACTGTTGAATAAAGAAGATGTAGCATATCTAAACACCCCCATCACTATTGAGGAAATTAAAACCATAATCAAAAATTTGCCCAAAAACAAAAGCCCAGGCCCTGATGGATTCACAAATGAATTCTTTCAAACCTTTCAAGAGGAACTACTACCAATCCTAGCCAGGCTCTTTTATGAAATCGAAAAAACAGGAACACTTCCAAATAGCTTTTATGAAGCCAACATCACTTTAATACCAAAACCAGATAGAGATGCTGCCAAAAAAGAAAATTACAGACCAATATCCCTGATGAACACAGATGCAAAGATCCTCAACAAAATCCTGGCGAACAGGATCCAGTGCCTCATCAAGAAGATCATTCACTTTGATAAAGTAGGTTTCATCCCAGGAATGCAAGGATGGTTTAACATCCATAAATCTATCAACATAATACACAACATAAACAACAAGAAAAATAAAAATCACATGGTCATATCAATAGACGCAGAAAAAGCATTTGATAAGATTCAACACCCATTCTTGATGAAAATTCTCAGCAAGATAGGAATAAAAAGAACCTTTCTCAATATAGTTAAGGCCATCTACTACAAGCCAGTGGCAAATATTATCCTCAATGGAGAAAAACTAAAAGCCTTTTCTCTAAATTCTAGTACAAGACAAGGCTGTCCTCTCTCACCACTCCTATTCAACACAGTACTGGAAGTACTTGCTATAGCGATTAGGCAAGAAAAAGATATCAAGGGAATCCAGATAGGAAAGGAAGAAGTCAAGCTCTCACTGTTTGCAGATGACATGATACTCTACTTAGAAAACCCTGGGGCCTGGGGGGAGAGGGGGAGAAATTCCTCCCTAGGCATGCAAAAACTACAGAGGCACAGCTGGGCTCAGAGCACTCCGCATGCCAGGATTTCTGGGTCTTTGACTGGTATGTTGGGGGCTCTGGGCAGGACAGCTGGCCACAGGCCCCCTGGGCTGACCACCTAGTCCAGGGGACCAAGGTCCCCCCAAACCTGGTGGGTCTTCAAGACCACGCCTGGTTAATTGGGCCCTGGGGGGAGGGGGGGAGAAATTCCTCCCTAGGCATCCAAAAACTACAGAACCGCGCAGGGGCGCGTACTTCATGTATTCAGAATATTCCTTATTCTTATGTTATGTTTTGCATATACAGAATATTCATTTTGTATTCTGCCCTTTCCCACACCCATACAAAGCTCTTTTTTACTCCTTAACTCTCTAACCCCCTCTCAAACATCACTAACCTACATTACTCTTTTTAACTTCAGTAGTGTACAATCCTAATCACAGTCCAAAGCTGTGCATTGTGTGTGACAACCCCAAACTGTTTCAAGATACATAAAATGGACACGTATTTCTTTAGAATATTTTGTGGTTTTTTTCGGACAGGTATAATTCTTACTAAATTTTGTCTTATACAGTGATGATTCTAACCACTTTTTACCACTTTTTATCTTCTCTTTTTGAGCTGTTTAACAAGGAATTTTGGTGGAAGAGTCCCCCAGTTTAATGCTTATGATTGAACCATGTCATGGGAATCATTGGAATTGTTCTTATGGCCCCCATATGCGCCAATAACACCACGTGGCATTGCTTCTTATTTGCATAGGCACATTAAAATGGGAAAATACTATACATACAAATAAGATCCTATTTAATAGAGATTGGAACACACAAATCTTGTAGTGCAGAGGGACCTTACAACCTGAACATTGACATACGACCTGGCACAGACCTCAGAAGAAAGGGCATAATCCATTCTCCCCTGAACCAGGGAAGCCATCCACAAAACATCCAGGCTGGTCTATAACATCACCTGGAAGCAATCCTCTACCATGGAAGACCTACACTGCTCAGACTTTGACCTGCTCAAAAGAGACTTCCCTTAACACTGAGAAGACTTAACAACGACAACGACCTGCTTACAGGACAGGGCTCCCTGCATTGCCCTTTGATTGTGAGGTGAAAGGAGAGGATGCTCCACATCCTGACTTCAATGTAAGATATGCAGATTCCAGGATCTTTAATACAGAAACATGATACCAACAACAGAGACTGTGTGAAAAATAAAAGTGTGTTGGCACTACAGACAATGTATTGGATTGGACGATCTAGCTTGCCTGAAGCCTAGACTTGGTCTTGTGCCAGGAAACTTCAGGGGTCGGGTCTCTTTGTACTTAGGCCAAGGTTATTTCTTTCCATGTCCCTCATATTTTGGTGGGCCTATGCAAACAACAATTGCCACTCTAACACCATTTTTACTGTGCTCCTTTGACTCTAATCCTTAAAAAGAACTCACTTAAAATTTGAGGTTAATGTAAGCTAATATGCATGTATATGAAAATGTAAGAAAATACTATGCCTGTAATGTTTAAGGAGTTACGTAAATTTTATGGCTTCAGATTGCTTTGTGTACTGTTAAGAAATATTATGTGTTACAATCTGGGGACTTGAGGGACAAAGTAATTGTACATGGATTCTGTCTTATTTATCTTAATGTTCTTTGGCTGAAATTTCAAAGTTAAGATATCAGCAAGGGGACTTCTGAGAATTATGTTATGGGTGATGGTCCTTCCACTGTAACTTTACCTTGTCCTCTTTCTTTGCACCCTTGTTCTCATAATTAAAAATTAAAAAAAAAGAAAAGAAAAAGAAAACCCTAAAGACTCTACCAAAAAGCTTCTAGAAATAATAAATTCATATAGCAAAGTGGCAGGCTACATAATTAACACACAAAAATCAATGGCCTTTTTATACACTAATAATGATAGGGAAGAATTGGACATTAAGAGAACGATCCCATTCACATTAGTGCCACACAAACTCAAATATCTTGGAGTCAACCTGACTAAAGATGTGAAGGATCTATACAAAGAAAACTATAAAACACTGCTTCAAGAAATGAGAGGACACATGCTCATGGATTGGCAGGATCAACATAATTAAAATGGCAATACTTCCAAAAGCATTGTACAGATTTAAAGCGATTCTTCTAAAGATACCCATGACATTCTTCAAAGAAGTGGATCAAACACTTCTGAAATTCATTTGGAACAATAAACAACCTCGAATAGCTAAAGCACTCCTTGGGAAAAGGAATATGGGAGGCATTACTTTCCCCAATTTTAAGCTGTATTACAAAGCAATAGTTATAAAAACAGCATGGTATTGGAATAAAGACAGACCCTCAGATCAGTGGTATAGGCTTGAGTATTCAGAGAATGTTCCTCAGACATATAACCACCTAGTTTTTGATAAAGGAGCAAGAAATCCTAAATGGAGCAAGGAAAGCCTATTCAACAAGTGGTGTTGGCACAACTGGTTAGCCACTTGCAAAAAAGCAAACTCAGACCCCCAGCTAACACCATGTACAAAGGTAAAATCCAAATTGATTAAAGACCTTGATATCAGATCTGAAACTTTAAGGTATATAGAACAACATGTAGGTGAAACACTACAGGACAGGGGTCCTCAAACTTTTTAAACAGGGGGCCAGTTCCCTGTCCTTCAGACTGTTGGAGGGCCAGATTATAGTAAAAACAAAACTTATGATCAAATTTCTATGCAACTGCATATATCTTATTTAGAAGTGAAGAAACAAAATGGGAATAAATACAATATGTGGCCCGTGGGCCGTAGTTTGAAGACCCCTGCTCCAGGACATTGAGACTAGAGGCATCTTTAAGGAGGAGACAGCACTGTCCAAACAAGTGGAAGCAGAGATAAACAGATGGGACTATATTAAGCTGAGAAGCTTCTGCATCTCAAAGAAGATAGTGCCCAGAATACAAAGGCCATCCACTGAGTGGGAGAAATTATTCACCCAATACTCATCAGACAAAGGACTAATATCCAAAATTTACAAGGTACTGACAGAACTATACAAGAAAAAAACAACTAACCCCATTAAAAAATGGGGAGAAGAAATGAACAGACACTTTGAAAAAGAAGAAAGGCAAATGGCCAAAAGGCACATGAAAAGATGCTCAACATCACTAATCATCAGGGAGATGCAAATCAAAACTACTATGAGGTACCAGTTCATGCCACTGAGATTGGCACACATCACAAAAAAGGAAAACAAGCAGTGCTGGCGGGGATGTGGAGAGAAAGGAACTCTTTTTCACTGCTGGTGGTGCCGTCTAGTACAATCTTTATGGAAAGCGATATGGAGGGAGATTCCTTCACAGACTGGAAATTGAGCTTTCATACGATCCAGCTATACCACTCCTAGGAATATACCCTAGGAACACAAAAATACAATACAAAAATCCCTTCTTTACACCTATATTCATTGCAGCACTATTTACAATAGCCAGACTCTGGAAACAACCAAGATGCCCTTCAACAGATGAGTGGCTAAAGAAACTGTGGTATATATACACAATGGAATACTATGCAGCCGTCAGGAAAGATGAAGCCATGAAATTTTCCTATACATGGATGTACATGGAATCTATTATGCTGAGTGAAGTAAGTCAGAGGGAGAGAGAAAGATGCAGAATGGTTTCACTCATCTATGGGTTTTAAGAAAAATGAAAGACATTTTTTTTTTAACTTTTACAGAAAGGCCCAAGTTTATTGCTGTTCCCTTCCCCCAAAAGGAAGGCAAAGAGCAGGGCAGAGAAAAATACATGGTTTAAACTAAGTTTCCTCACAGGTGGAGTGAGTACAGGGGTTAAGGTACTTTCTTTGGAAGCAAAGACTCTCTTTTAATCCCTAGCACCAGATGGTACTACAAGAATCCCTATAGTGTAATCCCAGAGCACACAAACACTACCCCTCTCCCCCTCCAGCACTGATAGGATGACCAGGTTATCCCTGGCTCTGCAGGATCCTAGAAGTACCTCATCCTTAGGTCCTTGCATTGAATAGTGAGCTAGTTGACTGAGAATTACCAGTAGGACCTCTAGACCTCGCCTAGGCATTGCTTGGGAAACATGTCCCACCCCACTCCTACAAAAGAGAAAATTTACTAGCAGCTACAATAAAAAAAATTTTTAAGCCTAAAATTTAGATATTTTATTTTACTTAACACATATAGTTAAATTATTTTTAACATATAATGGACATAAATTTGGGAGGATAGGCCTGGTATGGTAGTGCTCTGGGGCTGTTTCTGACTTGCTCAGGAGTGGCCCCTGACAGTGATCAGGGAACTGATATGATTCTGGGATCAAACCAAGGTCGCAGTAAAACAAATACTCACTAGCTCTCTGGCCCTATGGTAATGAAATATTTTACTCTTTCTTAACAAATCAACTGTGAATCTTACATGGCAATTTACTTTTTGGATTGTTTGGTTCGGTTTTGGGTTCTGCACTCGGGAATTATTCTTGGCAGGGTTAGGGGACCATATGGGATGCTGAGGATCAAACTGTGGCTGGTCTTGTGTAAGGCAAATGCCCTGCCCGCTGTGCTATCACTCTAGACCAGGGTTGGCGAACAGGATTTTCACCCTCATGCAAAATGCAATATGTGTTTATATATTATTGTTAAAATTATATGCTTTTGTGTGAGTGTTTGTCTGTTTTGGCAGGTCACTGTGTGGTGTGGCTCTCTGACTCACAGTTTAAAATTTTGGCTCTTTGTGTTGAACTTGTTCACCACTCCTGCTCTAGACCCTCACATGGCAGTTTGCTAATGAAAGACATTTTTAACAGTATCTCAGAGACAAGAGAGATGAGGGCTGGTAGGTGCAGCTCATGACATGAAGCTCATCACATAGAGTGATGAGTGAAGTTGGAGAGATGACTACACTGAAAACCATCATAACAATGTGAATGAATGAGAGAAGTAGAAAGCCTGTCTCGAGTACAGGTGGGGGGGGTGGGGAGGAGGGAAATCTGGGAAATTGGTGGTGGGGATGTTGTACTGGTGAAGGGGGGTGTTCTTTACATGATGTAATCATACAACTATAATCATATTTGTAATCATGGTGTTTAAATAAAGATAATTATAAAGAAAAAGAGTTGAATAACTAAGGCAGGATTTAAACCCAAGCAGGAAAACCCAGTAAGGGTCTAAGGAGGTGTGTCTGGCATCTATCTCAAGGGAGCCAAACATCAAGGCACAGCATCAATTCTCACACTCGACTGTTAAGAAGTCCAGATCTTGGCAAATCACTGTGTTGATTTGCCACCTAATGGGAAAAAAACAAGCGGAACTCTCTCTTCTTGGGTATCTACTAAAGTTATGCCTTGTTTGGGGTAATGGATATTAATATCCTGTGGTGCTCACTTCAGAGTATATACAACATAGCCAATCTTTATGCTGTACTGCCAAATATATATATAAAGTGAGCAGTATGGCAGTTGTGACTCCATAATTTAATTTATTCTCATAGTATCTCCTTGAACAATGTGAAAGACACACACAGTGTAGTCTCCAGAAGTAGAACACTTTTGGCTGTCAATTGATCTATTAAGGAACTATCTACTTCATTGGGTTTAATTAGGGAGACTCCAACCATCAATGGAGCCTGGCAGGTAGTGGAAAGGATGAGTAATTATAAATGCTTGTAGATGCTTCCCCAAGGGCCCCAGAGAGGACAACCTAGGGTTTGGATTTGCCGTCACATAGATGAGTTCATGCTCATCTATAGTTAAACCTCTCCTGCCAGTATCTTTCCCGTTAGCTCAACTCAAAGATAACTCCCGCTGCTCACAGGCCAAATCACTGAGTGGAGGCAGATGCAGATTGAACATGGTGTTCGCAGCAAACACAGAAAGATATACTCAGAACCGCGTGGGCCTAAAGCATGGAGCTCTTTATCATTCCTCTTGAGAAAGAGTATTTTAGATTGTAATCATCATCTGTCCCGGGGTGGTGTCAGATGAAGTGCAGCTCTCGCCCTGGGTTTCAGGTTAAAGGAAAACGTGCCCAAGACTCCAGCTCTCTTGCTTTATGCATATCAACTATTCAATGCTAATATTCCACCCTCGTTATTTCTTGCTTCCACCTGGTGGTCAAAAGTTGACAAAGCAGGCCTAGCTTGCAAAGGGCCCGACGTCAGCAAGATGCCTTTGCTCTGCCTCTCCTTTGTAGTCCATCTGATTCTGAGTCCCTGCAGGGCTGTTAGTACCACTTTCCTGCCTTTTGATTTCCTCTACGTTCCTCCAGTGGAAAAGGCTTCCCATGTGCAGTTTTCTTTCCTGGGGCTGAAAGCATAGGGCTAATCTCTGCTGCTTTCCCTGCAGCTGAGCCCACGTCACAAATCAGGCATGATTTTCAGCAGCTATTTCTTTAAAAGTTGGAGGGCCTCGGTGGACACTATTCCCTGCTCAATGGGAACGAGCATCAAAGAGACGGGAATAAAATGCTTTGCACACACATCAGGAACTAATTGCCAATTTGGCAAATACATTGACTAATGTCATGCACTGTTATTTCTAAATCCTCTCCTGTCCTTGACCCCCAGTATCTAGATGTAAACTTGGAACCATTAGTGGAGAAGGATAAAGTCTGCTGGTGCCTCAAATGGAATTGAGAGGGATTTAAACTCAGTGCTTTTGAGTGTGCTGAAATGAGCCCAGCAGTCCACTAATGCTGGGATTCGAGCTCACACAGCATGAGTGCTTTCAAAAACCGTGTTTAAGGAAGCAAACAGAGCCACGACAGACCCTTTCAGGGGAGCAGAAAAGGAGTTGGATGAAACAATCAATGACAGATGAAAAACCACAACTGGGCCGCAATCATGTGGGCAGGGGTGGGGGGAGATTCTCTTTATCATGGGATCTTGGCGGCTAATGAGACCGTGACTGGACAACCTCCAGAGGAGTAAGGCCATCGTTTACTTTAGCTGAGAAATGTCTAAATATTTAGTCGATTCTCTTAAAAGCCTGACACAATTCTGTAGCCAACTGGTCTCTAAGGTATGATCTTATTAGTGCTGTATTGCACTTGAAAATAGTAGAAACTTAGAAAAGTAAAATCAAGATATTATCACCGAGAATATAAAAGCTAACTTTTTGTCCTCACAAAATGAATGAGTTTTGACATTGTCCAAACGAGTTTTGACATTGTTCATGAGCAATGCTTGGCCAGGATACTCTTTCCCCTAATCGATTCAAAAGGACACTCTTCTCACATGTGCAGAAAATGACCTACATGCATTGTCTTGAGGACAGAAGGAAAAGTTAAGTGGATCTTTAGAACTTGGTAAAAAAAATATATCTTTGTTCATACTACTGTCTTATATGAAGAGATTTGATGACTTTTTTTTTTTTTGAGTGGAGGTTGAGCCACATCTAGTGATGCTCTGCTCAGGGTCTCTAACCGGTGGTGTTTGGGTCCAGGTTGACCATGTCCTAGGCCAGCCTCTTAGTCCCTGCACTGTCTCTTTAACCTGTCCAAGCATATTTTTGCCAAGATCATATTTTATGTTCTAAGCTTAGGGGTTCCTCAGTATCACACAACCAGCATGTCCAGAGCTTGTATAAATTGAGGCTTTCATCCTTTTAGAATCTCGCCCAACACACATTCTCAATTACTGTTTCCTATGGATTTTTATTATTAAAGATAACCAAAATATCTCCCCTCCCTGCACCCCCTCCAGCCTGCCCCTGGATTCCCGCCAGTTTGATGAATGTGTCTTGTCTAATTGTGTGAAAGATGGCAGGCCCTTAGCAAGTGTGACCAGTTTATTGTTCAGCCAATCACAGGCATCTCAGTTAGCATGTGAAAAGGGGATGTGTTGGGGGGGGAGGGTGAGTGTTCTGGCAGCTGAGTCAAAGAAGGAGCATTTTGGGGGGTCACAGAGCAACACCCACTTCTTTGAGGGGATGTTACTATGCTCTACTAAACCTGTAAACCTCTTACTCAAAGCACTGTTTTTCTCCCTCCCTCTTGTTTCAAGGCAAATTTTTTCCCATGGTGCAAACCGGCCAGACACTGGCTACTCTGCAGATGGAGTTCACGTTCCAGGGTTTTTAATATTTCACTTTTATATTTCGGGTAGAGAATGATCCTGCTGAGAGTCTGGGAATCCGTGCTCGTCAGAACCCCCTCACTGACACTTGGATATATTGCTCTGAAAGCTATCCCAGGAGAAAAGATTAAACAACAACAAAAAAAAAGGACCTACTTTCAAAGCCTACTTTTCAATCTGCCCACATCAAAATAAGACAAGCGGCCCTTTGAAGCAGAGGACACAGAGTTCTCAACCAGCTAGCTGGAAATGGGGGGTGGGAGAGAAGGAAAAAAGAAAGAAGGGGGGAAAGAGGGAGGAAATAAAAGGAAAGAAGGAAGGGTAGAAGGAAAGTAAAGAAACATACAGCCCCTTTCACTTGCAACCCCCAAAAATAGATGAGGCACCTAGATAGCTGGGTCAGCAGAGGGTTTTTATCAGAGGGTTTTTATTTGTTTACTTGTTTTTATTTATTTATTTTTGCATAAAAGCCTGTAGGATCAGAAAATGCCTGATTGTCCTAGACACAGTGAGGAGCAGACAAAGCCTGGATATGACAGAGCGAGTAGACAGAGATGCCACTGGCTGGTTCTCTTAGTGTGTCTCTCTAGCTTCCTCCACATGCAGCTGCAGTTGAAGTCTATGGATTCTCCCCCCAACTTGGAATGAAAGGGAAGGAATGAGAATCTTAGGCAGCATGAGGTGAACAGTCCCTTCTGGGACAGGTACTGGCTCCCAGTACTCTCCTATTTCCTTAATCACTGTAGCTCAGTGCTTCTCAATTATTTTCTGTCATGCCCCCCTAGGAAGAAGAAAACATTTTTCATGCCCCCCCCGCACGAATGTAAATAGTATCTTTATTAAAAAAAAAACTTTAACCTGCAAAACAAAAATACATAAAAATAATTTGAGCTGATTTTTTTTTGAGCTGATTTTTTAATCAGAGGTTATATCTGGATTAATGGCTACAATGAGCACATTTTGCAATGCATAGCTTTTTGAAGCGGGGTTTGAAGCAGGACACAGCAACTCTCAGCTCGAGTCAGAAACACAGGGGCTTAGCTTTTTTTGACAGTGTTTGCCGAGGTCAAAAACACCCCCCTTTACCGAGCTTCGGGTCCCCCTGGAGGGGGGCGTGCCCCACTATTTGAGAAGCACTGCAGCTCAAGTGTGTGGAAGTGTGTGGAAGTGGCAGCAGCTGTTCTTGAGGGAAGACAGGGTTGTGGTAGCCCACTAGCTACAAGGAACTTCTGATTCCTGACATATCCCACAATTCAGAAGTAGGTGACACTGAATGCATAGTCCTTAGCACTGAGTCTGCAGCCTCACTGCATCCAAACCCTTCAATGATGAACTTTCAGATTGTCCAGCGAGGGACTGGAGAGATAGTACAGAGGGCAGAGTGTTTGCCTCACATGTGACTGAACCATGTGTAATCCCTGGCTCCTATATGATCCCCTGAGCTCCACCAAGAGTAATCCTTGAGTGAGGAGCCAAGTGTAAGTCCTGAGCACTGTCAGGGCCCCAAATCCAACCAAGCAAACAACAACAACAAAAAAAAAGTCCAGCAAATACTGGCTTAGCCATCTCCACTGTGGCTGAAATAACAGTTCTCTTCTGTAAGCTTTACCCAACCCACAGCTGCACACTGCCCAAGTCCACAGCAGCAGGGTTCAAAATGTGGGCCCCAGGAGAAAGGGGCACTGGTGAAAGAATATGGACAAATGAAAACAAAGCCAAGTTCTTAGAGATCCAAGAACATACTGAATCCATCTGTGTAGGCAGAACTTAAAACGGCCCCTGATGGATAGTAGATGCTTGAGAATGTTTCATTTACTTGAATTAAATGAAATATTCAGTATAAAAGCAAAGCCCAGTTTAAAAAAAAAAATCTTATGGATGCTGAGCCTGGAGACTCCTCTTTGTAGCTAAACTTTTGCACACTACTTTGAAACTACAGCAAAAGGACAAGTGTCATGCATTTCTCAGTTTCTTTGGAACCTAGTTGCTCTATTTACACTGCTTTATTGGAAGCAAGTTATCTTATTTAGTTCAGAAACCAGTGGGGAAGTATTTGGCCAACTCTCTATCATTATTGCTCTCACTAAGGTATTCTGTGTAAAGGATCACTGTGTGTTCCCTGAATGAACCTGAAACCTACACAGCTGAAGCTTGGCAGGACAGACCATGTGGGCCAAACTAGTTTGTATTGGCAACATCCAAGTTTTTTGCAACAGATCATCTATCATATTAGATTGGTACTTATATCTGTGTTAGAGTGACTGAGTCCCATGTTCATGGATATGGGGAAATCCATCTCTCAGGCAGGGGAAATAAAAGAGCGTCTGTCTAGTGCAGACAGATCCATGACCTTCACAAGAGACCAATTCTTCTCTCTAGTGCAGAAATAAAGGGAAAGGGGGCTCAAATAATCTATATGTCAGAAGTAGCATTTTTGTCAAATGATAGCCTCAACCAAAATAGTTAGAACTTGGAATGAGAGCAAGTCTAATGGGTAAGGGGTTTGCTTTGCATGCAACTGATCTGGGTTTGATCCCAACAATTGTATATGGTCTTCTGAATACCACCAGAAGTGATCCCTGAGCACAGATCCAGGAGGAAGCCTAAGCACTGCCAGGTATGACCCTCAAAACAAAACAGAAAGTAGAACAGATACATCTGTAACCATACAGCAATATAGCTTATCATCTTCAGAGTTGCTGAGATGACTTTACACTTGTTTTATCTTGTAATCAATAGCATTTCCATAATTCCGATCATCTCAAGGTGCCTGATCTCTAGGTATAGCTAGTTTTATTTTGCATTTTTTATTCCAATTTTATTGGTAAATAATTGATAAGCATAAAGTATGATAATTTGATTTACATATGGTAAATGATTACAAATATGTTGATTTCCTATTTATGTTACAATTGGAAGCTTATATTTTTTACCTAACTTCTTTCAATTTGCTATCAAAACCCTCATTCTATAATGTAACCCAAGTTTCATCTGTGTTCTATGTCTAGCTGTTTAAGCTAAGGAATTAGGTGATGGAGAAAAGATAGTCTTTAATTTTTTCTCTTTAATTCCCCTATAATTTTTCTTCCTTTTTTTACTTCCTTCCTTCCTTTTGTCTTCCTTTCTTCTTCCCTCTGTCTTCTCTTTTCTTCCCCTTTCTTTCATTCCTTTCATATTCTCCCTTCTCTTCACCCTTCCCTTCTTACTCCCTCTTTATTCCTCCCTCCCTCCCTCCCTCCCTCCCTCCCTTCCTTCCTTCCTTCCTTCCTTCTTTCCTTCCTTCCTTCCTTCCTTCCTTCCTTCCTTCCTTCCTTCCTTCCTTCCTTCCTTCCTTCCTTCCTTCCTCCTTCCTTTCTTCCTTTCTTCCCAATTCAAGGGCTCATACATATGAGGCAAGTGCTTTACTCATAAAATCATTCCAGGATAAATGGATACCAAAGGTAAAAACAACAATCACGCACAGTGTGACATTATTATCTCCTCTTTGATTCTGATAGCAAGAGTTCAGCTACCACATGACAAGGAGTGAGGTTGAGCCTTAGGTGTGGTAGTTCACTGCTTGTCTGTCTACTTTTCATGTCACAGCTTTGCTTGGACTGCTGGGTAAACTGACCCCTTTTCACACAGCCTAGGGACTATTTATCAGACCATTTCTCAGTTTTCATTCTGAAAAAAATAAAATAAAATAAAACTCTTCCAATACTTACAAACCCAACCCCATGAGTCACTCTGGGAAGAAAGAGTGGTCAACCTAAAAGCAATAAGTGCTTTTATGATCAAGCAATATCTTACCCAGCCTAAGCATAATAAGTCTCAACTTCTCTTGTATTAAGTTCCTTTCTAAGCTTTACAAGGCACATCAATCTATCAAGCAACTGTATTATGGTCACAGCACTCCAAATTGAGACTACCTTTAAATAGTTTATGGTGGGGGGATGTCAGAGGGCTGGGACTGAACCCAGAACTTTATACATAGAGGCACAGACCTATGTCTACCACAGACCTATGTCTCTGACCCTTTTAGTTTTTTTTTTTATGTTGACTGGGAAGGGGCTAATGGAACCTTTGTAAATGTATATGGAGATCACAACTTATGCTTCTTCAAAACTCCTACTCTATTTGCTATGTGTGTTTTACAAAGGTAGAGAACTGGTTGAATCGCTAATCTATCAGGGAACTAGATGAATAGACCTATCTTGGATATTGAAAGAGCAATAGAAAAACCTTAGGCTTTTCCCCATGTTCTCAAAGCTAATTCTCAAAGTATTCAGAAGCTCAAATTAATATTACCTGGATTGTAGTTAGGTAGCTTGGAAACTCCAGGCCAGGTATCCTCTGTAGGAACTCCTAACACCTATAAAAAAAAAAAGTCAAAGAAAGAGAGACTGAGGCATAAGGCAAAGAAGGTGGAGAGAGAGATAAATAGGCCTGAATCAGGAATAACTGAGAGGTTGGAGGTGGGATCACTTGACACTGATGGAAAAGTGAAAGAAAGAAATGTTAGTGTTGGTCATTGGCAGTTTCATGCCCAAACTACAGTACATTCCTAGGGTTCTCTGATGGATAAGTATGTGTCAGCTTGGCTGGGCTATGGGATGCCCTGATAATTAGTGAAACATTATTTTGGTAGTTGGGGACCAGAACATGATTCAGTGGAAGAGCACTTGACTTGAATGTATGAGACTCTGGGTTTGATTTCCCCCTGCAACACAAAACAAACATATTTATTGGTGTCTATAAAGTTGTTGTTGTTGTTGTTGTTTTTGTATCTTTGGTTTTTTATTTGGTATGCCACACCTGGCTATATATTCAGGGACAATCCTGGCAGTGTTCATGGGACCCTATGTAGTGCCAGCGATTGAACTTGGTTTAGTTGCATGCAAGACAAATGTACCTTCTCTCTGGCTTCCGTAAAAAGTTTTTCCAGAAGAGGCTGGTGTTTGACTTATAAACTGAGTGAAGAGATCTGCCCTCACCAAGAAAAGCTGGCATCATCAGGGTCATTAAAGGCATAAATAGAACAACAGCACAGCAATGAGACAAAATCAAAGCAAATTCTCTCTTCCTGAGCTGGGATGGTTTCCTTCTGCTCTCAGACATCAGACCCCTGGTGCTCAGGTCTTCAGTCTGAGACTGGATTATATGACTGGTCTTTCAGATTCCCTGACTTCTCAGCAATACATCTCAGCCTCTACAACCACATGAGCCAAATTCTATAGTCAAGTTTTCTCTTCTATACTCATGTATCTCCATATAAGTGCCATGGGATGTTTTTCTGGAGAGCTCTAATACACAGGCTCAGAGCTTTTAGCTTCACGAATTCCCTTGTCATTCTGAGGCAGATCATACAATCATGCTTAAAGTCCTGTATTTTCATCCTTACCTCTACTATATAATATCATATCATTGGGAAGCTATATTGTAGCTGGAGTTAGAAATAAGGTTATGGTGATAATGCATATAGATATCTATATATATGCATGTGTATATGCAAATGTATATATTAATATATATATTAGTCAATGATATAAATGATTTTATTATATATTAATGATTTAAAATGATGCATTCAGCTGGCCATTCAGCTGTTCCCTGAAGTGCTCTAATTTAAAAGAATTCAGATGACTGACCTTTAGGCAGCAGAAGTTTGGCTAAAAATGATTCCCACAGCAACCTAATTTTAGTCCTTTTTACCAAATTCAACTCCACTGCTTGTTTTCTCTGTGGCTTGCAGCCTAGACAATGGTACTTTGTTTTAAGTTTATACATTGTAATAGGAATAGCCTCGCTTGAAAAAGAGCACCCTTTTATTTTGTAATCATAAACTGACACTCTCATTTGTTTTGGGGCTGCCAGGGATGAAACCAAGGTCTCACACAAGCAGGACAAGTGAGTGTTCTACTGCTGAGCAACATCCTCGGCTGAATCTCTAGATTTTAATTAACATGAACATTGGTCTTTGGAACACAAAGCCAAAGTATTTCAGATTTGAGATGGTTATAGTTTTTGTGTGTTCCCTAATAGGCATCGCCTTGCTATTCATTTAAGATGATCATAAAAGCCCAATCAATGGTCATTTTTTCTAATCTTATAATAACATTAATTTGTGAAAAGTAAGAAAAACAATGGTTAGTTCCATGAAAGCCCAGCCATAGAGTTCTTGTTTGAAGCACATCTCAATATGTCTCTTCTAGAAAGCATCTCTTGTGAAAGCCCATTTGTAAAATGCTTGCTATAGATGCCAGCCCATTTGTGATGGCAAAAACTCAACTGCCCAACAACAACTGATCATAATCGACAAGGAATTCAGACTCTTAGATCTCTGGGCTTGCTGACTAGGATTCCAGCTGAGAGGCATACTTTGTGGTGTCAGACCAGTTTGTTCTTCAACAAAAGACACTGGATTACTACTTTGCCATATATAATGAAGAAAGTCCTCCGCCCAATAAAATCTTCTTTCTTTGATCCATTCCCTAAACAAACTGAAAAGCTGCTGAGAGGATTATTGACTCTCCCTATGAACCTCCCTGAGCCTGAGGGAACATGAAGAATCCAGGAATCCATTTTGAAAAACCAACTGAACTAATTCTTCTTTTGTGGCGGAAGGTCAGAGGATGGGAAGCTAATTCTCTTTGACCTACCATCTTAAGCATTTGCACAGATGTGCCTGTGAATAATTGGGTGTAGTTCACATGTACCCATAGTCTTCTGTTGGTGACAACACAGTGAACAAAAAAGAAGAAGGACAATAAGAAAGCTACAAAGGAACTATATATATCCTTTTCTTTAAGGTAGATGTTTCCTGAATTGTTCGTTGCTTTGCATAAAAGTTCGTTTAACCTAGAGCCAACAGATTTGAATTACGTTTAATTAAAGCTACAAAAATTCCTGAAATATTATGCTAACCTTTTAAGTTTGGTTGTTCAAACTTTTTTTTAATTTAAAGTTTAAATAAGAATTCAGTATGCTTTATTTGGAAATAGGATACTCAGTTTCTATTGGAAAGTTGTTGAATTCTTTTTCACATGAGAAAAATTATTAAATCTCTACTTAATTCTCTGGGAAACTTAAGACCAAAAATTGTTGATTTATTCTCTCCCTAAAGACTCTTAAAAGACAGCTAGTGAGTGCGATGTATGAAACCACAGGGAGCTAAAGGGACTATTTATCTGCCTTTCTTGGAATGAAAACTGAAGGTATTTTGATTAATGGTTTTAAAGTTTGCTCAGTTATTTTATTCTGATTTTAGGATTGCCTCAGGGATCATTTGCTTTACAAAAAAAAAAAAAAACTTACCCCAAAATTAATTTCTTTAAAATTCATCAGTGCGTACATAGATGTTCGTTTCAAAAGAGAATTGAAAACAAAATTAAGACTTCTTATTGCTTTTTTTGTTTGTTTGTGTTTGAGCCACACAGAGGTACGAGGAAGATACAAAGTGTGTTTCTCCTGACTGCTCTCAGGGATCACTTCTGGCTGTGCTGAGGGTGCAAGTGCTAATCCTAACCCCAGATGGCACCCCCAGCACAGCCAGAAGTGATCCCTGAGAGCAGAATAAAATAATCTGCTGTTGTATCTTTTTGTTTGTTTGTTTTGTTTGTTTGTTTTTGGATCACACTCAGCGGTGCTCAGGGGTTACTCCTGGCTCTGCACTCTGAAATTGCTCCTTGCACACAGCTGATTCAGGACAGACTGTGGTTTAAATCCTGGCTCCCATATATTCCCCGAGCCTGCCAGGAGTGATTTTTGAGCCCCGAGCGCCACTGGTGTGACCCAAAAAAAAAGACTTTTTATTACGTCTTTATTCCTCAGTGTGAGATCTCTGAATTTCTGTGAAAGAAAATCGTGCTTACACTTTAGGAAAAGTAGATAAATCCATTGCTTACAAAGAAACAATTTCTCCATCAAATACTGAGAGCCCAAAATAACTTCCTATTTCAATCTGTGTAGAGCATATTTAGTAACACATAAATTCAGGGTCTATTTCTGGTCTCTTTAAAAATTCAAGTTGCTTGTGATGAAGTCAACTCTGTGCTCTCTGTGGTGACTTCAGCCTCAGAGTGTGGAATTACAAATGTGAGAATAAAAGTGCATTCTCTATTTTTTTGGACAGAAACAGGGGACAATGAGACCTACTGAACCTGACTTGCTGGTGCCCATCAAGCCTACCTACCCGGCACAGAACTAGAAATCTCTCCTTGAGCAGGACAGACTGAAGGCCAACCATGAACTACACACATCTACAAGTTTGAGAAATAGCTCACAGGATGGGGTATGGGGTGGAAGATATCTACTGAACAGAAAATAATATTATGATTACAAATAGTGATTTTTTAAATACTCTAAGGTTATTATATAGAATATATATGCTTTTTTCTAGGTTCCCTTTTCCCTCACAGTTTATAATATATGTATGTATGGTGTCATTTGACACCGTAGTGAAAGAAGTCACAACTTCGTGGACTCAGAAAATCAAATACAATGCAAGGGTCTGGAAACCTAAGGATGTTGACTACATAATGTGTTCCACCTTATTATCTGAAGCTAGAAAGGGATTCAGAGCACACATCTTTTAATTTCAGGCCAGTGTTGTTATTTCTAATATGTTTACTTGCTTTAGATTTGTAATGAGTTGTCATAAATGTCAAAATAAAGGCTCTTTGATCTCTTGCCGTGTAATGAGGATAATGGCAGAAAGGAGGATGGCTTCCCCGGGCGGAGCTTGTGGGACTGATTTGTTAAGACATGTTTGTTTTTGCTGTATCACTCCTGCATTGAAATTTTCTGTCCAGAGTCAAGTCCAGATTCTTCCACTTACTGAGTTAACTTAAATATCCTTCAGATGGCCACTGTTGGTCACCAAGGTCAGTTTTAGAAATTTAAACCAGTGCTGACTAGTCTGCTGAGTGATGTGCTCAATACAAAGAAATGTACAATGCTTGTTTTTAATAGCATAATGATTTTTAAAATAGTAGGTAATGCAAAGCATTCAGTTTAAAGACATCTTTTTAAAAGAGTCTAATAACACACTTACTTCAATATTACTATGGGTAGTTAACTACGTACACATTCAGCCTTTTACACACACACATACACACACACACATACACACACACACACACACACCACTTTGGGTTTGTTTCACATATATTCACCCATCACCTCCTCTAGGCTTAACAACACATAGCAGCACAGATCACATGTTTTTCCCTAGTTTCTCCTTTTTCCCACACCTTATAAATTATTTTAAGAACTTTCAGAGTAAGGTAGATGAGTGTCCCCCAAGTATTGCTTCCTGAAGAAATGAGTAGGAAAAGCCTTTCAAATGTGTAAAAAGTTACTTCTAGGTGATCTATAGGCATTTCTAAGAGTGCTTCATCTATTATGAGCAACAGTTGTTATACTCTGTGAAAGAGAAAAACACGGGGGTTAAGTAGTAGAAAAAGCTGTTAGCAGTGAGACTACTGACCTATATCTATAGAAATGATGTACCTATTATCTACAATAATTAAATAGCAACAATTCATTAATTGAGTATTTTTGGTATATAGAACTTATTATGTATTGGATTTTCTGAATTCTCAGAGCAAGGTTAAAGAGTCATTCTCTCCAGCCCAATTAAACAAATAAAACTGAAACTCAGAGGTACTACATGTCTCTTTT
The DNA here is from genome assembly GCF_024139225.1 of Suncus etruscus. Classification (NCBI taxonomy): domain Eukaryota; kingdom Metazoa; phylum Chordata; class Mammalia; order Eulipotyphla; family Soricidae; genus Suncus; species Suncus etruscus. The sequence continues at coordinate 117,120,244 of NC_064852.1, forward strand.
TGAAATGCTACGCCTGGCAATGCTCAGGGGTTCTTCAGGACCTACACTCAGGAATTACTACTGGGAGTGCTCTGGAGACCATATGGAATACTAGGGATTGAACCCAGGTTGGTTCTGTGCAAAGGCATTTGACTTGCAAGCAGTGGGTAAGGTTCCTGCCTTGCACGCAGCTGTACTACCTCTCTGGCTCCTTCATGTCTTTTTCAAGTTCATTTAGCAAGGAAGGGAATAGAATCCAAAGCCAGATTGTTCTCCACACCATTCTATTAAGCTCCTTTCAGTTTAAATGATGTTACAGATGCATAATGCTGTTTGGAGACAGCATTTATCTGTCATGCTGGAGAGTTCTGAGAAATAGTCTTTTTGGCTTGAAAACTTATTTAAGTTGGTTAAGGCATTCCAATATATTTTTCTCTATGTTGGACTATAATACCCACAATGTTTCAAAAAAAAAATGTAATGATAGTGATTGATCTCTATAAGGTGTCTTAACCTCACAAAACATTTTATTTTAGCCAGAAGATGTTGCTTTCTGGGTCATAAGTGTGTAGCACTAGACTGATTTGCACAGAATTGTTTTCTTTCCCTATACCCTATACCCATGCTCTGCTTCTGGTGCAATTTCTTCATAGAGGTGAGCCAATGACCTTTACTTTGGCAACTAAATATTTTCCTTTTCTACAAACATTCTCTAAGAATTTTCTTTACCTTTATGTGGATATTAAAGATAAGCTCAACTTCAAAAGAAATTAATAAAGGGCTCCATAATGGGAATGCAATTTGAAAATAAAAATGTTCTCACATGGGGGTTAGAAAGATAGCACAGCAGGTAGGGCATTTGCCTTGCATATGGTTGACTCGGGTTCAATCCCTGGCTTCCCTTATGGTTCTGCAAGCACTACCAGGAGTAATTTTTGAGCTCAGAGTCAGAAGTAACCACTGAGTACCACCAGATGTGGTCCAAAAACCAAAACAACAACAAATGTTGTGACTTAACTAGACAGAGGAAAAAATGGAGGGAGGGGAAGATTAAAACCATCAAAAGGGGCTAGAACACAGTGGGTAGGTGCATGCCTTGCATGCCTTGCACGCCTTGCACATAGCTGGCCTGGATTTGATTCCCTGGTATCCCATATGGTCCCCCAGAGTGATCTTTGATTCAGGAATAAGCCACTGGGTGATTCCTGAGTACAGAGCTAGGAATAACCCCTGAGCATTTCTGGCTGTGGCCCCCAAACAAAAATATGCATGTATATATATATATATACACATGTGCATATATGTATGCATATATGTATGCATATATACCAAACATATATATGCATACATATATGCACATGTGTATATATATATATATATACATGCATATTTTTGTTTGGGGGCCACAGCCAGAAATGCTCAGGGGTTATTCCTAACTCTGTACTCAGGAATCACTCCTGGCAGGGCTCAGGGAAATATATAAGGTAATGGGGTTTGAACCAGGGTCAGCTGCAGGCAAGGCAAATGCCCTACTTACTGAACTCCTTCTATGACCCCCCGAAATAATTTTAAAATTTATTTTTAAAAAGAAAAAGAAAGCTTGAAAGAAGACAAGTTTCCTCACCCGTACATCACCCACTCCATCTCAAAATATTGTAGGGGAGCTCTTTACTGCAAGGGAGTTCTCTAGATGTCTTCTTGAAGCAAGCAAACTTGAGAAGAAGCAAAATGAACAATAACAGGCAATGATCCCCTTTCTCTTCAGAGCTCAAAGATAAGGTAGGAGGTATGATACTTGCCCTGCATGGAACTGCAGAAGTTGCCACCTTGGCACCACATATAGTTCCATGAGCATAGAGCCAGGAATACCACTTGAGTACCACTGGTTGTGACCCCCCACACCCTCTGCAAAATAATAATAATAATAATAATAATAATAATAATAATAATAATAATAAAGTATTTAACATAATCTATACCATAGATAACCATCACTGAAATAAGCCAGCTATGGAAGACAAAATCTACAAGATTCTCCTTACATGAGCTTACATGAAGATTACTTACAGGAAGATTACCTTACATAAAGATTACTGAAACAAAATGTAGAGCCAAATGAGCAGGGGTAAGAAGGAGGACAGATGAGGAGTACAGAGCATCTGTTAGGGATGTTAGGGATGGTGTAGAGTTTTGGAATAAATGATAGTGATGGCTATACAGGAGTATAAATGTATTTATGCCAATAAACTATATACTTAGAATAGTTAGAATGGTCAATTTTATATTAGCTATGTTTCAGCAAAATTTAAAAAAATTTTAAAATCAGCTCAAATCCAAGCTAAATACCAACAAACAGTACAAGGTACAAGAACAAGGAATCTAGCAAAAAAGGGGGGGGGCATCATAGGGAAATGAGGTAATAATGAATAAAGGAATCAAACCATTTACATGATTTTGGGAGGGCCTGAGATAGTCCAGGGGTTAAGGCACAAGACTTGCATGCAGTCATCCAATTAGGTTCAATATCCAGCACTGCATGGTACAGGGAGTATTGCTAGATGCAGTTTTGTATGCCCAAACACCTCCAGGATGGCCTGGCCTGCGTTAACTCCAGCAGGGAAGGACAAGTAGCACCCCAGCCTTGGGCTCTTGCAATGAACTGCCAGGTGGATCACAGAGAAACACTAGGAGGGGTCACTGAATCACTAGAGCACTGCTTGGGAGATACCCTCCACCCCAAAAAGAAAGAATTCGGTGGGGCCAGAGTGATAGTACAGCAGATAGGGCATTTGCCATGTACAGCTGGCCCAGGATCAATCCCCAGTATTTCATCTCAAGTGCTCTACCAGGAGTGATTCCTGAGCATAGAACCAGGAGTAACCCCTGAGCATTGCAAGGTGTGGCCAAAAAAAATAATAATTTGATTTGAGGAGCTAATGATATAGCTCAGCAGTCAAGCACTTTCGCTGCATGTGTGAGATCCTGACTGTACTGGCTGGTATCACACACATGCTCGTGAACACACACACACACACACACACACACACACACACACTCTTTAAATAGCATTCCAATCCCTCCCACCAACAGAGAATCTTGGTCTGATGAGGGCTCTGTAAAAATTTTGCCTCATATTTATTTGACAAAAGCCAGCACCAAATAGATAGTAGGACTGGGAGTGACATAGAGCAGCCAGTTAAGTGGTGAAGGCAGAAAGTACCCGGGGACATGGAGCAATTAGAATAGAGGCAGATGCGTTCTTGGGCTTCAAATGGACAGAAAGGGTTCTGGACACTCATTCCCAAGGTGCTCCATTGGCCATAGTCATTGACTATAGTCAATGTTAGTTTCAGGAACCTTAATTTTTGATCACACCCAGGGTTGCTCAGGGGCTATTTCCAGATTAGTCAATCCTGCTTGCCTAAAGGCACCATGTGGTTGAACCTTGGCTTTCTGCATAAAAGCCTGTGCTCAGCTCACGGAGCTCTCTCCAGTCCAATGTAGTTCGTGTCTGAAAGCAGATGGACTACTTTATTGTCTCAGAAAGAAATTTTGTTCAAGGTTTGAAATGCAGATAAATTTTCTTCCTAGGAAAAATTTCTGTATGTGTCCTTCTGTGTCTCACTCTGTCTTTCTGCCTGCCTGCCCTCCCTCTCTCCAAAACCAGTTTTGATTAAAAGGAATTTAGAGAAGCATGAGAAGTGAGAGGTGTTTAAGAGAGGATACAAGCTTCTCCACAGTGGAAAAGCCAAAACATTTTTCCCTTACCTCCCAGATCTTCTCCAGCTGTTCCAAGATGCTGGACACCCCAGGAAATAAAGGTTGGCCCTGGAACATTTCAATGAAAATGCAGCCTGCACCCCTAGTAAGGAGAACCAGAGTCAATCCGAAGCAATCAAGGAAGTCAGTACAAATAAAACTCAAATCACATTTGGGCAGCAAATATTTCTCCTCCTAATAAATATGTTGGGGAATAAGGGTCACATGCTATTAAAAATGGCTTAGCAAGAAAGAGATATTGAGGACATCCAGATAGGGAAGAAATGCTCACTATTGTGGATGACATGATGCTATACTTAGAAAACTCTCAGGACTCTCCAAAAATGACCCTAAAAACAATAGATTTATAAAGTGGCAAGCTACAAAATCAACATGCAAAAATCCATGTCTTTTCTATATACAGTGAAATAGAAGAGAAAGAGAATTATTTTTAAATTTCATTCACAATTGTACCTCAGAAATTAAATACCAGGGCCAAAGTGATAGTGCTACAGGTAGAACATTTGCCTTGCATGCAGGATGCTCAGGCTTGATTCTCAGCATCCTATATAATCCCCTGAACCAAAAGTGATCCCGAGTGCAGAGCAAGGAACAACTCACGAGCATTGCCAAGTGTGGCCCCAAAACAAAGCAAGAATAAATAAAATACCTCGAAATGAGCTTAACACAAGGAGTGAAAGAAATAAAATAAGAATCGGAAACACACATGAATAAAGAGGATAAACATTGTCAAAGTGGCAGCACTTCCTGAAGCATTAGCAGTCTCTATAAGAATACATGTGACATTTTTCAAAGAAACAAAAATTCACACCACCATCCCCAACATATAGCCAAATCAGTCCTGGGGATTTAGGAGTGGAGATAGGAGGCACTGCTTTCTCCAACTTCAAATTGTACTATAAAGCTCTAGTAATTAAAACAGCATGGAATGGAATAAAGACAGGCCCTCAGATTAGTGGAACAGACTTGAGAATCCAAAGACATATCCGCAGGTTAGTTTATTTCAATAAAGAAGCAAAAAGTATAATGTGGCAAAGAAAGTTTCATGCACAAGTGGTGCTGGGAAAACTGGCTGGCACATGCAAAACAAACAAAAGAATGCATACCTCCTTTTAACACCCTGCACAAAAGATAAACAGTGGATTGAAGACCTCAGTATTACACCTAAGTCCATAAACTACACTGAGAGAAACATAGACAGAATTTTCCATGACACTGAAGCTAAAGGCTTCTTTAAGGAATCAACATCACCGGCCAAGCAAGAGGAAGCAAAAATAAACAAATGAGATTGCATTAAATTAAGAAACTTCTGGGGCCGGAGAGAGAGCATGGAGGTAAGTTGTTTGCCTTTCATGCAGAAGGTCATTGGTTCGAGTCCTGGCATCACATATGGTCCCCGACCTGCCAGGAGTGATTTCTGAGCGTGGAACCAGGAACACACCTGAGCGCTGCCGGGTGTGACTCAAAAACCCAAACCTCCCCACCAAAAAAGAAACTTCTGCACCTCAAAGGAAATGATAATCAGAGACACATACTGGGAGAAAATATTTGCTTTGTCTGATAAAGGATGCATAAAGCACTGGTAGAACTTTATAAGAAGAAAAAAAAAATCCAACACTATCAAAAATAGAAGAAATGAACAGAAACTCCCTCAAAAAAGACATACAAATGGCCAAAACATCATATGAAAAAATAGTTTATATTACTAATCATCAGGAAAATGCAAATCAAAACAACAATGCATTATCAACTCCTGCCAGGGAGACAAGCACACATCAAAAAGAATAAAATAACTGGTGTTGGCCTGGATGTGGGGGGAAAAGCGACCCTCATTCACTGTTGTTGATGAGTCCAGCATTTTGGAAAGTAATATGGACACTTCTCAAACAGCTATGAATTGACTTTTTAGACGATGCAGGAACCCCACATCTTGGAATATACCTCAAGGATCCAAAAACACAACGTAGAAAAGATGTTTGCATTCCTATGTCCATTATAGAACTATTCACAATAATCAAGATTTTGAAGCAACCCCAATATTTAAGAACAGATGACTGGCTAAAGAAATTATGGTACATCTACACAATGGAATACTACATGACTGTGAAAAAGAAGAGAGAAAATTATGCAATTTGGTGCTATGTGGATGGATCTGAAAAGTATCATGTTATATAAAGTTTGAGGGAGAGGGACATATACAAAATGATCGGTCTATGTAGGACATAAAGAAACATAGTAGGAGAATAACAAATGCCTAAAAGCAATAGAATGAAGAACAGAAGAAACTGGTTTTTAGTAGGACGCATCCTACTGCGGGCCAAGAGGTGAGCACTATGACAGTGGAGGAGAAAATAGGTCTTTCTGGAGTGGTGGCATGCTGGAAGGTGTTAAAGTATAATATCTGAAACCATACATGCAACTTTGTAATATTATAATATCATAACAATATTATAACCATATATAAAACATAATATTGCAATATTGTAATAATAATATAACCATATCTACAACCATTGTGATATTGCAATTTTGTAACAACATTGTGATAATAGCATTGTAAACACAGTGCCTAAAAGGAAATGAGAAGTTTCTTGACATAAAGGCAGGCTGAGAAGGAAACTGGGGACACCTGTAGAGAGAAGTGAGTACTGGTGAAGTGACTGGTGTTGAAACTCAGTATGCCTAAACTCAGTCATGAATAATTTTGTAAAGTATGGTGCCTCAATACAAAAATGTTTAAATAGGGGCTGGAGAGATAGCACAGCAGCAGGGCGTTTGTCTTGCACACACTGACCCAGGATAGACCTGAATTCAATTCCCAGCATCCCATATGGTTCCCTGAGCCTGCCAGGAGCACAGAGCCAGGAGTAACCCCTGAGCATGGCCAGCTGTGGCCTAAAGACAAAAACAAAAAAAGTTTAAATAAATAAAAATAAAAATGGTTTGGGCAAACAGAAATCCCTCTGTGAAACCAGAGTCTGCTTGCAGCTATCAGTTTAGATGGAATGCAACCAGATTTAGGAGACAGAGTGACAATCGGAAATATTTGAACTTATTCGAGCTTATCAACTATTCACTTTCTAAAAAGAGAGGGTGAAGCTGTGACTCCCCAACTGAAAATGCTCGTTCAAGGGCTCTCAGATGCCATCATTATAACAAGCACCATTATTTTCTGGACTATTAAGAAGAAAACAAAAAGCCTTCACATTAAGTTGACATGAACAGGGGCTGGAGAGATAGCATGGAGATAGGGTGTTTGCCTTGCATGCAGAAGGATCCAAAAACAAACAAACAAAAAAAGTTGACATGATCAGAATATTTCCTTGAATCTATTTGCAGATAAATTATTTTTATCCTAATTGTATATTAAAAAATGGAACACTAAGTGAAATAGCTTGGCTGAAGTATTCTTTTTTTTTTTTTGGGGGGGGGGGCCCACACCCGGCAGTGCTCAGGGGTTACTTCTGGCTGTTTGCTCAGAAATAGCTCCTGGCAGGCACGGGAGACCATATGGGACAGTGGGATTTGAACCAACCACCTTTGGTCCTGGATCGGCTGCTTGCAAAGCAAACGCTGCTGTGCTATCTCTCCGGGCCATGGATGAAGTATTCTTAAAATCCTCTCATACTTAGCATCTGACTCTGATACTCTGAGGCCTGTCTAGTCTCTCCACGAACTGGTCCTTTCTTGGAAACCTGATGACGCAGCATCTCTTCAAATTACCCATCATGGAATTAAGTCACCGGTGCTGCTTCTAAGCAGAACTTGCAATTATGTAGTTATCTGACTTTTGACTCCTGTTTAAGGAATATTGCTAAACATGTCTGATTCATTCCCCCTCCACAATTGTCTGGTTCCTGGGATTAAACGAAGAAGGGGGAGAAAAACTTTTGCCTGTAAGCTTTTCTTGACAGACCTGATTCCAAGATCTACAAGTTTTGATGTGGACACATCTGATGTTCACACATGTACACAGGTAACATGTCACAATGGTCATGGCCTGACAACCCTGGTTAGCTGTCATGGAGGCTATTGGATCAAGAATGTGCATATGTGCAATAAGATTTGAAAGGGCAAGAAACATAAATTTTCTTTTCTAGGCAGTTGAACCAAAGGATAATTCCTGGGAGACAGTAAGGAGTAAGATTTATTTTACTAATAATGTACAATTTTATTCTTTTAAGTCTTTCTGAGTGATAAAAATAGTTCAGGTGACTGATTACAAAGATTATCCCTATAGTCAGAAACTTAAACTCCAAATCTCTTTCGCCACACACATAATTTTGCAAGCTTCCTTCATCATCTTGACATTTTTGTACGGCATGATAAAGAATATTTAAATGAAACCTTTTATTTTAGATCACCATAGTATTAAAGATTTATTACTAAGTCACTTAAAATATAGTTCTTAATAGTATGCATATTACATATAATCATTTTTACCTCTGCAATCTGGCTATAACATGTTTTTAATTTGTTTTAAATTGTATGAAATAAATAGATTTTTTGATAACATGTTTGAAAATAACTTTTATGTCTGGTCTGGGAACAGAGTATGTATTATAAGAAAGATTGAAATTTAACTATATCTTATGTCAAAAGAGATTAAAAATTGTTTTATTGAATAAAAATCTTAATTTTATATTTTTATATTTGGCATAATTCTATTATTTTAAAAATACAATTTTATTCTTAGAATTATAATTATATATATGCATATAATATGCAATCTGACTAAATTTCACAGGTCATTTTATTTTTCTTCCTCAAACAATATGTCATGTTCATCACCACTTTTTTGGTTCTGTGTCGCCACAAGGGTAAGTCCACAGTAGAGGATAAGCATTTAACTCGCACACAGTTGATCCCATTTCAATCCCAGGCATCTTCCCTTGAGCACAGTCATGAGTGGTCCTTGAGCACAGAACCTAGAGTAAGCCCTTAGGCACAGGTGGGTGTGGCCTAAAAATCAAAATATAAAACAATAAAGAAAAAGAAAGGTTAAAAAGAAAGAAAAAGAAAGGTTGATTAGGGTTGACCACTGTATTTTATTTCAACTGCTTTTTGTTTGTTTGTTTGTTTGTTTGTTTTTGGCCACACTCTGTGGTGTTCAGAGGTTACTCCTGGCAGGTTCAGGGGACCATATGGGATGCCAGAGATCCAACCAGTGTCAGCCACCTGCAAAGCAAATGTCCTACCCACTGTGCTATTGCTCTGGATTATTGCTTTAAAAAAAGGTATAAGATAAATAAGGGCCAGAGTGATAGTACAGCAAATAGGTATTTGCCTTACACATGGCTAACCCATGTTCAATCTCCAGCATCCCATATGGTCCCCTGAGTTCACCAGGAGTGATTTCTGAGTGGAGATCCAGGAGTAACCCCTGAGAGCCACCAGATATGACCCAAAAACCAAAAAAAAAAAAAAAAAAAAAAGATAAAAGTATGATATATCTTGATATTTGATACAAAAACTTTAATTCAACATATGTATCTCTAAAATCTTGTGAATAGTTAAAACATAAAAAGGAATCTGGTGAAAAGTATCATGAGGTGAATTTTATTTTATTATTTTGTTTGAGGGCCACATCTGGTGGTGGTCAAGGGCATGGGAGTCATTTCCAGCAGTCACCCCAGAATCAAACTCAGACTTCCTGCATGCATGCATTTATCCCACTGAGCTCTCTTTCCAGTTTTATTTTTTTTACTTTAAAGTTTCTTATTGGCTTGTATTTATTTTTATTTGGGAGAGGGGTTGAAATCACAACTGGCAGTGGTCAGGAACTATGCCCAGCTTAATACTCAGTGATCACTGCCAGTGCTGGGTGGGGTTGGAGGTGGGGAATGTGGGTCCAGGGGTAAAACTCTGGGCCTCCTGAATGCAAGGCCTGCACTTAGCCCATTGACTTTTATCTCTGGCCCATCAGCTCATTTATAAATATCCGTGATCTTTTTGAAAGCTCCTTCTCTTTAAGAGAACAGATATTAGGGGCCCCGGAGAGATAGCACAGCGGCGTTTGCCTAGCAAGCAGCCAATCCAGGACCAAAGGTGGTTGCTTCGAATCCCAGTGTCCCATATGGTCCCCCATGCCTGCCAGGAGCTATTTCTGAGCAGACAGCCAGGAGTAACCCCTGAGCACCGCCGGGTGTGGCCCAAAAACCAAAAAAAAAAAAAGAGAACAGATATTAAAGCCATAAATTAAACAGTATATGGAAAATTGGGACTAGAGAGATAACACAGCAGATAGGAGGCCTGCCTTGCACAAACCTTGATTCAGGTTTGATCCCCAGGACACCATATGGTCCCCACAAGTCCCATCAGGCAGGTCACCAGGTATTACATGAAAGCATATATACATATTCTTATAAATATTATAGATATATATAGAGAGAAATGACAAATGAAACAAAAACTGTATAATGGTTCAAAATTACTCTGGTTGCTAGTAACTATAAAATGAGCCAAGTAAGAAAGGCCATTGTTATAAAAAAATTTACCATTAAAAAAATCCTATACCCGGAGAGATAGCACAGCGGCGTTTGCCTTGCAAGCAGCCGATCCAGGACCAAAGGTGGTTGGTTCGAATCCCGATGTCCCATATGGTCTCCCGTGCCTGCCAGGAGCTATTTCTGAGCAGACAGCCAGGAGTAACCCCTGAGCACTGCCGGGTGTGGCCCAAAAACCAGAAAAAAAAACAAACAAAAAACCCTATAACCAGTCAACGATAAGACAAAATCAGAGACATGTCACCCTTTGATCTGTGCAAAAGCCAAGATCGCTATCTACAGATGATTGGTTGTTACAACTAGGACTGGACAGTACGCATTCTGGAACCAACAACAACAACAACAACAACAACAACAACAACAACCTAGGCTCTAGCCTAGGTTTTGGTCTAGGATCTGTTCAACAAACAAGATCTCCAATTCCAGAGGTCTGACTGAAACACTCTCAACTGAACGGGGAAACATAAGGAAAGACTCTATCCCAGGCTCCATCCTAGGAGCAGCATAAAGACCAAGACCATCAACTACAGAAGATGGATTAAAACGACACTGAAGAAGCAGAACTGCTAGAACCACAAAGAAAAACTTCATTCCTTGAGCTGTACAGACACCAAGATCTCTAGATACAGAGGTCTGATTTTACCATCCATGATGAAGCAGAAGTCTTCCATACACCACAAAAGCACTGAGGGGAGCGTAAATGATCATGCAAGGAATCTATAGTTAATCCCATGACAGTATACTTCAGGGGTAGAGAAACCCTGTATCTCCTAGGCCAAGGGAATTCCCTCTATAATGTTCCCGATAGTTACTATGCCTATGCAGGGGGAAAAAGAAAAAAATAGCACAAAATAATCCTTTTATCCACATATATATTGATTGATTGATTGATTTTTTTACTTCTTTATTTTGGTGTAGATATTGAAGTTGATGTCTCCAATTTTATTTTATTTTATCTTTATCTTTCTTTTTGCACTTCGGCCTGGTTTGATTTCAGGATCGAGACTATTGTGTGGTGCTTCTCTTTATTGCTATAGTGCTCACTGGGTATTTTATTTGATATTTCTTTCTGTATTGTTGTGGTGTTTCAATTACCTTTTTCCTGTCCTCTCTCAAACTGAGGTTGAAAGCCTCTAGAAGGACTCTGCCCATTTTCAGCTTATTAGATTTTTTTTCCCCATTCTATTGCTTTTCTTTCCTTCAAACAAAACCACATAACTCGAACTACCTAGCTCCACCTCTCAAATAGAGGGGGAAACAAGGGAGGGTACCAGGACCAAACAGATGTATGATCACTAATAGTAAGCCAGACACAGAGGGGACCACTTACTCTAGCAGCCCAGGGGGGTGACGGTGGGGGATATGGGTTGCAAGGAAGGGAACAGGGGTGGGGGAGAACAAATTTGGTGATGGTATTCCCCTGATTCAATGTTAATATGTACCTAAAATACTACTGTGAAAGATATGTAAGCTAATATGGTCAAAATAAAAATTAAAATAAAAACCCTATAACTAATTTGTAACTATACCTAATATAATCTAATAAAAATTAATAAAATATTTATGACATTTCTAAAACCAAAAAGAAAATTCATTATTGACCTGGAGAGATAATAGGGTGGACAGGGCACTTGCCTTGCATGCAAGCCTACTTGGGTTCGATCTCCAGCATTCCATATGGTCCCCCAGCACCACCAGAAATAATTCCTGAGGGCAGAACCAGGAGTAAGCCCTGAGCATCACAAAGTATATGGCCCCAAAACAAAACAAACAAAAAATATATTGAATAGTCTTCCTGTGTCCAATATGCACTGTACTGTGACATGAATATACATATATACATGTACAACATATAGTGTAACAAGTATTTACTCGTGCATGTGTGGTCACATGTGTATAAAATATATATGTTTGATTCATTTATAAAATTGAAATAGAAATGTTCTTTTATAGTACATTTTTAAAGACTTGAATCAGCCCTCTTATGGTACTTTAATAATTTCTAGAAACCCTAGGTGCTCACAAGCATGCTGAAATACTGGAGCACTTAGACAGTATCCCAAAACAGAGTTATTCCCATGTTTCATTCTATAGGTTCATTTTTTTTTTCTCTCCTCAAAGAATTCCATTGTTTAGAACAAGTGTGTTGCATTTTGCTATGTTTTGATATAAGAGCTGTGGGGAACCAAGGAGAAATTTCTTTGTTTTACAATTTCTTCCTGTCCTTTATGTCATACAATCCTAAGAAGATGTCAATAAATAAATGATATATAATAAATTGGAGAAAGTTGAACACTAAGGGTCTTGTATAAATATTACAAAATAACTCAGGTGTTTGTGTTACACAACAAAATACAATTCTCTGATGGAAATTCTCCCTTTGCAGTTGTATGTTCATTCCTTTACATGTTTCCTTTTAAAACTGGTTTGAAGGACAGGTGAAAAGCTTCCTTGTCTAAGTTAGCTAGAATCAAAGCATACTTATAGAAGGAGAATGTGTGTGTGTGTGTGTGTGTGTGCCTGTATGCATGTATGCATATGGAGACACACTTAAAATACAAGTCAGACAATTCCTAATTCACCTGTTTCACTGCCTGGGATATCAGTAAGTGCCATAAACATCAATGCAGCAGTAAGAAAATATATCAGTGGATCTCGAGTCAGAAAGATGAAAGATGTTTCCTAGGCATGGGCATTGGTTTTTAAAACGATACAATTCATCTTCCTATTTTTTTCATCTGTTCTTCAGAGCGATTTTATTTTTTTTTCTTTGTTTCTTAAACTTAAGAATGCACGTGATATGGCTATCATGTATTCTGCCTTCCCCAGACCAAACCAGCCTTAAGCAAACATTTTCAATATTCTGAACATTCAGGTTCAGATGGGGGAACCAGTTCCTATTTCCTTTTATTCCTCTGTTTTGTTCTTAAATCTTCATTCCTGTGGCTCTTCTTACCTTCCATATCTTTGGGCTTCTCAGAGGATTTCTGCTCTATGGAGGTACCCTTGGGGCAGCTCTTGGAGATGAAGGGGAACTTCACATGCTGTGGAAAAAAGCCAGATGGCTTCAAACAGCAAATCCTTCCAGAAAGGAGCAATGCGCTGGGTCATTTGACTGCTCCAACTGTGGGTCTTCAGTCAAGTTCAAGGAAGCATCTTACAAGTTTCTTGCCTTTTCTGGCTCTCTTACTCACCTTTTCTCTATTCTGTGCATGAACAAATTCTTCCACAAGAGAGAGAAAGATTCCTTAGGCAATCTCAGGGGACTGAACGCATCTCAGGGGTGTTAGTATTTGAGGAGGTGCAAGGAACATATAAAAAAGCGTGAGGGAGAAATGAATCCATATGTTATTCTTCCCTCTTGAAATTGGTTCTGAACAGTATGTAAGCAGGTGGTCGTGGGCCCTTACTACATGTTTCTCCCTGGGCCACTCTGTATGTGTAAAAGTTTACATTCATCAATCTAGCTGTGATGATTCTCTGGAAGGGAAAACTTCCTGTGTTGTTGAAACTAGCAGCTACCTGAATCCAAATAAATAGCAAATTCAGAGTGATAGAAAGTGGAGTCAATGTTCTCAGAGGATGAATAGGTGAAATGCAGGGAGGAAGCTACTATGTCATGAGTTCAGAGTATCTGGAAATTATCTGAAGATGTGCTGTGTGATTAAAATATTAAATATTATGTATGCTTTAGCACAATACTAAATAAGTCCAAACAAAGTAATCATCCTTAAAACAGTGAACTTTTTGTTTTGTTTTGTTTTTTTTGTTTTTGGGCCACACCCGGCGGTGCTCAGGGGTTACTCCTGGCTGTCTGCTCAGAAATAGCTCCTGGCAGGCACGGGGGACCATATGGGACACTGGGATTCGAACCAACCACCTTTGGTCCTGGATCGGCTGCTTGCAAGGCAAACGCCGCTGTGCTATCTCTCCAGGCCCAAAACAGTGAACTTTTACTTGCTGAAGTTGCAGATAGAAATTTTGATGGTTTACAAGAAATTAAGAGAAAAAAATGTTTGGAGGTAAACTGTGCTGGTTGACAGTGTTGGGGATAATGGTTGTGCCCCGTGTGTTCAGCCCCCAGAATCTAAGGTTTTCTCTGAGCCACCCACTGTCACCTGAGGCTCTTGCATTATGTTAGAATTTTATTTCTTTAAGACAAAGACTCTCAGGCTTGCCTGCTGTCACCTGCCTCCTACAAAGGCATTCATTCAGTTTGTCCCTCTGGCACTGAAAAGTCCCAAACAATAAGATACTTCTTCCCCTTTTTTGCCCTTTCTCAATTAGAATTCCCATAATTCCTTTTCTTTATTTCTGAAAAGAAAAAAAAAGAAGACTGGGAGTAAGAGGCATCTCAATGCGAACACCCAATATTTAACAATTAGGCTGAAAATAAAGAGACTAAATTTAATTCAGTCAACTCTGTGAGAGGTGTCTATTGTTCTATTTCTACTTTGGGTTTTAATGCACAAACAACCATAATAATGGAACAAATAAGTAACAACTATAAACTGACTTACAGTTAAATTGGGGGGTTACCAAGGCATGCATTCTACCACTGAGTTATACCTCTAGTCCTGGATTTTTTTTAATGTTATTTATTCATCATGATGAAGTTGATCAAACACTTAGCAATGAGCTCATATATTTTTGTATAAAGAATGAAAAAGTAAGAAATATATAAATTAGCTACCCTTCTCTGTCTTTCCTGAACTCTGGAAGCTCTCCTCAGAGCCCTGGGAAGCGAACCCCAAAGAAACTACATTCAGAAGCTACCCAGCGAGCCAGTGAGTGAGTGAGAAATGGCTGCAGGTGGGGGGTTCCAGGCAGAGTGCTGACTGCTCTACCTGCAGAATCTCCACCGGGCTGTGCTTCTTCTGAGGAACTGAGCACCGGAAGGGAGCCCTGTCCTACCCTTCTCTGTCTTTCCTGAACTCTGGAAGCTCTCCTCAGAGCCCTGGGAAGCTAACTCCAAAGAAACTACATTCGGGAAGAGATAACAATGCTATCTGGGCAAAAGCTGGCTCCCTGTGTGTGACACCAGGCGGGGAAAATCCGCGAAAGTACACCGGCCCAGTGGGGCTCAACTGTGAAAGACTGTGAGTGTGACCTGTCTATGTCTGTCTACTGTCCTCTTGCGTGAAACTCTTGCGAGTGGGGCAAAAAGAGGCTCAGAGGAGCACGGCCGCTCCGCTTCGCTACGCGGCCGTGCACTCTTTCTAAGGAAAGAACTCCATTGCAACAAGAAGGAAAAATCACACTAAGAACGGCGCTATATCACAGAAGCAAACATTTCTCTCTGGACTGTCTTCTCTGTTGCATGCTCGGGCCTAAGATTTGACCCAGTGTGAGGCTTCATCCACGGAGGACTCCCCCTCCCTTAGAGGCAAGTCAGCCCATCCAGAAAGGGAGGAGCCAGAGGAGTGTGCTGCCTACATCATATAGACAATGAATACCACCACAACACGTAGAAAAACCCACAATACAAGTGTGACAATGGGGAAACAACGCAGGCCAGCATCAGACATAGAGAATGAAGATGACAATTCTGAGGACCAGATAATGACTGAACAACTAATCAACCTCTCAGATAAGGACTTTAGACTAGCAATATGGAAGGTGCTCAACAGACTCCAAGAAACCATGGATCGAGTTGAACAGAACACTAATAAGAACCAAGAAAATATGAAGGCAGAAATGACAAAACTCCAAACTGAAATAACATGTCAACTAACAGGACTGAAAAAGTCAGTAAACGAAGTGAATGACAAAATGGATAAGCTCTGGGACAGGGTATCAGAAGCTGAGAATAGACTTGGTGCTGTGGAAGATGAGATACATAACAATTCCATACAGCAGGAGAGATTGGACAAAAAACTTAAAGCAAATGAGCAGACAATGGAAAAATTAGTCAAAGAATGGGAACAGACGAAAATAGAAGTCTATGATAAGATCAACAGAAACAACTTAAGAATCATTGGAGTCCCAGAGACCCAGGAAGAAAATTTCCAGGAAGAATCAATGGTCAAGAACATCATTAAAGAGAAACTTCCAGAGCTAAAGAATATATGTGATCAAATCCTGCATGCCCGAAGAGTACCAACCAAAAGAGACCCCAGAAAAACCACCCCAAGACACATCCTAGTCACAATGACAAATCCCACAGATAGAGACAGAATTCTGAAAACAGCAAGATCAAAAGGGGAAATCATGTTCAAGCAAGCTTCCCTGAGATTTACAGCAGACCTGTCACCAGAAACACTCAATGCCAGAAAGCAGTGGTGGGATATTGTGACAAGACTGAATGAAATGAATGCTTCACCCAGAATACTATACCCAGCAAAACTCACTTTCCGGTTTGATGGAAGAATACATGGTTTCACAGACAAAAAACAGCTCAGAAACTTCACAGACACAAAACCAGTCTTAAGAGAAAAACTGAAAGACCTAATCTAAGACAAGACTACCCAAAAGACACACCAAATTTTGAAATAAAGATGGCGTTAAATCCCAGGACAATTCTTTCTCTCAACGTCAATGGACTAAATGCACCAGTTAAGAGACACAGAGTGGCTAAATGGATCAAAAAACTCAATCCAACCTTCTGCTGCCTACAAGAAACGCACCTGAATAGTCAGAACAAACATAGACTCAAAATAAAAGGCTGGAGAAAAATTATCCAAGCAAACAACACCCATAAAAAAGCTGGAGTGGCCATACTAATATCAGATAATGCAAACTTTATACTCAGGAAGGTTGTAAGGGACAAAGATGGACATTTTATATTAATCAAGGGGTACGTAGAGCAGGAAGAATTCACTCTCCTAAACATATATGCACCGAATGAGGGGCCAGCAAAATATTTAATACAACTGTTGACAAATCTGAAAAATAATATCAACAACAACACAATAATTGTGGGGGACCTTAACACGGCTTTGTCAACACTGGATAGGTCAACCAGACTGAAACCCAACAAGAATATACTAGACCTGAGGAGAGAAATGGAAGAAAGAGGCCTAGTGGATATATATAGGACACTCCATCCCCAGAAACCTGGATACACATTCTTCTCCAATGTACATGGGACATTCTCCAGGATAGACAACATGCTGGCACATAAAACATACCTCCATAAGATCAAGAGGATAGAAATTTTGCAGACTACCTTCGCTGACCACAAGGCTCTGAAATTATTTGTGAACTCCAAAGGGACTCAGAAGAAACACTTTAACACCTGGAAGTTAAACAGCCTCATGCTCAATAACCAGTGGGTCCGAGATGAAATCAAGGAGGAAATAAAAAGGTTCCTGGAAACAAATGACAATAAAGACACAAACTATCAGAACTTATGGGACACAGCAAAAGCAGTACTGAGAGGAAAATTTATAGCTTTGCAAGCACACATCAGGAAGGAAGAAGGAGCTTACCTGAGTAGCTTAATGACACGGCTAATAGAACTAGAAAATGCTCAACAAAAGGACCCAAGACTAGGAAGACAGAAGGAAATAACAAAGCTGAGAGCAGAAATCAACGAAGTGGAAACTCAAAAAACAATCCGAAAGATCAACAAAAGCAGAAGTTGGTTCTTTGAAAAAATAAACAAGATTGATAGACCACTGGCAAACCTAACAAAGAAAGAGAGAGAGAGAAACTTGATAACTCGTATCAGGAATGAAAAAGGAGAGATCACTACTGATATGACAGAGATTCAAAGGGTAATCAGAAACTACTTTGAAAAACTCTACGCCACTAAAAATGAGAACCTGGAAGAAATGGATAAATTCTTGGACTCTTATAATCTTCCACGGTTGAAGGAAGAGGATGTAGCATATCTAAACACCCCCATCACCATTGATGAAATTAAAACAGTAATCAAATGTCTGCCGAAAAACAAAAGCCCAGGTCCAGATGGATTCACTAATGAATTCTATCAAACTTTCCAAGAGGAACTACTGCCAATCTTGGCAAGACTCTTTCATGAAATTGAACAAACAGAAACACTCCCAAATAGCTTTTATGAAGCCAACATCACCTTGATACCTAAACCAGACAGAGATGCTACCAAAAAAGAAAATTACAGACCAATATCACTGATGAATGCAGATGCAAAGATCCTCAACAAAATCCTGGCAAATAGGATTCAATGCCTCGTTAAGAAGATCATCCACTACGATCAAGTAGGTTTCATCCCAGGAATGCAAGGCTGGTTTAACATCCGTAAATCTATCAACATAATACACAACATCAATAACAAGAAAAATAAAAACCACATGATCATATCAATAGATGCAGAGAAAGCATTTGATAAGGTCCAACACCCATTCTTTTTTTTTTTTTTGTGGTTTTTGGGTCACACCCGGCAGTGCTCAGGGGTTACTCCTGGCTCCATGCTCAGAAATTGCTCCTGGCAGGCACAGGGGACCATATGGGACGCTGGGATTCGAACCGATGACCTCTTGCATGAAAGGCAAACGCTTTACCTCCATGCTATCTCTCCAGCCCCCCAACACCCATTCTTGATCAAAACTCTCAGCAAGATGGGAATGGAGGGAACCTTTCTCAATATAGTGAAGGCCATCTACCACAAGCCAGTGGCAAATATTATCCTCAATGGAGAAAAACTGAAAGCCTTCCCTCTAAATTCTGGCACAAGACAAGGCTGTCCTCTCTCACCACTCCTATTCAACATAGCACTGGAAGTACTTGCTATAGCGATTAGGCAAGAAAAGGATATCAAGGGAATCCAGATAGGAAAGGAAGAAGTCAAGCTCTCACTGTTTGCAGATGACATGATACTCTACTTAGAAAACCCTAAAGACTCTATCAAAAAGCTTCTAGAAACAATAGACTCATATAGCAAGGTGGCAGGCTACAAAATTAACACACAAAAATCAATGGCCTTTCTATATACCAATAGTAATAAGGATGAAATGGACATTAAGAAAACAACCCCATTCACAATAGTGCCACACAAACTCAAATATCTTGGAATCAACTTGACTAAATATGTGAAGGACCTATACAAAGAAAACTATAAAACTCTGCTCCAAGAAATAAGAGAGGACACACGGAAATGGAAACGCATACCCTGCTCATGGATTGGCAGGATTAACATCATCAAAATGTCAATACTCCCCAAGGCATTATACAGATTTAATGCCATCCCTCTAAAGATACCCATGACATTCTTCAAAGAAGTGGATCAGACACTTTTGAAATTCATTTGGAACAATAAACACCCTCGAATAGCTAAAGCAATCATTGGGAAAAAGAATATGGGAGGAATTACTTTTCCCAACTTTAAACTGTACTACAAAGCAACAGTTATCAAAACAGCATGGTATTGGAATAAGGATAGGTCCTCAGATCAGTGGAATAGGCTTGAATACTCAGAAAATGTTCCCCAGAGATACAACCATCTAATTTTTGATAAAGGAGCAGGAAATCCTAAATGGAGCAGGGAAAGCCTCTTCAACAAGTGGTGTTGGCACAATTGGATAGCCACTTGCAAAAAATTAAACTTAGACCCCCAGCTAACATCATGTACAAAGGTAAAATCCAAATGGATTAAAGACCTTGATATCAGCCCCAAAACCATAAGATATATAGAACAGCACATAGGCAAAACACTCCAGGACATTACAGGCATCTTCAAGGAGGAAACTGCACTCTCCAAGCAAGTGAAAGCAGAGAATAACAGATGGGAATATATTAAGCTGAGAAGCTTCTGCACCTCAAAGGAAATAGTGCCCAGGATACAGGAGCCACCCACTGAATGGGAGAAACTATTCACCCAATACCCATCAGATAAGGGGCTAATCTCCAAAATATACAAGGCACTGACAGAACTCTACAAGAAAAAAACATCTAACCCCATCAAAAAATGGGGAGAAGAAATGAACAGACACTTTGACAAAGAAGAAATACACATGGCCAAAAGACACATGAAAAAATGTTCCACATCACTAATCATCAGGGAGATGCAAATCAAAACAACGATGAGATACCACCTCACACCCCAGAGAATGGCACACATCACAAAGAATGAGAATAAACAGTGTTGGCGGGGATGTGGAGAGAAAGGAACTCTTATCCACTGCTGGTGGGAATGCTGTCTAGTTCAACCTTTATGGAAAGCGATATGGAGATTCCTCCAAAAACTGGAAATCGAGCTCCCATACGATCCAGCTATACCACTCCTAGGAATATACCCTAGGAACACAAAAATACAATACAAAAACCCCTTCCTTACACCTATATTCATTGCAGGTTTATTTACCATAGCAAGACTCTGGAAACAACCAAGATGCCCTTCAACAGACGAATGGCTAAAGAAACTGTGGTACATATACACAATGGAATATTATGCAGCTGTCAGGAGAGATGAAGTCATGAAATTTTCCTATACATGGATGTACATGGAATCTATTATGCTGAGTGAAATAAGTCAGAGAGAGAGAGAAAAACGCAGAATGGTCTCACTCATCTATGGGTTTTAAGAAAAATGAAAGACACCCTTGTAATAATAATTTTCAGACACAAAAGAGAAAAGAGTTGGAAGTTCCAGCTCACCTCAGGAAGCTCACCACAAAGAGTGATGAGTTTAGTTAGAGAAATAACTACATTTTGAACTGTCCTAATATTGAGAATGTACGAGGGAAATGTAGAGCCTGTTTAGGGTACAGGCAGGGGTTGGGTGGGGAGGAGGGAGATTTGGGACTTGGGTGATGGGAATGTTGCACTAGTGATGGGTGGTGTTCCTTTTATGACTGAAACCCAAACACAATCATGTATGTAATCAAGGTGTTTAAATAAAAAAAAATATGCAAAAAAAAAAAAAAGAAATCTATAAAAAAAAAAAAAGAAATATATAAATTAAGAGAGTCTTAAAGAACTGGTGAGTTAAAGAATTTAGCCAAACTTAAGGCACTCACTTTGCATGTGGCCATTCCCATTTGACCCCCAGTACCACATATTTTACAATTTTACCACATATTTTACAGCAACTAGGAATCACTTCTTTGTACAGAGGAGGAATAGCAGCTGAGCACCACAGAGTAAGGCCCAATTCTTGCCCCTTCACCCCCCAACCTAACACCCCCAAAGAAAACAAAACAAAATGAAAACAAGGAAATAACTCAGAATGTAGTACAAGTTAAGGAAAAGAGGAATATGAGTCTAACAGCTATGAATAATAGAAAATATGGCCTATTACTCTTTCATTATTTCCCCCAAAGAAAATGGCAGCATTTGAAATGAAAATAAATGATGAAAGTCTTGGGTCAGAATTTGAAGAAGCATAAAATGTACCAAGCAGGGTTAAGAAAAAGTGGGGATGGCATTTACTTTGCTTGCAGACAACCCAGTGTAATCCTCAGCACCCCATATGTTACCCAACCCCATCAGAAATCCCTGAGCACAGAGCTAGGAGTATGCTCTGAGCACCACCTGGTGTGGCAAGAGAAAAAAAGAATGAAAAGAAAAGGAAGGAAAGAAAGAAAGAAAGAGAGAGAGAAAGAAAGAAAGAAAGAAAGAAAGAAAGAAAGAAAGAAAGAAAGAAAGAAAGAAAGAAAGAAAGAAGGAAGGAAGGAAGGGAGGAAGGAAGAAAGGAGGAAGGAAGGAAGGAAGGAAGGAAGGAAAGGAAGGAAGGAAGGAAGGAAGGAAGGAGGAAGGAAGGAAGGAAGGAAGGAAGGAAGGAAGGAAGGAAGAGAAAGGAAGGAAGAAAGAAGGAAGAAAGAAAGGAAGAAAGAAAGAAAGAAAGAAAGAAAGAAAGATGAAAGAAAGACAGGAAGAAAGAAAGAAAGAAAGAAAGAAAGAAAGAAGGAAGAAAGAAAGAAAGTAAGAAAGAAAGAAAGAAAGAAAGAAAGAAAGAAAGAAAGAAAGAAAGAAAGGAAGGAAGGAAGGAAGGAAGGAAGGAAGGAAGGAAGGAAGAAAGAAAGGAAGAAAGAAAGGAAGAAAGAAAGGAAGAAAGAATCCTCACATTGGACAATTTATAATGAAATCTCCATAACAACAAAGCCAGGATTAATTAATTTAGATAAAGAAGAGATCACCTGCAAGAAAAAGGCAAAATTCACAGTAACAATGAAAAAACGGGAAGAGGAATGCTGTCTTTAAAATTCTCACAGAAAATATTCTTCAGTTTATAATTCCTGGTCCCTGCAAGACTAACTTTCAACAAGAGTTTACCTTAGGAAACAAAAATAGTTTGCTACCAACAGGCGTAATTACACTAAGAAAAATTCTAAAAGATATATTTTAAAAGAAAGAAAAATAACTCCAAAAGTAAACTCTAAAGTGTACAAGAGTAATGAGTCAGTCTTGAATTTATTTATACTTAATGAAAATAGCTTCAAAGTATAAAAAACAAAACATGGACCAAAATGTAACAAATCAAATAGTGCACAACAAACCTTCCACTGGTGAGTTAAATGACAAAAGAAAAAACCAGCAACCTGAGACTTGAGTAGCCAAGCTAACAACCTTGAGTCTTTGAACTTAATTTGAGGACCAAAAAGATAGTACAAAACTTGCCTTGTACATGGCCAACCAGAATCCTCACCACCCTACATAGTACCTCGAGCACTGCCAGGAGTGATTCCTTAGCACAGAGCCAGGGGTAACCCTTGAGCATTGCCTGGTGTGACCCCAAAACAAAAATAAAAAATAAAGCCTGGGGCCAGAGAGATAGCACAGCAGTAGGGCGTTTGCATTGCATGCAGTGGATTTAGGAGAGACCATAGTTAGACTCCTGGCATCCCATATGGTCCCCTATGCCTGATGGGCGATTTATGAGCTCAGAGCCAGGAGTAACCCCTGAGCACTGCCAGGTGTGACCCAAAAACCAAAAATAATAATAACAATAAAGTCTGTACAATTCTAAAGTATATAATTCTCAAATTACACAAAATAGCTGCAAATACTAATCACATACGGTTAGTGCTTCTTGTAGCATTTCTAATTTTAACAGCACTTCTCTCAATTTGGTAATAACTATCTTTAAAAATAATTTCAAACTTAAAGACAAGCACAAAGGGTTTGACCCCTGGACCACATGGTCCCTTGAGCACTGCCATTAGCAACCCTGAGCACAGAGCCAAGAGTAGTTCCCGCACCCTAAGCCTCTCCCTCGCCCAATATGCTAAGTTACAGGAGCAGTAGAAAGAGCTCCCTTCCAGGCTTCTGATTACCAACATCTTTATTACCGATTCTGTCATTCTACAGTTTATCTGTTTGTCTATCTGTATGCTTTTCTATTTTCTCCAAGAACAGTGAAGAATAAATTGCAAGACTCCTAAAGACTTCCAAGAACAAAAGCTCTCTTTTAAAAACATCTATGTAGGGGCTGAGAGATAATTCAGAGCTGGCAGGTGACCCCCTCCAAAAAATATGCTGTTTACAAGACAGTAATTTAATACTGATCTGATACCATCATCTATGCCATAATCCATATGTAAATAGGACTCTCCTATTTGCTGCATAGTCATTTTGCTCTATTACCCCCAGAATTCAACTTAGAACTACACAAGCTGGTGCAACTCTTTAGTTTCTTTTTATTTTGGGCCACACCTGGAAATGCTTAGGGGTTACTCCTCGCTCTGTGCTCAGAATTTACTCCTGGCGGAGGGTGCCTCAGGAGCTCCTGGGGCTTTTCTGTCGTCTTCTGCAGCCAGGAGTGTTCTCCCACCTGAAGCTGCTGGCCCAAGTCCAGACCCAGCCCAGCTGCTAGAGTTGTGCAATCCATATCCAGGGAAGCTGGGGAAGCTCTTCATGGAGACCTGACTGAGTAGGATGCCAGATTTTGGAGCCAGGGAGCTAGAGAGCGAAATTCTGGAGCTGGACAAAGGTCAGCTTATTCATTTTATGTTATCCGATGTCTTTTCAACATTAAGAAGCATAGCATGACTGGCATATAGCAAGTACATAATAAGTACCCATAAGACTGGTGAAGTGTGTTTCTAGTTGCTCCTTACTAAGACAACTGTTTTTATTTTTACTCTCTGTTGTTAATTAAGAAGCAATACAGGACCCAAAGTGTTTGAATTTTAGAAATCACTGGTCCAATAAAAAGCTGCTGCCTCTCTCCCTGCCTGCTTTCCTGCTTGAGGCAGCCAAGAAGCCAACAGCAAACATAATGTCTTCAGGGCCCAGCATAAGGGTAAGCTTTCTCCACACAATTAGGGTGAAGGCTGAATCCTGCCATGTGTTTGGGCTCATTGGCTATGCGCATCTTCTAGCTCGTGAACCCCAACCCCACCACAAAACGTAGTAAAAACCACACTACAACCATAGCAATGAGGAACCAACACAGGACAACAGCATCCATAGAGCATGAAGATGGCTGCTCTGATGAGCTAAAAAGTACCAACCACGGGCCGGGCGGTGGCGCTAAAGGTAAGGTGCCTGCCTTGCCTGAGCTAGCCTTGGACGGACCGCGGTTCGATCCCCCGGTGTCCCATATGGTCCCCCAAGCCAGGAGCAACTTCTGAGCACATAGCCAGGAGTAACCCCTGAGCGTTACCGGGTGTGGCCCAAAAACCAAAAAAAAAAAAAAAAAAGTACCAACCACCTTGTTAGCCCCTCAGATAAGAAATTTAGAGTAGAAATATGAAAGATGTTCAGAGAAGTCAAAGAAAGCATAGATCAAGCTGAACAGAACACAAAGATAGAAATCAGAAAACTCAGAAACTGGGCCTGGAGAGATAGCACAGCAGCGTTTGCCTTGCAAGCAGCCGATCCAGGACCAAAGGTGGTTGGTTCGAATCCCGGTGTCCCATATGGTCCCCCGTGTCTGCCAGGAGCTATTTCTGAGCAGACAGCCAGGAGTAACCCCTGAGCACCGCCGGATGTGACCCAAAAACAAAAACAAAAAAAAAACAAAAAAAAACAAAAAAAAAAGAAAACTCAGAAACTGAAATAACTGAACTGAAAAACTCAGTAGATGAAATAAAATCCTCAATGGAAAGCCTCTTCAACAGAGTAACAGCAGCTAAAGACAGAATCAGTGAGCTGGAATATGAGATTCAGAACAACTCCATACAGCAGAAGAGATTGGAAAAGAACCTTAAAGCAAATGATTAGACAATGGAAAAAATCCTCAAAGAATGTGAACAGATAAAAATAGAAGTCTTTGAAAAACTCAATAGAAACAACATAAAAATTATTGGAGACCCAGCGGCCCAGGAAGAAAATCCCCAGAAAGAATTGACAGTCAGGGGCCGGGCGGTGGCGCTCGAGGTAAGGTGCCTGCCTTGCCTGCGCTAGCCTAGGAGACGGACCGCGGTTCGATCCCCCGGCGTCCCATATGGTCCCCCAAGCCAGGAGCGACTTCTGAGCGCATAGCCAGGAGTAACCCCTGAGCGTCACCGGGTGTGGCCCAAAAACCAAAAAAAAAAAAAAAAGAATTGACAGTCAAGGACATCATTATAGAGAAACTACCAGAGCTAAAGACTGCATGCAACCAAATCCTACATGCCCAAAGAATACCAGCTAAAAGAGACCCGAAGAAAATTACCCCAAGACATATTCTAGTCACAATGACAAATCCCACAGATAGGGATAGAATACTGAAGGCAGCAAGATCAAAAATGAAAATTACATTCAAAGGAGCATCCTTAAGATTTACAGCACAAGAAACCCTTAAGGCCAGAAGGCAGTGGTGGGATATAGTGACAGAATTCAACAAAATGAATGCTTCACTTAGAATACTGCACCCAGCCAGACTCACTTTCAGGTTTGAAGGAAGTATACATAGCTTCACACATAAACAATAGCTCAGAAACTTTACAGACTCAAAACCAGCCTTAAAAAATAAACTGAAAGGTCTACTTTAAGACAAGTCAGTCCTAAAGACACACCAAACTTCTACACAAAGATGGCTCTAAATCCCATGACAATTATCTTTCAACATAAATGGTCCAAATGCACCAGTTAAGAGACACAGAGTAGGGCCCGGGCGGTGGCGCTAAAGGTAAGGTACCTGCCTTGCCTGCGCTAGCCTTGGACGGACCGAGGTTCGATCCCCCGGTGTCCCATATGGTCCCCCAAGCCAGGAGCAACTTCTGAGCACATAGCCAGGAGTAACCCCTGAGCGTTACTGGGTGTGGCCCAAAAACCAAAAAAAAAAAAAAAAAAGAGACACAGAGTGGCAAAATGGATCAAAAAGTTAAATTCAACATTCTGCTGCCTACAAAAAAAAAAAAACAAAAAACAAAAACAAAAAAAAAAACATCTGAATAGTCAGAACAAACAAACTCAAAGTCAAAGTTGCAAGCACACATCAGGAAGGAAGAAGGGACCTACATAAATAGCTTAATGACACAGCTTATAAAATTAGAAAATATTCAACAAAATGAACCCAAAATAAGTAGGCAGAGGGAAATTACAAAGCTTACAGCAGAAATTAATGACATGGAGTGGCTAGAGCAATAGCACAGCATTAGGGCGTTTGCTTTGCATGTGGCTGACCCAAGACAGACCTGGGTTCAATCTGTGGCATCCCATATGGTTCCCCCCCAAAAAAAGAAATTAATTAAATGGAAAACCAAAAAAACAATTTGAAAGATCAACTAAAGCAAAAGTTGGTTCTTTAAAAAAATAAACAAGATTGATAAAGCACTAGCAAAACTCACAAAGAAAAGGAGAGAGAGAAACTTAATAAACCAAATTAGAAGTGAAAAGGGGGAGATCACTACAGATAATACAGAGATTCAAAGGGTAATCAGAGACTATTTTGAGAAATTCTATGCCATGAAACATGAGATTCTGGAGGAAAAGAGAAAAAAATAAAGACATTATGTAATAATGCCCAGAGACAATAGAGATAAGGGCCGGAAGGACAGGCTCATGATATGAAGCTCACCGCAAAGAGTGGTGAATGCAGTTAGAGAAATGACTGCACTAAAAACTACCATGACAATGTTGATGAGTGAGAGAAATAGAATGCCTGTCTTGAATACAGGCAGGCTGTAGGGGAAGAAGGAGAAAGGGGCATTGGTGGTGGGAATTTGCACTGGTGAAGGGGGCGGGGGGTGTTCTTTCAATGACTGAGGCCCAACTACAAACATGTTTGTAATCATGATACTTAAATAAAGATTTTTTTTTTTTTTTTTTGGTTTTTGGGCCACACCTGGCGGTGCTCAGGGGTTACTCCTGGCTATCTGCTCAGAAATAGCTCCTGGCAGGCACGGGGGACCATATGGGACACCGGGATTCGAACCAACCACCTTTGGTCCTGAATCGGCTGCTTGCAAAGGCAAACGCTGCTGTGCTATCTCTCCGGGCCCAATAAAGATGTATTTTTAAAAAAGAAAAAAAAAACAGAAATTACTCCTGGCAGTGCTTGGGGGACCATATGGGATGCTGGGAATCAATCCCAGGAAACCATATACAAGACAAATGCCCTCCCCACCATGCTGTCATTTTTCAGTTTCCTTTCATCCATTACTGCTCTTTAGTTTTTCAATACCTTTTAAAACCTTGACTCTATAGAATATGCCACCCAAAAAATTTGAGCTGAAGACAACTGAGTAAACAAACAAGGATGAACCCTCTGTCTCTGTCCTTCATATGCCCAAACTAGGAAGGGGGCAGAAACCCATCACCAAAGGTAGCCCAGGAACTCTCCACAAACTAATGTTGCTATTGACCATAGCTAACATTAAAGTGTGCCCAAACCAGGAAGGGGGCAGAAACCCATCATCAAAGGTAGCCCAGGAACTCTCCACAAATTAATCTTGCTATTGACCATAGCTAACATTAAAGTGTTCATGTACATTTACAATTTACCTACAATTTACCATCTCTGAGAAGACCTGACACATCTCCCCTTTGTCCTGTTACTTCTTTACAAGTTTAGCATCCTTTGTCTAAAAGACAATAAATGGAGCCAGAGTAATAGCATAGCAGGTAGGGTGTTTGCCTTACACACAAATGACCTGGGTTCAACCCCTGGAATCCCAGATGTTTTCCTGAGCCTGTCAGTAGTAATTTCTGAGTGCAGAGTAGGAGTAACCCCTGTGCATGGCTGGGTGTGCCCCCCCCATAATAAAAAGCTCCTAAACCTAAATGTTTCTATGAGGGTGGGTTCCTCTTCTTTCTACAAACCTACCACCCCAATATCGTGTAAAACTTTTAACATCAAATCAAATTTGAATGATTTCTCCAGCTAATACCTTTTGTCAAATCAGCTTGACAACCTGTTCCTTGTGTCCATCCAACATGGTTCCATTATTGTTCATCATTTTGTCAAATTATTGTTCTGGTCCAATAAGATATTCTGGGAGGCCCTCTCACACCTTCCCTCTCTCAATTTTAGAACTGGCCATTACTGTCCCCAAACCTCCTGCAGAGATCTACTCCATTAGTAGGAAATAGAAGTATTTCTTAATCAAGAAATCAAGATCTGAATAATAGACAGACCTTTATGTAAAACACAATAATGAGGTACCAGAGAGTGAGAGAGTTCAATGGGCTGAGTAAGTGCATCCTAGAAATATGCACTCCATTTCAACCCCAGCACTGCATGGTTGGCCAGGCACAGACAAGAAATAATTCCCAGAGCATCACCTGATATGATCCTAAAGCAAAAAAATGAATTTATTTTTAATAAATGTACCTAGAATCAAAAGCAACTCTTTTTATAGGAACACGTCCCATCTAGATCTTAAAAGTGGTCCACAAATAAAATTACAAGGAAAATTAGCATATCACTGTCAGAAACAACTAAATATGCATGGGAAAGGTGTCATATGTAAGAACAAGAATAGAAATAAGTTTACATGGACTTTTGCTCTAGATATGTAAGACCTTAGAGAATTATAAGCCTTCACTAAAAAAAATACGTTATAAAGAACTAAATTGACAGAGAAATATTATACCATATTGCAAAATTAGAAGATAACTATAAGTGATAACTAGCCTCAACGTGGTCTATAAATTCTGTGCAATTCTAGTGAAAAATAAACAGTAGAAATGTTTATTAAATCTAAAATGTTGAATCTAAGTTTTTATTAAAAAAATAATCTAAGGGGCACCTGAATAGGTAGAACATTTGCTTTGCATGTGGTAGACTCAAGTTCAATCTCCAGCATCCCATATGGTCCCCCAGCCATCACTAGGAGTGATCCCTGAGCACAGAGCACAAGAGTAAAACAGAGCACTACTGAGTGTAGCCTAAAAACAAACAAACAAACAAAAAGATTAAAGGGGGGGAAATAGCCAAGCCGCTCTTGAGGAAGATTAAATAAATGGAAGATTTAAAAAATAATAATAATAAATGGAAGATGTTTAAATGGAAGGGGTTGCAGGGGTCTCAAATTTGCGGCCCTCCATACAACATTTTGTGGCCCTGCCCTAGAGGAATCTTTTTTTGTTTTGTTTTGTTTTGTTTCAGTTGTTTGGGTCACACACCCCCAATGTTCAAGGCTTACTACTGACTTTGCACTCAAGAATCACCCCGACTTTGCCTCCTGCGGCCCCCAGGTAAATTGAGTTTGAGACCCCTGGTAGAGTGATAGCATGGGGGCTATTTATTTTTCACACAGCTGACCTGGATCTAACCCCTGGCATCCTATATGGTCCTCTGAGCATGGCCAGGAATAATTCCTAAGCAGAGAGCCAATAGTAAAAACCCTGACCACTGCTGGATGTGCCCCCTTCCCCCCAAAAAAGGAAGGAAAGACATGAAAGAATTGTCCTACCAAATGTAAAGTATTATAATAAAGCTATAAAATGAGTAAAATAGGAACAGAAAAATTTACCCCAGTAGAATAGAATTCAGAGTCCAAGAAGAGATTATGTACTTATGGAAATTAGATCTATGAAATATTTGCCATCACAGAGTTCTGAATAAATTGAGGTGGAACAATTGATTGTTTTTTGCCATCAATATGGATATATTAAGAATTTAAAGGAAAAATTTTAAAACTCTTGAAAGAATGTATTGGAGAATATTTTCTGACCTCCATGGGAGAAGGAATTTTCAAATAAGGAACCAAAAGGGAACCATAAAACAAAAGAGTGATAATATCAGTCACTAATATTAAAATTAAGCACTTTTGTTCCAAAAGACAGAATAAAGGTATAAGAGCATATGTCATAAAGAGGCTAGTTGTAACACATATAACTAGAAGATAAATATTCAGAATGTAAGAACTTCCATTAGTCAATAGGAAATGGGAAGAAGGGAAAGAGGTAGAAATAAAAAAACCAAAACAAAATTAATCAGATACAAATAGAAATTTCCTGAAAGAGAAACACAGATGGCAAATAAACCTTGAAAGAGTATTCATTATTAAATAGGAAGATACAATTTAAGTTATTACATTATATCAATACCATGTTCTGGGTCTAAAGCTAAAGTTAAGCATCTGGTGTGTGACTGTTCAATGGGCTAAGAACATATTTTGCACACAGGTGTTCTGGGCCCCATTATCAGCACTACATGGTCCCAAGAGTACTGAAGTAGGGTAACTCCTAAATGCTGCCAGTTGAGGCTCCAAAACAAGAATAAATTACAAGACACACACACATACACACACACACACACACACACACACACACACACGAAATAAAAGCTATGGGACTGGAGAGATAGCATGGAGGTAGACAGAGGTTGATGGTTCAAATCCTGGCATCCCATATGGTCCCCTGAGCCTGCCAGGAGCGATTTCTGAGCATAGAGCCAGGAGTAACCCCTGAGTGAGGCCAGGTATGACCCCCCAAAAAATAAAAAAATAAAAATAAATAAATAAAAGCGAATATATCTGTTGTTATCAGATTTGGATAAAGAACATTCCTAGCACATAAAATATCATATTCACTTTGGATAACTGAAGCTGAATATTCACACAATACAGCCAATCTACATCTAAGACCACTAGAGAAATGCTGAAATATACTAGGAAAACATCAGCTAAAAGCTATATCAAATGTTCGTCAACAGGACAGAAAAGATAGTTGCATACATCAACACAAATGAATCTTAGGACTTAGCAAATAAAAAAATGCAAGTCACATAAGCAGAAAACATAAGCAGAAAATGTACAGCATTGAGACTGGGGTGTGGTTCAGAAGTGAAGCGCCTGCCATGTTAAGTGTGAGAAGGCCCTGGCTTCAACCATCAGCATACCAGATAACAAACAAAAATCATACAAACATATATACATACAAATATATAGTTTTATGGGCTCTTTGTATTGTTTTGAGGCAACAACTGAGATACAAGTTACTCCTGGCTCTGCACTCAGGAATTACATATATAATTTTGTAAAAAGTCAAAAGCAGGTAAAACCACAAGAATCATTCTGAAATACACAAAAATGTCAGTAAGTTGTTTTTAAAAGGGGAAGGGAAGGACAAGGAAAACTGCAAAGAGGAGAGAAGCCCACCAGTGTGGGGAGCTGGGGGCCACTTGATAGCAATTATATGTGTGTGTTACCCGGGGCAGGGGGTGAGCCGATGGAATCTACATTATTATGCTTCAATCTTTAACAGAGTTATATCCTTTGTACCCCTGATCCCATGTGGGACAAAATACGTTATTGTTATGGGGTGATCACCCAGGGTCTTTTAAGGTATTCGGTAGCATCCTTGGCCTCCATACCCACATCATGTCAGGGGTGCTGTTTACCTCCCTGCAACAGTAAAAACTGTGCCCAGACATTGCCATATGTCTCCTGGGGGTCAGTGAGTTGGGGCAGAGGCGATTAAAATTGAACCTGGTTGAGAATAAGTGATGCAAACACACATCACCTATATTTTTCCCTTCTGACTACTGTAAATGTTCCATAAGAGCAAAGTTGAAGGGTGCTGAGCAGAAAACCCTAGTTCCCGAATCCAGCACTACATCGAAAAGATTATAAACCATGACCAAGTGGGTTTCATCCCAGGGATGCAAGGCTGGTTCAACATATGCAAATCAATCAACATCATACACCACATCAATAATAAAAAAGACAAAAACCACATGAGCATATCAATCGATGCAGAGAAGGCATTTGACAAAATCCAACACCCATTCATGTTGAAAACACTAAGCAAAATAGGTCTGGAAGGAACCTTTCTCAAGATAGTTACAGCTATCTATGAAAAGCCCACAGCTAACATTATTCTTAATGGTGAAAAACTGAAAGCATTCCCACTAAGGTCAGGAACTAGGCAAGGATATCCACTCTCTCCACTCTTATTCAACATAGTCTTAGAAGTCCTAGCAATAGCAATCAGACAAGAGAAGGGAATCAAAGGAATTCAAATAGGGAAAGAGGAATTAAAACTATCTCTTTTTGCAGATGGCATGATGATATATATGGAAAACCCTAAAGTAAAACTCCTAGAAACAATAAACCAATACAGCAAAGTGGCTGATTACAAAGTCAATACACAAAAGACAGTAGCGTTTCTCTATACAAATAACGAAGTAGAAGAGAGAGAGATTAAGAATACAGCTCTAGGGCCCGGAGAGATAGCACAGCAGCGTTTGCCTTGCAAGCAGCCGATCCAGGACCAAAGGTGGTTGGTTCGAATCCCGGTGTCCCATATGGTCCCCCGTGCCTGCCAGGAGCTATTTCTGAGCAGACAGCCAGGAGTAACCCCTGAGCACCGCCGGGTGTGGCCCAAAAACCAAAAAAAAAAAAAAAAAAGAATACAGCTCTATTTAAAATAGTATCAAAAAACATTAAGTACCTAGGAATCAACCTTACAAGGGAAGTGAAGGACTTATACCTGGCAAACTTCAAAACACTTCAGAAAGAAATTGAAGAGGATCTTGGGAAATGGAAGAACATCCCATGCTCATGGGTAGGTAGAATCAACATAGTCAAAATGACCATCCTACCCAAACTCCTATATAAATTTAACACAATCCCCATCCAAATTCAGACATCATTCTTTAAAGACTTAGAACAATCAATCATAAAATTTATCTGGAACCACAAAAGACCCAGGATAGCCAAACACATACTATAAAACAGGAAGCTGGGTGGATTCTCCTTACCTAACCTGAAGCTATACTATAAAGCCATAGTGATCAAAACAGCATGGTACTAGTACAAAGACAGAGCCTCAGACCAGTAGGTTTGAACAGAATTTCCAGACACAAGCTCCCAGATATACAGTCAACTAATATTTGACAAAAGAGCCAAGAACTTGACATGGGACAAAGAAAGTCTTTTCAACAAATGGTGTTGGTACAACTAAAAAACCACATGCAAGAAATTCAAAATTGGCCCATACCTCACTCCTTATACAAAAATCAACTGAAAATGGATCAAAGACCTCGAAATTAGACCCGAATCTATAAAGTTTATAGAGAAAAAAATAGGTAGAACACTCGAAGACCTACATATCAAAAAGGAGCACCAATGGCAAGAACTTTAGCATCAAACATAAACAAATGGGACTACATCAAACTAAAAAGCTTCTGCATGGCAAAAGAAACCCTACTTAACACAAGAAGACAGTTAACTGACTGAGAAAAAGTCTTTTCACCCATCATATCAGATAAAGGGCTGATATCCAGAATATACAAAACACTCAGAAAGCTGAGCCCCCCAAAACCAAATAAAGCCATAAAAAATGGGAAGATGAAATGAATAGACACTTCTCTGAGGAAGACAGAAAGATGGCCATGAAAACATGCTCACCTTCACTCATCATTAGGGAAATCCAAATAAAGACAACAATGAGGGTACCACCTTACACCAGTGAGGATGGCTCACATCAAAAATAATAGGAACAATCTATGTTGACGGGGATGCGGCATGAAAGGCACTCTCATCCACTGCTGGTGGGAATGCCCCCTATTCCAACACCTATGGAGAACAGTCTGGAGAGTGCTCAAAGAATTCAGAATTGAGCTACCATTTGACCCAGCAATTGCTCTCCTAGGTATCTACCCCCAAGATGGAAGGACATTCATTCCAAAGTATGTGTGCACCCCACTATTTATCGCAGCACTCAATATAATAGCCAAGTCTTGGAACCAACCTTGATGTCCAACAACAGATGAATGGATCATTAAGATGTGGTATCTATACACAATGGAATACTACATGGCAGTCAGAAATGATACAATTACAGACTTTGCAGCAATGTGAATGGACCTAGAACATATTATGTTAAATGAAGTAAGCCAGAAGATGAAAGATAAACACAGAATGATAGCACTATTCTGAAGCACCTAGAACATACACCTTATATACAACTAATACTCAACAATCAAATAACAGGGTTTAACAGGGTAGAAACCCCAAACACTGTAACAGTCAACATATAACGAAGAGCAGTGCCCAAAACACATGAAAGAGGAACAACACAAACTCTTGACTACACACTATACCACAAAAAAACCAGCAACAGCAGAAACAGCAGCATAGAAAGACCAGGTAAGTAATCAGCCTTCTACTACAAAGGCCCATAATAAGACTTTGGGGATCTTATACAGGATTACAGGTAAAGGATACCATGGGAAACCGCTGACTCCAACGGAAGCGTTCCATAAAAATATGCTTTAATGCCTTAATCTTTCTATACTTAAAATAACCTCAGCTTTTCTGTCTACAGGCGTTCTTGGATACAAAGGGTGGACAAACTAAGATTGCATCTCGGGGCTCAATCACACGAGATAGCATACCCAGCTTGCACTACGAGAATGTCCCAATAAAACTCTTTAACATACCCTTTATCCCTAGGTAATACTTTCATTTAGGACTTGAAGCAAGTGACCATCCTGACCACCAAAGCAGCAACTGTGATCTATAGACTTATACTACAGGCCCTACTCATCGAACACAAACAAACTAGCATTCCCTCACCCTTTTCTCTACTCTTCTCACTACTGTTATTTTTTCTTTTTCTTTTTTTCTTTTTTCTTTTTCTCTCCTTTTCTTTTTAATTTATTTTCTTTTTTCTTTCCTGCCCCTTCCATATACTTTCCCCTTTCACCCCTTTGAAAATCTGATTATCCCTTCACCCACAATCCCATCCAGATTCCTCACATTAAAACTCTTTACCCTCAGTTCCTATTCCATTAGGCATCAAGAATGACCTCCTACCCCAGCAAACCAGTACCCAGCACCCAAGGGAAGAGACAACCAGTCAAACCCACACCTTGCCCCCTACAAGAAAAGGCAACCAACTCCCCTGCTGACTCATGCTGCGTGGTCCTCTTTACCAACCCTTCCTAACGTGGACTGTTACTTGAAACCGGACTTAGCTCTACAAGTATCCCCCAATGCATGAATTCTTCCCAAGTCCTCCCTGCCACAAATCTTTTGCCAATCTCAAGAAGGTCAGGTTGGGAGATAAAAAGGCACCCAGGCACCCGGGAACCCACACACCACAAGAAAATCTCAAAAGACAATGGGGAAACCTATACTACCATCATAAGTATAAGACCTGTATTACATTACTTCTTTACCTGCTTTTCCCCAAATGCAAGATACTTTCTTGCATCATTTAATTTTTACTTCATTTCTTAAAAATCTTTTTTCTTGTCATATATATATATATATATATGTGAGCACATATTTTTTTATTTCTATTTTTATCTTTTTTTTTTTTTTTTTTTTTTTTTTTTTTTTTTTTTTTTGATTTTTGGGTCACACCCGGCGGTGCTCAGGGGTTACTCCTGGCTGTCTGCTCAGAAATCGCTCCTGGCAGGCACAGGGGACCATATGGGACACCGGGATTCGAACCAACCACCTTTGGTCCTGGATCGGCTGCTTGCAAGGCAAACACCGCTGTGCTATCTCTCCGGGCCCCTATTTTTATCTTTTTTGGGTGGGTGACCTGTTTTTGTTTTCTTCTCTCTCCACCCTCAAATGCACTGGCAATATAATGTAGCGCCATTTCTCCCTGCAAAGGCACACTAAAAAAAGGAGAAATCTTATGTATAAAAATGAGCTCTTGGGCCCAGAGAGATAGCACAGGGGCATTTGCCTTGCAAGCAGCCGATCCAGGACCAAAAGGTGGTTGGTTCGAATCCCGGTGTCCCATATGGTCCCCCGTGCCTGCCAGGAGCTATTTCTGAGCAGACAGCCAGGAGTAACCCTGAGCACTGCCAGGTGTGGCCCAAAAACCAAAAAAAAAAAAAAAAAAATGAGCTCTTATTTATTAGGGATAAGAATTCATACTTGTTTACAATACAGGGGTATCTCCCACCTTAAAATATGTCACGTGGACCCAACTTAGACCCCAGGTGATTAGACACCAACCATCCAGCCTTGAACCCTAGACCACAGACATAGAAACAACACACTTCTTCACAACAGCCACAGGAAACAAATCCAAATGTCCCAACCGGGACATCCTTAATAGTGGTCAGACACCAACAAGTGCCAGCCCTAATATGATACCCTGACAACGAGGAAAATGGGAACAACTTGACCTAAGAGCAAGTTATCCTACCTCACCAGCTAACGATAAGACAAAATCAGAAGACTATCCAAATACCAAGATTGCGATTTACAGATGGCTGACACAACCATGGCCAGACTGTATGTATCCTGGGACCAATAAAAAAATCCCTAGTCTAGGGTGTGAGCTACGACCTGCATAACAACTATGATCCCTAGTTCCAGAGGTCTGTCTGAGACTATTGCAATGGAAGGGGACCTCTGGAAACAACAGAAGACGCTATCCCAGGCCCCTTCCTAGTATCAGCACAAAGACCAGGACCACCAACCACAGAAGATGGATTAAAATGACACTGAGGAAACAGAACTTCTAGATCCACAAAGAAAGACATAATTATAAGTTCAACTCCTTGACTCGTGCAGATACAGAGACCTCTAGATACAGAGGTCTGATGTTATCACCCAGAACGGAGCAGAAGTCTTCCATACACCACAAAAGCACCAAATGAACCTAAAAGGAGTCTATAGTTAATCCCATGACAATATACTTCAAGGGTGGAGAAACCCTGTATCTCTTAGGCAAAGGAAATTCCTTTTCAAATGACCCCAATATTTACTGTGCATCTGCAGGAGGGGAAAAAAAAAGCACAAAACAATTTTTATTATTATTTACTTATCTATTTTTTTGTTGATTTCATTGTTGTGGTTTGGCTATTGAAGTGGATGTCTCCACTTATACTTATTTATTTATTTTCTTCTTTTCTTTTTTATGTGCTCTGCCACATTTTTTTATCTCAATACCATGGCTTTTATATGGTGCTTACCCTTTTGTTTTGTTTTGTTTTGTTTTGTTTGTTTGTTTTTGAAATGCTCACTGGATATTTTATTTGACAGTCTTTATGTACTGTTGTGGTGTTTCACCTTCTTTTTCCCCTTTGTCTCTCAAACCAAGGATGAAAGCCTCTAGAAGGACTCCGCCCATTTCCGGAATATCTGATTTTTTTTTCCCTTTTTTTCTCCAGGTTATTACTTTTCTCTTCTTCAAACAAAACTACATAACTTGAACTATCTAGTCCCGCTCCAATTGGGGGGGGGGGGGAAGGGAGGTACCAAGACCAAATAGGTATAAGACCACTAAATAGTAAGCTAGGCACAGAGGGGCCCACTTATTCTAGTAGCCCCGGGGGTAAGGAAAGAGGATATGGGAAGAAGTACGGGAATGGAGGTGGAGGGAGGACAATTCAGTGATGGGAATACCCCTAATTTTATGTTAATATGTACCTAAAATATTATTGTCAACGATATGTAAGCCACTATGATTAAAATAAAAATTAGGGGCTGGAGAGATAGCATGGAGGTAAGACATTTGCCTTTCATGCAGGAGGTCATCGGTTCAAATCCCAGCGTCCCATATGGTCCCCCGTGCCTGCCAGGAGCAATTTCTGAGCCTGGAGCCAGGAATAACCCCTGAGCACTGCCGGGTGTGACCCAAAAACCACAAAAAAAAAAATAAATAAAAATTATATTTAATTTTAAAAAAAAGAGAAAACCCTAGTTCCATGTGTGAGGCACGAAGAAGACATGGTTGGGGATCAAGGAAGCCATGAGGGCCTTTTTTTGTTTTTTCTTTTTGGGGGGCCACACCCGTTTGATGCTCAGTGGTTACTCCTGGCTAAGCGCTCAGAAATTGCCCCTGGCTTGGGGGGACCACATGGAATGCTGGGGGATAGAACTGTGGTCCCTCCTTGGCTAGCACTTGCAAGGCAGAGACAACTTACCTCTAGCGCATGAGGGCCTTTTTTAGTGAAAGGAAGAGCTGACAGCTGTAGAAGGGCTGATTTAGTCAAGTGTTCTAGAAATAATGTTGGGAATTGAGAAATCACTGGCTCTGGAGACAATGAATTCTGCTCATTTGGGGGGCCTAACTCTTACCACATGTCCAGTTCAGAGGAATATTCAGTGGCTCCCAGCAAGGCATCAGGAGGACGGTACCAGAGGGTCACAACTTCTGAGGAATAAGTCTGGCTGGGAACAGACTTTGCTCGAGCAAGACCTTTTTGAAGGGGAAAGGGGAAAAGCAGAGAGAACTCATTGTTCTAGAATTTCCTGGAGAGCCCCATCAAACCACAGATAGAACTCAATATCCTAGAATTTCCCAGAGAACCCCAGCAATCCATAGAGAGTTCTATTGAGGAAAGTAGAACTAGCTGAGTTATCTACTATTTTTAAAATAATACACAAACTTTGGGGTGTTTTTATTTATTTTGTTGTTGTTGTTTGTTTAGGGAGAACACTCAGTGATGCTCAGGGATTACTCCTGACTCTGCACTCAGGAATTATTACTGGCAGGAATCAGGGGAGCCATATTGGGAGCCAGGGATTGACAGGGGAGTCAACCATGTACAAGGCTAACACTCTACCTGCTGTACTATGGCTTCAGCATCCATTTAGGATGTTTTTAATAACGCTTCCCTTCCTTTAAAATCTTGTGATTTTCT
Source organism: Suncus etruscus (assembly GCF_024139225.1). Taxonomy (NCBI): domain Eukaryota; kingdom Metazoa; phylum Chordata; class Mammalia; order Eulipotyphla; family Soricidae; genus Suncus; species Suncus etruscus. The sequence continues at coordinate 117,159,364 of NC_064852.1, forward strand.
CAAGTGAAATGTTCAAAAATTGTGTTAGAAACAGTGTAGCTAGGGCCCGGAGAGATAGCACAGCGGCGTTTGCCTTGCAAGCAGCCGATCCAGGACCAAAGGTGGTTGGTTCGAATCCCGGTGTCCCATATGGTCCCCCGTGCCTGCCAGGAGCTATTTCTGAGCAGACAGCCAGGAGTAACCGCTGAGCACCGCCAGGTGTGGCCCAAAACAAACAAACAAACAAAAAACAACAAAAAAGAAACAGTGTAGCTGAGTAACTATTGCCCTACCAAGATGGTATGAGCAGAAGTGAGATGTGAACGTCTAGATGGTACCTTTAAGAAAGGACTATAAATTCTTCCTTTTCCTGTCTTCTAGAAGATGAGGAGGTTATCCAATTTTAAAATCTTAGGGAAATATATTTATATTAGGGAAATAATAATTAATAATAAATAAATAATTAGGGAAAACTTGAGGAATTGTGGGGCACATAAGAGGAACATAGTGAAGACACCATGGGTTGCTACATATGTAGCTTAGTAACAGAGCACTTGTCTTACATGTGTGAGGCCCTAAGTTCAAGCCCAGTAAAACACACAGATGAAGGCGCATATGCACACATTCAAGACATAAAGGGGTGACAATATAAATTTGGAATGCTTTAAGCTGTTAAGCATGAGAAAGTTCAATTTCTAGTATACCTTTTATAACATATAAATATATATATATATAATATATACCTTTTGTAACATTGAAATTCTGTAGCATCAACAAAACTCCAACTAATACTGTTGTTCTTCATTTTTTTCAGTCTAGAAACCTATTCAGTATTTATTGAAGGGCAACTGATCATTAAAACCAGATTGTAGAACTTTAGATCATTAATTTTCACTGCTTCTCTGCAAAATCAAGATATGTTTTGCCACTCAGCTACTTTTCTCATAGAAATGCATAATCTTGGGCTGGCGAGGTGGCACTAGAGGTGTCTGCCTTGCAATTGCTAGCCAAGGAAGGACCATGGTTCGATCCCTCGGTGTCCCGTATGGTCCCCCCAAGCCAGGGACAATTTCTTTTTATTTCTTTTTTTCTTTTTTTTTCCTCCCTCCCTCCCCCCCAATGCCAAGGGGGGCAATTTCTGAGCACTTAGCCAAGAGTAACCCCTGAGCATCAAACGGGTGTATCCCGAACAACCAAAAGAAAAAAAAAAAAAAAGAAATTCATAATCTATAACTGGAAAAAAAATCAACAAATAATTTACAGTTGCTGTAAATTGATATATGATGTTTGTTAAATACTTAAATATTACTATCTCAGATAAAAGTCACTATCGCAGAATAAAGGGTGACAATTATAATATCTCTGCTTGATATCCAGAGTGTTTTCTTGGTTCACAAAGAACCAGTACTTCAAGCAATATTAATTTTATTTTAAATTAATTTTATGGAGGAAGTCATTGCAGATACAATTTTAAGTAAAAAAAGAGTATCATGTGGTCCTTATAATGCAGACAGTATTATGGGGATGCAAAAATCACCACACAAACTTATGTGCCTATGTGGAATTAAAAGTGCTAAAATGGAAATATAAAGTGATCCTTGGGAAATCAGCATCACAACGAATAGAAAGCACAGGTGTGACTCTCAACTATTCAGTCACACTAATCTTGATACATTAATGAGAAGAAGGCATCCTAAACCACTGTCCTAGTAAGAGCCTACCCTATAACATGGGATTTGCCTCTTTATCTGGCCAATCTATGATAATTTGCATGCCTTTTGATAAATTTGTATATTCACTTAGATTTAGGCAAATTGACCAAGTACAGTTTACAGTTCACATTAGAAATCTCTCGACAGGCCCGGAGAGATAGCACAGCGGTGTTTGCCTTGCAAGCAGCCGATCCAGGACCAAAAGTGGTTGGTTCGAATCCTGGTGTCCCATATGGTCCCCCGTGCCTGTCAGGAGCTATTTCTGAGCAGACAGCCAAGAGTAACCCCTGGGCACCACAGGGTGTGGCCCAAAAACCAAAAATAAATAAATAAATAAATAAATAAATAAATAAATAAATAAATAAATAAATAAATAAATAAATAAATAAAAAGAAATCTCTCGACATCAAAATGACAGTGGTAATGAGACTATGGCTCAGACATAGAGAACTTGCCTTGTATGGTTGAGGTCCTGGGGTCAGTTCCCAGAACCACCAAAATATTATTTTAATAAAATAAAAATAAAACAGCAATGGGACCATAGGGATGACCATATTTTAGGATCTGATTAAACTCAAGTGTGGTGGAATCCTGAGAAGTTTCTGGTCCCCGCCCCCTTGCATCACACTTCCTAGATGGCAGTTTATATCCTCAAAATCTTTATGCTCCCTGTGGGCCTCTACTTTTCAAAGACCAGGGCTACTCAATGCTTTAAACATGTGTGCACAAAAGCATTATTGTTCACAACCCAGAAGGAGTCTCAAGGGGCAACTTACCAAAATCAGCCAGCTTGAGCTCTCCCAGGTGACTGATGAGTAAGTTCTGAGGTTTCAGGTCCCTATGCAAAACGTGCCGATGGTGGATGTAGGCCAAGCCCCGCAAGAGTTGGAACATGAAAAGCTAAAAGAAACCAACACCTGATCTAAGCAGATTGGAACCACAATGTGTGGCTTTCTCCTCAAAATCAAAAACACTTCTCTCAAAGAATATAGTAAAGTGCCTCTTGAGGGACAAAATAAAAAGTTGTTTTTTGTTTTTGTTTTTATTTTAAAGAGGAAGAAGGTCTGGACAAGGAAAGTTAAGGAAGCAGACCAGGTCCTAAATAGGGGGAGTCTGGCATCTTGTTTTCTAAAATCTGAAGTATTATACTTCCTTCAAAATCTAAAGTATAACTTTGAAGCTTTCTTTGAAATACTATTTATTGATAGAGATGAGAGAGATTTAAAATATTTCCCTTACCAATAAACATGGTCTATAAAATCAAAGCTACCCTGGAAATGCTATCCTAAGGCTTCTAAATGCTTCTGTTTCCCCAGCACTCTAGTGGGAAGCCCTTTTCAAAATATCAACAAAAGCTGATCAGTCTGGGGAGTAGGTCCTTAGATGGTGTTAGAAAATAAAGGATCTATTCTCTTTTCAAACTTTTTAAAGTCTTAAAGTTAAAAAATAAACAAAAAAAATATATATATATTTAGAGAGAGATTAGGAGAGGATGGAATATCAACATGCATCTATCAAAAAAAATCAAAACAATAAGAAATAAGTAGTAGAAGAAAGAAGAGGAAGAGGGAGAAACAATAGAAAAAGTACATGTGAGTCCAAATTTTAAGATGTTGCTTGTGGTTATGAGACACAAAATTCAAATACATTATTAGGTTTCCACTGTACAGATACTTGAGGAAAAAAGGAGATTGCTTAGAATTCAGAGTGACTTGTACTATTTTCCAGTGCCACTGGCAATTAAGAATTCAACCACCACCATTACTGCTTAACAACACCTAGGTCAACTGAGAATGTGTTCTGGTAGGTTAGGAAAGACCAAGCCAGGGACTGGAGCACAGTGGGTAGGGCATTTACCTTGCACACAGCCAACCTGGGTTCGATTCCTGGCATCCCATACGGTCCCCCATGCCTGCCAAGAGTGATTCTGAGTGCAGAGCACAGAGTAACCCCTGAGCACAGCCCGTGTGGCCCAAACACAAAACAAAACAAAAGATCGAGCCAGCCCTGGCATTTTCAGACTTGGTACACAGGCTAGATATAAGAAATAAGAAATGTTCTTATTTTTCTGGGGCCAGAGCAATAGATTATACAGCAGGTAGGGCATTTGCCTTGCACACAGCCAACTCAAGTCCATCTCAGGCATCCCATATCCCTGAGCACTGCCAGAAATGACCCCTTAGTGCAAAAGCAGGAGTAGCCCCTGAGCACCATAGGTGTGTGTGTGTGTGTGTGTGTGTGTGTGTGTGTGTGTGTGTGTGTGTGTGTGTGTGTTTTCTTGCTTGCTTGTTTTGGAGTCACACTCAGCAGTGTCCTGTATGAAGTCAGGACTCAAGCACAGAACTACAATATTCCAAATATGCTCTCTGGACCTTTGAGTTATATCACTGGCCCCTAATATTTAGAGGAGCCTCCTCAGTGGTACTCAGGAATTCCGAGCCCAGCTGGCAATTCTCAGCCAACCAGGCTGATAGTTCAATGCAAGGGTCTGAGTTTGAGCTGTTGTATGGGTTCTGTGATGTCAGGGTTACCTGGGTCACACCTGGTGCTTGGGGATTATGGAGACTGTATCAAGTAATATTTGGGGGAACCTTGTGATGTCGAGTCAAATCCAGTACTATTTACTGCTTTCCACCTCACCCCAACTTTTTTTTCTTTGTTTATTTTAGGACCACACCCAGCACTCTCAAGTTGTTTCCCTGGCTCTTTATTTAGAAATTACTCCTGGCAGCACTCAAGGAACCATATACGATGCCAGGGATCAAACCCAGGTTGGCTGCATGCAAGGCAAGCAACCTACCCGCTATGCTATCGCTCCAGCCCCCCAAATTTGTTTTTCAATGTGATGGCACAGAGGAAAAGAGGAGATGAAGACAGAAGTTAAAAAGGAAAGTAAAAATCTCATTTTCTCCAGGCCTACATCTTTTGCAGCCTCCAAACAGCCTTGGGAGGAAGAGATGCTGATTAAAAACTTAGGGCACAAGAAAATGTTAATAACATGTCTAGGATTCAAACTTTTTTCCTCCTAGAATTCAAATTTTGACCTGCCTAGCTGCTATACCACTCTGAGAAAGAAAAGAAAAGTCAAAAAATGAAAACCTGGTAGGAAAGATAGTGTCTGAATCAGAGCCAGAAACTCGTAGGGGACAGCAGTGATGATTTTCCTGTCCCCAGGAGAGACTCTTCTCATTAATTAGTCATCCCTGCCTCCTCCTCCAATCCCTTTCTTCCTGGTCCCACAGATGTCTCCAAGCATTTGGGAAGGGTAAGACAGATGTACTGAGGCACTGTCTCTCAACCACACTCCTCAAAGGTGACTCAGCCTGCCACCCACTCCTTCCCAAATCCCTGGCAGCAGCTTGGATTCTTTCAACATCATTGAAGCTACATGGGACCAAAACTGATGATGTGCTAAGCTAGAGATTTCCCCTTCCCTGGGGGTTTGTTCTGATTCCAACATAAGGCTCTTGGGAATAAAATGATTCCACTGGTCTAGTGCCATTTGGAGTAGGCATTCTTCAAAAAAGACAAGCAAATCTGATTGCCAATGTATGCAGGGAAACCGGAATCTTTTCACTCATCCTGGGACTTTTTCGTGAAAAGTCAGCAATGCATGATACTACTAAGTCTCATTCATTCCCATCCTGTCTCCCATGAGCTCTGCTCAAAACAGAAGCCTTCTTCCCTGATCCTTTTCTTCCTGTAACTCATCTCGAAGGCTCTGTGTTCCCCTCTAACTCGATCCATTATTCTTCCCAGCCCCAGAACTTTCCTTATGACTCAATTCTGGTTTCAGAACTCACATGAATTTCCTTCGAGTTTTTTTTTTCTCGAAGGAGATATTCAATTTACTCTTCTTAACACATTTCTAATTAAAAAGTAGAATTTGGTTCTTCTACAACTTATTCAGACCTTTGAATCACTACAAGGTGTAATTATCTGCTTCTTCAGTCCCCAGTGACACTTCCAGCCTGTCCTTTGGACTATCATTCCATTCAGCCAGATCTTCCTCTACCTCTCATTTCACTGCCATCATGTAGTTCCCAATAACTAGCCATCCATTCTTTAAAGTTTGGACACCAGGATCAAAGGTGGTGCCTCATTAACCCAGTACAAATAAAGAGAGATGAACAGCAGTGAACCTCAAGTCCAATAATATTCTCCAATTCACTTTCACACCTCATGTTATGGTCATAGGCCAGGTTTTCCAATCACATGCAAATACTGGTCATTGTGAATGTGAAATTTATCTGCCTTAAAAAGGGCTACTGACAGACTTTTCTGAAGATTATATGCAAGAAGATATGGACTGAGAGAGTTACACCACCCAGAAAGAAGCTAATCATGGCTTCATGTCAACAAAGCATCTTGCTTTTTTTTGTTTGTTTGTGTCGGGACCACACATTGGTCAAATAATCAAGGAGTTATGGTCAGTACAGTGCTACCTAGTGGTGGTAGTGATCATGGGTTCAGTCCTGGTGAAGCTCAGGAGATCAGGTGGTACCGGGCTCCTACAGTTAAGCATAAACTTCAGCTTTTTAAGCCATCACCCTAGTCTACAACTTGCCTTTTGTTTGTTTGTTTTTGGTTTTGTTTTTTTGAGCCACACTTGGTGATACACAGATGACTCTGGTCACTGCTCTCAGGGCTCACTCCTAGTGGTACTCAGGAGAACATATGGGGTGCTAGGGATTGAACCCAGGTAAACCACGTGCAAGGCAAGCACCTTATCTTCTGAACTTTTCTTTCTCTGACCCTGACCCTTGCCTTTTTAACTTCTCTCTAGAACATCTAGACGCTTGTGCACATCAGTGATGTTCCTTTTCTTCATTAGTGTCATGACCTTCGCTTTGTCTGTCTCAGAGTTCTCCTGCTGTGGGTAAGCCAGAAGAGAACCCTTCCATAACATACTCACCCTGACATTGTGAGGATGAAGTCCTCCTGGGTGTTGAGACATGTACTGGGCCAGGTCTGTGTGCTGGACAAAAATGAGAAAGGGGGATGTCAGTGGGACTCAGACTGTGTCCTAAAGTAGATCTTAGACTTTGCTATTAAATGTATTACTAAGTTTAGAATTTTTTTAATTAGGTACAAAACATATATAACCAGATTTTCTGAGTTGAGGTTAAACACAGTATCTTTCTAACTGGCTGCTCTTAGAAAGACTGTTCTTGACACAATGAGAAAGTCACCTTGTTTTTGGGTTTGTTGTTGTTATTGTTGTTGTGGGGCTAGACCCAGCAGTACTCAAGGCTTACTCCTTGCTCTGTGCTCATGGATCACTCCTAGCAGGGCTCAGGGGACCATTTATTGTGCTGGGGACTGAAACCGGGTCAGTCTCATGCAAGGCAAAAGCCCTCCCCACTGTACTATGGCTGCAGAACTGAGAAGTCAATTTGCAATTACTCCACAACATGACATTCACCCACTCTTGTTCTGGGATGTAGGTCAAGAACACATACATGACTTGTGTTTCTGTTTCTTCCTTTTCCTATTATTTTTTTGTTTTTGTTTTTTGGGTCACACCCAGCAGCGCTCAGGGGTTACTCCTGGCTCTATGCTCAGAAATTGCTCTTGGCAGGCACTGTGAACTATATTGGATGCCGGAATTCGAACCACTGTCCTTCTACATGCAAGGCAAACACCCTACCTCCATGCTATCTCTCCGGCCCCCGTGTTTCCTTTATTTTATTCTGCTTCAGGTTTCTACGTGACATCCAGCTGTGCTTCAGGCTTACTCCTGGCTCTGTGCTCATCAGTCATTCCTGGAGGCCACATGCTTTAATTTCTGTACTTAGCTCTCATCCCCTTTCTGCTTGTTTTAATGTTTTTATAGAAAAAATGTTATTAATTAGTAAACCTAATGACACATTTTTAAGATCTTGTGAGCGGCATATTTTGTGTCAATGAAAAAATTAATTGTGTTCTACTCAGCGAGTGATTAAAAATAGATTAAAATAGGCGTGAACATTTGATTCAGGCAGCAAACTCAGGAGTACTTATTTCTTTTTTTTTTTTTTTGGTTTTTGGGCCACACCCTGTGACGCTCAGGGGTTACTCCTGGCTATGCACTCAGAAGTTGCTCCTGGCTTGGGGGACCATATGGGACGCCGGGGAATCGAACCGCGGTCCGTCCTAGGCTAGCGCAGGCAAGGCAGGCACCTTACCTCCAGCGCCACCGCCCGGCCCCCAGAGTACTTATTTCTTATTCCTGGTGAGGGAGCAGGACTAGAAAATATAAGCCGGCCAAGATGCAAGAAGAGAGAGTGGGTGTGAGGACAATAGGCTCAACTAATCACAATAATGACAATTTCCATGGCGCTTTCCCTGCTGCAATGAAAGTTTTATCAGGCCATAAAATATTAACAGATCCCTCATGCAAGCACCAGGACTTCCTTGCGTGCTTTGTGGAACACAGGGGGCGACTCACCATGTACTCAAACACAAACGTGAGGGTCGCAGTGGTGTGGATGATGTCATGCAGAAGCACAATGTTGGCATGTTTCATGCCCTTCAGGAGGGAAGCTGGAAGATCAAAGAACATGTCCCGTCAGTCGTCGATAATAAGTGCCCTTTCATGTTTACATTTGTATTTGGTGGGGCCATCCCTGTCAGTTCTCAGCGAACATGGCATAGCTAGGATTGGGTCAGGGACCATATGGTTCCTGAGGTAGAAGTAGGGGTTCCTGCATGCAAATCCTGTTCTCCAGTCCTTTGTGCAACTTCTTGATTCAGGTACAGACTTCCCTCCCCGCCACCCCCTCAAAGCCAGGGCCTCATACGTGCGAGGCAATTGCTCTACCACTGAGCTATATGCCAGTCTGAAAGTATTTGTCATGAAGATATCACGCAGAACTTTTTCTTAAACAGTTGAAATCAAGTATTATTGTTTATTTTACTAATGGAAAAAAAAAACGCCCTCTGATTGTGAAATCATAATTACAAGGAGCCTTCATTATATTTGTTAAGTGGTGAGTCATGGTATTAACAGAACTTATTTTTCTTACAGGCTAGTTTAAAAAAATATGTTTCCATTTACCCAATCAATTTCATCAAGCACTCAAAGCACTTTGCAAAAGCTTTCCTTGGGGAATCTTATCTCTACTCAGAGCAGAGAGAGGGGCTTGGACAGAGCAGGCCCCTTGGAAGAGCAGGAAATGGAGTGTTCTGCCTTCTAAAGCAAAAAACTCTGCAACCTGAGATCATGATCCAAAATTCAGTGTCCTCCAGGTTACCTCAGGATCCCCAGATGTGACTGGTAAAAGGCAGGGATAGAGTATTGAATGAATAACTGGAACATAGCAAAAGGTGGAGGAGGTTTTCTTGAAAGGCAGAGTCACCAACTTTTGTGGAAGGAATTCAAAAGCAATCCTGAGAGGGGTGGGGAAGTGAGGGGAAGGGAAAGGAGAGGAGAGAACAGGAGGGGAGGGGAGGAGAGTGGAGAAAGAAGAGGAGGAAGGAAAAGAGAGATGAAAGAGGAGGGGAAGAAAGGAGAGGAGAGCAAGTTAGGGGAGGAGAGGAGAGGGAAGGTGAATGAAGGGGAAGGGAGAGGGGAGGAGAAGCTAACTGAACAAGCTCCAAGGAGCTGGGGTAGGAAGGTAAGTCTCTGGCATTTTAATAACAGCTTATAAATAAATAAATAAAGCCTATAAAGGGGAGATATTACCACAAGAAGTCAGTAAGTGGCTATAAGGAAGTTTCAAAGTTTATCTCTAGAGACCCCAAAGATAGAAAGATCCCCAGCTTCAAGAGGGTAGAAACCAGGAACAACTAGGAGATATGCGTTAGCTTGGGGCATTCATACAGCTAGAAACAGCATCCTTGGGACTTCATGGAAAATAAAAGTGAAGACAAACCACACCAATAAATCCACACGGTGTGTTGACACATCATGACTCTTTGTACCAGCTCTCACCCAGAATTTCATAACCAACTCAAGGACACTCTTCCAAATTTCCTCCTCAGGTAGCAATTCTCCCTTGCAGAGAAAACAGCTCTGTTTTTCTCTGGGCACCCACAACCTCCTCCTCAGCCCAAGTGACTCTTAGGTGATTGATTTCTCCCTTCTAAGATTGGGCGAAGAACCAGGTGAGTGGGTCAGTGGGGCAAACAGCACCTACTTCCACTGTGGTTAGTACAAGAACAGGCACAAAACCAGCCCTAGAAAAAGTTTATTTTGCTAGTGGGATCTGGAAGAAGTGCTTTCTACAAAGAGTGTGGAAGAGGGAGATAGAAAAGGGAAATTATGTTCACTACTGATGGAAATATGAGTTGGGGGCAAACATTTTGGAATATTCTTTATTTAGCTCTCATTAGAAGCTAAAAAATAGACTACGGGGATCGCCCAAAGGGCTTTGTACTTTCTTTGCATGCCAGAGACCCATAGTCAATCCTCAGCACTACTGGGTGGGCCTCTTACAGCATCACTAGATATGACCCAAGACCTTAAAAAAGAAAAAAGAAAAATCTAAAGGTCGAAGCCATATGGTTCTGTAATCCCCTGTTGAAGTGTTTATTTGAGGAATACAAAAAGTTTCACACAAAAGTTACATCTACCTCAAAATTTATTGTAGGAAAAACTAACACATGGGAGCAACTGTAGTGTCCATTAACAGATAATTAGATAAAGAATATGTGATACATTTCTACAATGGAATAATATATACGTATAGATCATTTGCAACAAAGAAGTATCTGAGGGAATTATTCTAAGCAAAATTAGTCAAAAGGAAAAAGACAAGTATGGGTGAGTTTACTTATGTGTAAAATATAAAATTGATGAATTAGGACTTGTTCTAGAATATACTTGGGAATAAAACTAAGGAAGAGAGAAATTGCATTGGGAGGTAAGAGGGTTGACTGGATTTCTGATGACCTTCATACTCTGTGCCCAGGGCGTCAGATCTGGGAACCAGTGAAAGCTCTTCTTGACTCACACTAGCTCAAAGCCAGGAAACTCTTACCAAACAAAGAAGTTCCATCTGCCTGTAAATCCTCCTTTTCTGTAACAACTCAAGCTCTATCTTTGACTTTTTGTCCCTAGATTTTTTGGAGCTAAACTCATTACTTCACCTTTACAAGTTCATTGTTTTGGAGCTAGGCCAGACAGTTTCACAGGCACTAGTTAGTGTTCTCAGTCCCAGACTGAGATTATGTGGGAAGAGAAAAGATAACCTTCCCTCTCTAAAAAGAAAAATAAAGATTTGGAATTATAGTGCAGTAGGTAGGGAGCTTGCCTTGTACACAGCTGACCTGAATTAGCTCCCTGGCATCCCATATGGTCCCCTGAGTGCAGAGCCAGGAATAAGCCCTGAGCATCACCAGCTGTGGCCCCAAAAGATTAAATAATAAAATTAAAATAATTAATTAAGAGCTGAATCAATAGTGCAACAGGTAGGGCGCTTGACTTGCATCTGACTGACCCTTGACTTGCATGTGACTAACCCAGGTTCAATCCCCGGCACCCCCAAGCACCATCAGGAGTAATTCCTGAATGCAGAGCCAGGAGTAACCCCTGATAATCACTATGTAGGTGCCCCCAAAACAAAAATGTAAAGAAAATAAAAGACAAAGAATTAGGAAGATTTTTATTTAATTTATTGGAGAGGGGGCTTAAAGACCACACCTAGCAGTGATCAGAAGCTATCCGTAGTTTATTCTCAGGGGTCACTGCTAGCCGTGTTAAGAGTTCACTGCAAACAATGAAAGTCCCTGTGCTCTCTCCATCCCTAACTTGCCCGGCAATTCTTACACCATTACAGCACTGACTGCAATGCCCAATCAAGAGTTTGTACTTGGCTGACAACTATCATGACAATGGTAGTGAGTGAGAGAAATAGAATGTTTGTCTCAAATACAGGTAGGTGGTGAGGGAGGAGGGAGTTGGGAGGCATTGGTGGTGGGAATGTTGCACTGGTGAAGGGGGGTGTTTTTTTTTTTTTTATGACTGAAACCCAGCTACAAACATATTTATTATCATGGAGCCTAAATAAAAACATTAATTAAAAAAATAAGTTTGTACTTGATATCTCTTAGAGTGTATCTTTACAGTAAACTCACTGTAGAGCCAGAAACCCTAAGATGCATATCCTGTAGCTTTCGCTGTTTATCCCAAGATGCTAAGGAAAGAACATCAATCAATCTTCATCTCAATCAATTGATCGAGAGAGAGAGAGAGAGAGAGAGAGAGAGAGAGAGAGAGAGAGAGAGAGAGAGAGAGAGAGAGAGAGAGAATACACCTCTTCTCTGACTTAGCAGAGTTAGCCTGAAGCTAGAGTCCTCTATGCTGTATGCTGGGCCTTTGGCAAATATTTGCACAGCACCACAGAGTTTAACAAAAGTATGATCAGCTTTCTGGACTCCCACCCAGATTAGCATAAACATAAACACATAAACACTTTGGTTTTATTTGTTTTGTTTTCTTTGCTTTGGTTTTGGGGCCACATCCAGTGGTGCTCAGGAGTTCCTCCTGGCTCTACGCTTAGAAATTGTTTCTGGAAGGTTCAGAGGACCATGTGGAATGCCAGGAATCGAATCCTGGTTCATCCAGGTCAGTCGCATACAAAGCAAACGCATGCCTCTGTACTATTGCTCCAGCCCCTTCACTTTGGTTTATATTGTGTCTTAGGTGCCCATGTGCAGTTCTGTTCTTGTGTTTGACTTGCAACCCTAATTTACTGTGTAAAAATGATTATGTTATTTCTTTAGCTTTGTTTGTTTGAGACAAATAGAGAATGTTTGTTAATTATGTCAAAGCATAATATTGTGAATTTTTGTTAATGTATTATATAAACTATATTTTTCATTTGCCAAAAATGACAGCTTGTATAATACTTTTGGATATTTCTGCTCTGTAACGTCCTTAGAGCTGACAGTCTGTTAGGTTGTTTTTTTCTTTCTTCATGCTAAAGTGTCAATTGGTGTTTTTGTGAACTGATCAGAAATTCACAGGTCTTAAATGTTTTGGGGAACTGTAATTGGACACTACTCTTTGTCTAGCAAATAAAAGATGTTAATATATTCCTGGACACATGCAAGGCAAACACCCTACAGCTGTGCTATTGCTCCGGCCCCTAATCTTAAATTTTATGTAGCTTCACTTATTATTTCAATTCTGAAAGCATAATTGTTTTTAATCTTTGCATTCTGGGCTAAAAAGATAAAGAAAAACTGCTCTTGGGCAGGAGCAGTAGCGCCAATGATAGGGTGTTTGCCTTGCTCATGCTAACCTAGGACGGACTGAGGTTCCGTTCCCCCCCACCCCCATCCCATATGGTCCCCCAAGCCAGGAGAGATTTCTGAGCGCATAGCCAGGAGTAGCCCCTGAGCGTCACCAGGTGTGTGGTCTACTTCTATTCAGGCAAAACAAATTTACTTCATATGGTTTGTTACAACACAAAGGCAAATGGAATTATCAAAACTTAGATCAAGGAGGGTCAGTTTGAAATGATTGTTACATCTTGTTATGGTGTTACTACAATCAATGTCTAAGAATTTACTGGGCTGTGTGTGATCAGTGCTCGTTGAACCTTCTGTGTTATTGTTTAGGCTCACTGAGATTGGTAGAGTTCCATGGAATTTTCCATCAGATTTCCTGTCACACTAATAGAAAATACTAATACTGCTATAATGTGTTGAGGTTCAGGATTTACAAATCTAAAACAAATTTGGTGGTTTAGAAGTTTGATACTGTAAAGTTATGGAGCTGGGCCATATCTGTCAGAGGGTATAGGGGATGCTAATGGACTACTGTAGTTCATGCAGAAAAGGGGAATCTGGCCTTTACTCCCCACCCCACTTTCCTGAGAAAGCCTCAAAGGTAACAGTCAGGATACGGGAGAATATCAGTGTTCGTTATTTCTTTGTGAAGCTTATGAAAGAGCCTAGCCACTTTTTTCTGCTGGGAATATAGTGGCTATGGGCAGATCTGTTGGGTTTTCTGAGGGCTTTGTGGGATGGGTATAGGGGCTTGGCCTAATTCCTTTCCACTGGGAAAGAGAAAAAGATGTCAGCCCTGTCTTGTAGTCAATATCACCTGAGAAGATTTAACTGCTCATATTATTTGATTTCAGTCGCAGAGCTGAGCCATTTCTGTATGACTTTAAAAAAATCCTGTCCCAGGCCCAGAGAGATAGCACAGTGGCGTTTGCCTTGCAAGCAGCCGATCCAGGACTAAAAGTGGTTGGTTCGAATCCTGGTGTCCCATATGGTCCCCCGTGCCTGCCAGGAGCTATTTCTGAGCAGACAGCCAGGAGTAACCCCTGAGCAATGCCGGGTGTGGCCCAAAAACCAAAAAAAAAAAAAAAAAAAAAAAAATCCTGGCCTAAATGGTAGTTGTCTCAATCACCATTGGCTCCAGGGTATAGTGAGGAGTGGAAGAGGAGAAACACAAATATGAAAGGATGGGGCCAGGGGCCAAGCAGTCTCAGGTGCATTGGTGGAGGTTTTAAAAAAAAAAAAAAGGCAGAACTAAATATACAAGTTAAAGGCAACAACAGTGGAATCAAAAGACCCAAACTTTATCTAAACATAAAATGGGCCTGTTATACTGGAGGCTGGGGGGGGGGGGTGGGGAGGCAGGGGGTGGTGGTATGGGATGCTCTTGGGGAATATTGGTGGAGGGAGGTGGACAATGGTGGTGAGATTGATGAACTTGGTAAATCACAATGGTTTCAATAATTTTTTTTCGGGCCACACCCGTTTGATGCTCAGGGGTTACTCCTGGCTAAGCGCTCAGAAATTGCCCCTGACTTGGGGGCGGGGGGACCATATGGGACGCCGGGGGATCGAACCACGGTCCTTCCTTGGCTAGCGCTTGCAAGGCAGACAACTTATCTCTAGTGCCACCTCGCCGGCCCCAATAATTTTTTTTTTTAAGCCCCAACTACTGAAGTGCTTTCTAGAAACTGAATGTTAAGGTGTAATATGGGTGATTTACACAAGGGAGTAGAAATCTTTAGGCGGGGACTCAACAGGCACAGTGAGTGGAGCCATAGACGACTGATGCCAAGCTAGGATGGACCTCCCGCCCTCGTGGACCCCGCGTGCGCTCGGGCGTTACCCCACTGGCCCAGACTAGGAGCCTCATCATCCCGGACGGGTTGGACTGCCGGAAGAGGAAAGGATTTCGGTCAGGCGCCCAGGGCAACCTGCCCACACATCTCTGAGAGGACAAGCTGGATAGCTTGGAGGAGGCCAAGCCCTTCTCCCTGCTCCAAATCAAGGACCGAGGCCCGCTGCATCCCAACTCCTATGCCCAGGGTTTTCCTGAGTCTGGCCACAGCCTGGAATACCCACGGCAGAGTTTCAAGGATCTGATGGGGGCTGGTGACCTCCTGGCCGAGGAAGACGATGAAGACAAGGAGGATGACGAGTGGAGCGAGGCCTACCTGCCAGGTGCCCTGGACCAGGCCGGGCCTGCATCCCTGCCTGGCAGCAGCGACTTGGTGTCCTTCCTGAGGCCGTCTGGACCTGAGGCTCTGCCCTCCTGGACTGCTGGCATCTCCCCTACGAGGAGCCCAGATGCCCACTTCACTGCCTCGACAGAATTCCTGGGGCACCAGCACTTCAAGACACTGTACATCAGATCCCAGGCACTCAAAGAGGAAAATGCCATGCTCCAAAGGAAAATGATGGCGATCCAGAGCTTCTCAAAGACCCAAATAGAAATGGTGAGGACGCTGGAGGCCAGGCTGCTGAAGGAGGAACACCACTACCTGGATGTCGTGGTCCAGAAGGCAGAACAGAAGCTGGAGCTGATGGAGAAACGGGTCAGGAAGGCCGAAAAGCAGGTGCAGAGATTGAAGCAGGAGAAGTGTTTGCTCCAGGAGCAGGTGGCTCACCTCAAGCTGGAGAACCAGGCCCTGCTCGAGGTCGAGGTCACCAATCTGGCCGTGGTGAGGCACAATACAGACATGGCCCTCCGCAGCTTGCACCTGGTCTTGAATAAGGCACACAACTCCATCAAGCAGCTCGTCTCTGGAGCTGAGAGATTGAATCTTGTTGCTGAAATCCTGAAATCCATAGACAAGATTTCTGAGATGAAGGAGAAGGAAGAGGAGGAGGAGGAAGGTTGATCAGAGCCAGATCAGAGCCGTTCCCTCCAGGGTGTGCCTTACCCTCTGCAAAGGCTTTCTGGCATCTTCACCAGTGGTACAAGTTTCTCTTGAACTGCCATTCTTATCACCTAGAGTAGGATGGGGGGGGGGCAATGAGTGCAGGCCACACCCCAAGGGCCTGTGTTTCCACGGCCCAAGCAATGTATTTAGGTGAACTTAGGAATCAGTTGGGGGCCAGCCAGTGGCTTTTAGAGTTGAGCCCAGAAACTGCAGTTGGCACTTCATGTTCTAGACTTCTAGAAAGACCAAGGCTGCAGATGGAAAACAGGACTATGTATGCACGCCTCAACCTGTTTTATTGCTCTCCTGCTCACAGTGGCCCATTCCTGAAGTTGGCCCTGGGTATCCCTTGAGGTGGATGTGCACACGTGTGCTGCGTGAGTTCAATGAACACATCTTCTAAACCTTTAGGTGGCCAGATGCAGAATATCGTGCACTGGGATTGAGGATTTGGGAATTTCCTGTAGCACCCCTTCAGTTGCAAGGCCTTCTCACCTATATTCTGGAAAATGGGACCTGAAGTGTCTTCTCATCTGTCCCCCAGAAGGTGGGACCCTGCACTGTGCCTTGTTTACCTGCAACTGGTTGTTAGTTTTCTTTTTAGTACACTTAGTTCTTTCCCCTTTGTTTCACACACAGCTTATCCAATAAATTCTGCCATTCATGCATAAAAAAATGTGTTGATATTTAAAGCATCTATCTCATAGCCTTCAAATACTTGGTCCCATATTGGTCCTAAGGTATCTAAAATGCCTATAGACTCTTCCCTACTTACTTCTTTTCTCTCACCTCTCATCTCTCCTCTCTTCCTTCCTCAAAGAAAGGAAGTTCTTCCTCAATCTTTATTCCCTTCTCTCTAAAAATAATAACTATGCCAACAGACTGTAATCCCCTATACAGAAAGGAAAGGTGTTCACATTTCAAGGTCATGGCCCAAACTTAGCCACAGGACATGGTTTGTTCTGCATGATGAGCCACAGAGGCATGACAGTTAGCCAAGTTAGGGCAAGATCCTAAAAAGCTGAACATTCTGATTCCTATATCATTATTTATAACACACACATTCTAATTATTTTTATTTATCTTTTATTCAAAGAAAAGACCAAAAGGTAAACTGAATCGTCATTAAAACTTCAACATTAGAATTACTCTGAGGAATATTTTTTTGTGATATACTGATGATGATAACCACAACTTACACCCACTGAGCATTGATCACTCATCAGACATTGCTATAAAAATTTTAATGCACCCTCTGAGCACTGGTTGGGAGTACAATCTCATCACCCATGCGCCCCCACTCCCCCACACACACATTGAGGCTGGCTCAAAGTTTTAGGCAAGGCTTTATACAGTGAATCCCTCATAGTCAAAACCTTCACTAGAATATGAGCACTATAGTTCTGTCTTTGAATCTCGTATTGACCTGATGAGTATTGCTCAATAAGTGCATGGGAATTAATGCAGACTGTAGTGCTGTAGGGAGTTTATGCAGGCATTCAAAGAGGCACCAATGCCCACCCCCAACTCTCATGGAACCTTGAATTAAAAAACCTTTTTATTTTGGGAGAGTTTTGGGTCACAGGGTTGACTCTTAGCAGGGTAGGGGGACCAAATAGTATGCAAGGGATCAAATCTGGGTCAGTCACATGCAAGGCAAACACCCTACCCACTGTGCTATCACTTCAGCACCTAAAAAGTCTTTTTGTCATTCTTCATGTTCCATTGTCTTGGGCTTAGGTATCACAAAAATAAGAGCTTGAGTACTGTTATACATTTCAAGAGATTATTTAGATAGATTTAGGTAAGAATGAAGAGGAATGAACATTAAAAAAAACTAGAATTTGATTTCTTTGAAATTGTGGTTCCAATCATAGACTGATTCCACCTTGTTTTGTTTAGTGAAAAAGGAATAATATACATGCAAAAATATAATGCCAATGACATGGCTCCCTCCCCTGAGGACTTCTTTTAGTGTTTTTTGTTTGTTTTTGGATCACAACTGGAGGTGCTAAGACTTACTCCTGGCTCTTAGCTCAGGGATCACTCCTGCCTGGGTTCAGGGGACCATGTGAGGTGCTGAAATCAAATCCAGGATGGCTATATGCAAGGCAAGTGCCCTACTCACTGTATGATTGCTTTGATCCCATGGAGGATTACTTGTCCATAGGGTGAGCTGCAACCTATTTCTGACAACAGTGCTCAGCAATTCCAATGAGTGTCCTCTACCTCAGAGCATGACTTTGGAGAGATTCCTTGCTTTATATTTGGCTTTGCTTATTCCCATATGGACTGGAAATGATTATGATGTTTTCTAACATAAAAATGATCTTAAAAGATTCTTAACTGAAACTTCTTCTAAATTAAACATTGCAATTACCGGTGTCATGAAGTTGATGATAGATTCAGAATTGCCAAATAAACAACATTATATCATATTTTCTTTAAAATATTTCTATCATAATTTACTTATATATCATAAAAACAGATTTCTATTTTTACTTTCATTGTAGCTAGAAGGAAAAATACTTGAGCTAAGTATTTCTTTTTTTTTTTTTTTTTTTGGTTTTTGGGCCACACCCGGCATTGCTCAGGGGTTACTCCTGGCTGTCTGCTCAGAAATAGCTCCTGGCAGGCACGGGGGACCATATGGGACACCGGGATTCGAACCAACCACCTTTGGTCCTGGATCGGCTGCTTGCAAGGCAAACACCGCTGTGCTATCTCTCCGGGTGAGCTAAGTATTTCTAAATTTATCATAAAGAAGCAGAAAATACTTTGAGCAGAATAGTTTTTAATACCTAATAACTTTAATCACTAGTCTTGAAGCCTTAGACAAGTCATTTAAACTCTCTAAGATTAAGATTTTTTTATTTCTGCAATTAAAAATAATAAGCCTTACTTCCTAGTTTGATGAAAGGGTTAAAGAAAATGATCATGAAGAGGGAGGAGGGAGGTCACATGCCTAAAGTTCAATAAGGCTTAGTTATATGACTACATCCTAAAAAGTGCTTAAGTCCTTAGATACTGACTTTAGTAACACCATGAAGCGATAGAACACTCATTTCAAGTTGGTCCTTTAAGTTTGATCCTATTTGCCTTTGTATTGTAACAAACAAAATGAAGTAAATTTGTTTGTGCCTGTTTGGAGGCTAGCTGTGATAGTGGGTGGGAAATTGGGGACACTAGTGAAGAAAGTTACACTGGTGGTGGGATTGGTGTTTGACTATTGCTTGAAATGACTGTATCATGAACAACTTGGTAAATCACAGTGTTATAATAAAAATTAAAAGAAATAAATGATGCTATCAGGCCAAAAGTACTAGGCCTCACCAAAATTTTCTATATTTATAGACACATTAGAATGCACATATCATGCTGGTACAAAGTATTGAAACTAGGAACATGTATCACTATATAAACTATTTCATATAACATGTTCTTATATAAAAACTTAAAGGATCCACCCATCCTGGGGCCCAGGGTGATAGCACAGAGTATAGACCATTTGCCTTGCACACAGTCAACCTGGATTTGATCCCTGGCATTCCATAGAATCCACTGAGCCTGCCAGGAGTAATTTTGAGCTCAAAGTTAGGAGTAACCCCTGAGTGCTGTTGGGTGTGGCCCCAACACAAACAAGCAAGCAAAAATTTTAACCATTCAAATAAAAGTTTCTTCTGCTAATATAAAAATTAGTATTTAAAATAGAATTCTAGAGCTAGTTATGAAAGATTATACAATGAGTAACCAATATGTGAAAACTGTAAAAATAAAAATATTTAGAAAATATTTTTTAAAAAGATTATATAAGCAGGGGCCGGAGAGATAGCATGGAGGTAAGGCGTTTGCCTTTCATGCAGAAGGTCATCGGTTCGAATCCCGGCATCCCATATGGTCCCCCATGCCTGCCAGGAGCAATTTCTGAGCCTGGAGCCAGGAATAACCCCTGAGCACCGCTGGGTGTGACCCAAAAACCCCAAAAAAAAAAAAAAAAAAAAAAAAAAAAGATTATATAAGCTATTATGAAGGAGCATTCAATTAGCAAAGAAGTTGGAACAGGTAACAAAAGTGGTCTACAGAAGCCCCCTAAAAGAGACACCTAATTAAACCTAGTTTGCTTAATATTCAAATTATCTGACAAACTGAGATTGTCTCTGCTAGCACCATCAGTTGTGCTGATGCTGCTAAAACAATTGGTGAGGCTGCAGAAGTGAGGCCAGGCAGAAGGAAAGAGGCAGACACGGTATGATCTGCTTCAGAGTTAGGACTCAAGATACACACAGCAAGGGAACAATAAGGACCAAAGGCTTCACAGCTGAAGAACTGATCTACACAACTGAATTTATTTTGGAGGTGGGGTTTTATTATGTAGGAAGGTTTAGGGAAGTAAATTGAAAAATAAAAGGGTCTTGAGAACCTTAGAGAAGGGAGGAGGATACACTGGGGAAAGGGATGGTGTTGAAAATTTGCACATGGGAACCCATCATTATTGTAAATCATAGCAATAAAGATTGTAGCTCAAGCAATAAAGATTTTACAAGTTAAAATAAATGAAATGGCGCTGTCCAGGTGGCTCTGAAGATCCCACTCTTGCCCAGTTCCTAGAATTGGCCTAGCTACTCTCCTCCCAGAATGGACTTACCTGGGAAGTCCCAAAGTCCCAAAGGAAGTCCCTCTGTACATCTCACTTGCTTGTCATAAATAGGCTCAGATTATTGTATATACAATTCAATCCCTTTCCAGAACTGGTCACATTATCTCCTGCTCTGCCAGCTCCAGCATGAGCTAGTCTAGAGAAAGCAGAAACTTTTCTTCGCTTAAGCCACCCAGAGACAGACACACAAGACTCCCCCAGACAGTGCAAAGTGGGTTTCTCTCTAAAGACCTCGGCTGGGTCATTCTGACCAATACACTCTCCTCTGATAAACTGACTTTGTTCTCACCTCCACCATCTCAACTCTCTTGCTAAATTCTTTTTTTGGGGGGGGGGCACAGGAGTTTTTTTGGGGGGCACACCTGAGGGGTTACTCCTAGCTCTGTGCTAAGAAACCATTCTGGCAGATTCGGGTGACCATATGGAATGCCAGGAATCCCGGGTCTGTCCCAGGCCGGCCATGTGCAAGGCAAATGCCCTCCCACTGTGCTATCACTCTGACTTGTCCTACTAAATTATGTTGCCACCACCTGTCGTCCTCCCCAGCTCAGACCCCACAGGCCTGGCTCCAAAATCCTCTCTCTACAAAGACCTGTGTATAGTGGGTGTGTCCATCAGTCAGCCAAGAGTCAAGATCACAGGAGTGGCCAATAAACAGATGTCATGAGCAATTTTGAGTCACAGAATCTGAATTTGCATAGTAACTTCATATTGGAAGAATTATAGTCTCATTCACCAAAGGTCATTAAGAAGATTGAAAGAGAAACCACAGAAGAATCTGGCAGATATGCATCGTATACATGTTTCATATTGATGCTAATAACATCACATTATTATACATTAAGATCTCGGGCCTGGGGCCCCGTGAGATAGCACAGCGGGCGTTTGCCTTGCAAGCAGCCGATCCAGGACCAAAGGTGGTTGGTTCGAATTCCGGTGTCCCATATGGTCCCCCGTGCCTGCCAGGAGCTATTTCTGAGCAGACAGCCAGGAGTAACCCCTGAGCAACGCCAGGTGTGGCCCAAAAACAAAAACAAAAACAAAACAAAACAAAAAGATCTCGGGCCTGGAGAGATAGCACAGCGGCGTTTGCCTTGCAAGCAACCGATCCAGGACCAAAGGTGGTTGGTTCGAATCCCGGTGTCCCATATGGTCCCCCGTGCCT